>NC_091634.1:35738521-36047121 GCF_027580195.1 Bos mutus | reverse complement strand
GTGAAATCTTCCAACCTGGGGACTGAACCCATATCTCTTGCATTGGCAGGCAGGTTCTTTACCACAGAGCCACCAGGGAACCCCCCAGAGCGAGCTTTTAAAAATGCAAATCAAATTCTGTTACTTTCCTTCTCAAAGCCTTTATTGCTTTCCTGTATCTAGCCCCGGGTTTCAAGGCTCTATACAGTTTGGCCCCTGCCTGGCTTTTAACCTTAATTCCTTTCACTTTTGCTACCTCCATCCTAGACTACCTACAAGTCCTTGGTCGCTCCATCCTGACTACATTGCCTTTCTTGTTGCTCCTGAAATATACAGGAGCTGGGCCTTTGTGGTAACTTTTTTCCTCTGTCTGAAATGTGATTTTCCTAAATTGAGCTTCATCCCTCACTTTTTTCAGGTCCTTTCTAAAATGTTATACTAAGAGGCTTTCTTTGACCACCTAACTAATGGTCTTGTTCCCTGTTCCCATTCCCAAAGCACCCCTTAATCCTTTCATGTTTCTTCATATACTTTTGTACCCTAGAAGTTGTATTTTATTTGCCATCATGTATCTGTTTAAATGTAAGTCTTTGAGGGTGGGAACATTAGTCTTTACTGACTGTTGTTAAATCACCAAGACCTCATACGGTCCCTGGCATATGGTTGACAGTATATATTATTTGATGGTATTTTTTCCTTTTTTAAAAATTGAACTATAATTGACACGTAATATTTTATTAGTTTCAGGCATATAACATACAGATTCAATGCTTGTATATGGTATGAACTGATTTCCATGATGTGTAGTAACCATCTGTCATCATACCCAGTTATTGCAGTGTTATTGACTGTACTCCCTATGCTGTATGTTATGTTCCCATGATTTGCTTATTTTGAAAGGTTGCACCTCTTAACCCCCTTCACTTGTCTCACCAGTGTCGCACCTCCCTCCCCTCTGGTGACCACCAGATTGTTCTCTTTACCTATGGCTCTGTTTTTGTCTTGTTTTATTTATTCATTTGTTTTGGTTTTTGGATTCCATATGTAAGTTAAATCATACAGTAGTTGTCTTCCTCTCTCTGACTTATTTCACTTAGCATCATATCCTCTAGGTCCAACCATGTTGTTTCAAATGGCAAGATTTCATTATTTTTTATGGCTGAGTAATATTCCTGTGTGTGTGTGTATCTCATAGCTTCTGTACCAGTTCAGCTATCAGTGGATGCTCAGGTTGCTTATGTATCTTGGCTGTTGTAAACAATACTGCACTGAACAGAGGAGCATATATCTTTTAGAATTAGTGGGATTTTTTTTTAAATGGTAACTTGATATATTAATCAGCTGTCTGTCTTCCCCCTTACATGTTTCTTCTCCTGATTCTTGCTTGAATATGTGCTGGTTATCTAACCTGCACCAAACCAAAGCCTGCCCTAGACTCAAGTAATAAGATTTTTTTCCAGTGTGGAGGAGAACTTCACACTTGTCTAGGAATTGGAGTGTCTGCATAGAATAATTTATTTTGCAGAATATCATGAAATTTGGATAAATCAGTTGTGAAATAATGGCATATATAACTGTGTGAAGAATCAGATATCATCATATATGCAGCAGTATACCAGAGTGTTTAAGGATAATTTCTAGAAGAAAGGGAACCTTAAATCTGTAAACATTCTATTCAATGACTTATTAGGAATTTTTGCTGAGAATTTGAAGAAAAGGATCAGTTATTCTACGACTGTCTTATAATCTCTTGGACAACTTTGAGTCATGGTGGTATGAGAATTATTATCAAAGGCATTAGAGTTCAAAAGAAGTCAGAAGGGGTTTTTCCCTTGATAATGAAAAAAAAATTTTTTTTTTTAATATTCTTTTTCCACTATGGTGTATCCAGGATACAGTTCCCTGTGTTACACACTAGGACTTTGTTGTTTATCCATTCTAAATGTATTAGTTTGCATCTACCAACCCCGAACTCCTAGTCCTTTGATAAACTTTTTGAACCATTATACAGTTAACTTAAAGTACTTTAAGAACTGATTTACTTACTCTTCTCTTTGTATGAATATTTTGATTCTATTTGATAGAAGTATCAAGGAAAAAAATTTTTTCCTGATCTAAAGGAAAATTTTTCTTTTTTT
The DNA here is from genome assembly GCF_027580195.1 of Bos mutus. NCBI lineage: Eukaryota > Metazoa > Chordata > Mammalia > Artiodactyla > Bovidae > Bos > Bos mutus. The sequence continues at coordinate 36,045,004 of NC_091634.1, read as the reverse complement.
CCTTTATTTTTATTTCCTTAATTTTTCCTTTTCTTAATCTCATGCCATTACTCTTACTTATATCTCCTTGTTCATATTACAATGAACATTTTCAGCCTTGCACACTGCAGCTGTGTTTCTGGATCTAGTGAATTAGATTAAATTACTCTCTCTCTTGGCTTTGTTCTGTCCTTTCCTCTTATTCTTTCTTGATACTTTCTCCAGTTTAATTCCATATTTTCAGAGTTAAAGTGCTCAGGGCTGAGTCTAGCAACTCATCTCAAGGAATGTATCAGATTACTTTATATGGTGTTTTCTGGCTGTTTGCATTCAGCCTGTTGCATATACTGTCATATTAATCAGACAGCAGTTCTGTGAGGTGTTATCATCATTCCCATATAAAGTGAGATGAAAAATTGAATCAGATGAAAGACTGGGGTTCAAATCTCAAATCTGTCTTACTGAATCCAAATCTAAGGTTCTTTCTGCTCTACCATACAGCAGTAAGCCAGAGTTCTTTTCAGCAAACTTTTCACGTTATAAGCTAAGATCTAATTGACTTTTCACATCATTTTCCATTTAGCTTTATTGAGATATAACTGACATATACCATTGTGTATGTTTAAGGTGTACAGTGTGTTTATTTGATACTCATATAGTTTTCAAAATGATTACCTCATTTGTGCTAGCTAACACCTTCATCATATCACATAATTACCATTTCTTTTTTTGTGGTGAGACCATTTAAGATTCAGCAACTTAGCAACTTTCAAGTATGTAATGCAGTATTATTTACTTTACTTAGCTATACATTGGATCCCCAGAACTTATAGCTTTTTAATTTTAATATGATTAAAAATTGCACTGAATAGTACACTGAAAAGCTGAATATTTTCCCCAAAAAGTCATATAAATGGACAATATGTACAAAAAAGGTATTCAATATCACTAATTGTCAAGGCAATTCAAATCGAAACCACAATGAGATATCACCTCATTGAAATCAAGAAGACAAGAAATAACAGGTGTTGGTGAGGATGTGGAGAAAAAGGGGTCCTTGTGCACAGTTGGTGGGAATGTATATTTGTGTAGCCAGGATGGAAATAAGTATGGAAGTTCCTAAAAAAAAATTAAGAACTATCATACGATCTGGCAATCCCACTTCTGGGTATATAGCCAAAGAAAATGAAAACAGGATCTAAAAGAGATATCTGCCCTCCTATGTTCATTGCAGCGTTATTTATCATAGCCAAGATATGGAAACAGCTAAGTGTCTATCAGTGGATCTTTTCACTGTAACTCCTGGATTTGCTTTAGAAATAATGCCTTAGAAGGTTTTTAGTTGATGATGTCATAAACATTAGTATTATTTCCTCTGTCAACTCTCACCCTCCCCCATTCCTGCTCTCAACTCTTAAAATCTCCATGGTGCATTTTTGGTTGTTTGCTTGTGTCTAACTTCTCTGGATTTCTTTTGATAATTTAATAGTCTTTATCAGTGTTTGCAGTGCCTCCTCATACATTACTATTTGTGAATTTCATTAACAAGTTATTTGCTTCCTCCTTCAGGTCATTAATGAAGATGCCAAATGAAACTCAATCAATCCATCAATCCCTGTGCCACCCCAGCAGCAAACTAGGTACTCAGAGTTTTATGATTATTTCTTGTTCGTGACTCTTGAGCCAGTTCCCAAATCAACTGAGAGTACTCATAGCCAAGCCAATTTCAATTAATTCTGGAAGGAGAAATTTCATGAGCTAAAGTAGCACCTGCTTCTCTAAAACTAAGATGGATCACTTACATTCCCTTAACCTACTAAAATGAAAATTGTGTCCAAGTAGCAATTATGAACCATTTCTCTGGTGATATTCAATCTTTTCTTTTTTGAATTTCTCTTTATCTCATATTTTTCTTGACCAGGAACTGTTTCTTAAATATGTCTGTTTTTCAGTTCCATGTTTAAAAACAAGTATAAATACATACATATGCTTTTGACTTTATAGGTTTATGTAGTAAAAATGGCATAATTTTTAAGTAAGCATTATGTAATAAAAATGTATAGGCTTTGGAGTCAGCAGTCTTAAGTTTAAATCTCTGCTCCCCTACTTCTTAGTTGTAGGGTTTTGGACAAATAATAACTCCTCCTTGTCAATGCAAACCTCAGAATAATGTAACAGTGTAATAAAATTTATAAAAATAACAAAAATTTAGGGATAGTAATTCCTATCTTACTGTCTTTCAGAATTTTCATGAGGATTAGAATTGATGAAATGTAATAAATACTTAACAAAAAGTAGCCATTATTGAATTGAAATTTTTCCCTTCATTTACAGAGATTTCTGGAGCTATTCATGTACTCATATAATTGTGTTCCATAAATTAATTTGAAAGTAGTCAAAAGTCCAATTAGAAAAGAACAAGAAAATTTAATATGAAAAAAGATCAACTTCACTAGGAATTAATGAATTTCAAATTAAAAAAATGAGATTCTATTTCATGTTCACAAGACTTACAAAAATTTCATTGGCCAGGACTTATTTTCAAATTGGCAAAGATGTAAGGGGTAAAAAAAAATGCAGACACTGTTTATGAGAATGTGAAAAACTATCACTTTTCTAGGTGTTTTAAACTGTTCTCCAAGGTTGAATATCAGGATGATTTTATAAACTTTCAGTACTAGGGAATCTCAGATATATGTAAAGAGTTCATTATACAAGATGTTCACTGCAGTACTGGTTATAACTGTAAAGAGGTAGAAATAAATAACTTACTAGAATGGATAAATGGATGTATGTATCTATAGCATATTCATTACTGGACTTCTATGAGTTAGGACTTAACAAGGCTGCATGTGGTAGAGAACCAACTACTGTACCTTAACTGAAAAGAGATTTTGCTTTTCCCACTTAATATGAGGGCTTCCGTGGTGGCTCCAATGGTAAAGAATTTGCCTGCAATGCGGGAGACCTGGGCTCGATTCCTGGGTCAGGTCAGGAAGATCCCCTGGAGGAGGGCATGGCAACCTGTTCCAATAATCTTGCCTGGAGAATCCCATGGACAGAAGAGCCTGGAGGGCTACAGTCCATGGGGTTGCAAAGAGTCAGACATGAATGAGTGACTAAACACACACACACACACACACACACACACACACACACACTGAAGTCCAGAGGCAGGACTACCTGTAGCTGCTATGGTAGCTCCACAAGGCCATCAAGGATCTAAACTTCTACTTAGTACGATAATTTCTAGGTCCATCTAAATTGCTACAAATAGCATTATTTTATTCTTATTTATGGCTGAGTAATATTCCATTGTGTGTATGTACCACATCTTCTTTATCCATTCCTCTGTTGATGGACATTTAGGTTGCTTCCCTATCTTGGCAATTGTAAACAGTACTGCAGTGAATATTGGGGTGCATGTATCATTTTGAATTATGGTTTTTCTCTGGATATATGCCCAGGAGTGAGATTGCTGGATCATATAGTAGTTCTATTTTTAGTTTTTTAAGGAACCTCCATACTGTCCTTCATAGGGGTTGTACCAATTTACATTCCCACCAACAGTATAGGAGGGTCCGTTTTCTCCACATCTTCTCTAGCATGAGACTTTTTGATGATGGCCATTCTGACAGTGTAAGGTGATATCTTGTAGTTTTGATTTGCATTTCTTTAATAATTAGTGATTTTGAACATCTTTTCATGTGCAATTTGGCCATCTGTACATCTTCTTTGGAGAACTGTCTAATTAGATCTTCTGCCCATTTTTTTTCATTGGATTGTTTGTTTATTTTTAATAATGAGCTGCTTGAGCTGTTTGTATATTTTGGAGATTAATTCTGTGTTGGTCGCTTTGTTTGCAAATATTTTCTCCCATTCTATGGGTTGTCTTTTTGTTTTGTTTATGATTTCCTTTGCTGTATAAAAGCTTTTAATTAGGTCCAATTTATTTATTTTGTTTTTATTTTCATTACCCTAGGAGGTGGATCCAAAAAGATATTGCTGCGATTTATGTCAGCCAGTTCTCTGCCTATGTTTTCTTCTAAGAGTTTTATAGTATCAGCTCTTATATTTAGGTCTTTAATCCATTGGGACTTTATTTTTGTGTATAGAGTTAGAAAGTGTTGTAATTTCATTCTTTTATGTGTTAACTGTCCAGTTTTCTGAGCATCACTTATTGAAGAGACTGTCTTTTTTCCATTGTATATTCTTGCCTCCTTTGTCATAGATGAATTGAACATTCTAGAGCAATCCCAAGAAGACTTTGCTCAATTGCATTAGCTAGAAATTTAACTGCAAGAAGCTTGGAAAATATTGTTTAATTTTTCAGGGCACATGAATATATTGAAAATAATATTATGTTTCTCTTAGAAAGAAAAAAGGCAAGGACATGCATCACGGCTCAGCAACTGGCAATGTCTGACTACTCTATTTAGCAGCTGGAAAAAAGAGAACTTTATTCGGATTTATCAATCTGGATAGACCTTAGAAGCACAATTTGAATGAAAAATCTAAGGAATAAATTGATGTTGAATTTTGTCAAAGGCTTTCTCTGCATCTATTGAGATAATCATATGGTTTTTATTTTTCAATTTGTTAATGTGGTGTATTACATTGATTGATTTGTGGATATTGAAGAATCCTTGCATCCCTGGGATAAAGCCCACTTGGTCATGGTGTATGATCTTTTTAAATGTGTTGTTGGATTCTGATTGTTAGAATTTTGTTAAGGATTTTTGCATCTATGTTCATCAGTGATATTGGCCTGTAGTTTTCTTTTTTTGTGTGGCATCTTTGTCAGGTTTTGGTATTAGGGTGATGGTGGCCTCATAGAATGAGTTTGGAAGTTTCCCTTCCTCTGCAATTTTCTGGAAGAGTTTGAGTAGGATAGGTGTTAGCTCTTCTCTAAATTTTTGGTAGAATTCAGCTGTGAAGCCATCTGGACCTGGGCTTTTGTTTGCTGAAAGATTTCTGATTACAGTTTCAATTTCCATGTTTGTGATGGGTCTGTTAAGATTTTCTATTTCTTCCTGGTCCAGTTTTGGAAAGTTGTACTTTTCTAAGAATTTGTCCATTTCTTCCATGTTGTCCCTGCCTTATGACCCAGCAATCCCACTGCTGGGCATACACACTGAGGAAACCAGAATTGAAAGAGACACGTGTACCCCAATGTTCACTGCAGCACTGTTTATAATAGCCAGGACATGGAAGCAACCTAGATGTCCATCAGCAGATGAATGGATAAGAAAGCTGTGGTACATATACACAATGGAGTATTACTCAGCCATTAAAAAGAATACATTTGAATCAGTTCTAATGAGGTGGATGAAACTGGAGCCTATTATACAGAGTGAAGTAAGCCAGAAAGAAAAACACCAATACAGTATACTAACGCATATATATGGAATTTAGAAAGATGGTAACAATAACCCTGTATACGAGACAGCAAAAGAGACACTGATGTATAGAACAGTCTTTTGGACTCTGTGGGAGAGGGAGAGGGTGGGATGATGTGGGAGAATGGCATTGAAACATGTATAATATCATATATGAAACGAGTTTCCAGTCCAGGTTTGATGCTCGATACTGGATGCTTGGTGCACTGGGACGACCCAGAGGGATGGTACGGGGAGGGAGGAGGGAGGAGGGTTCAGGATGGGGAACACGTATATACCTGTGGCGGATTCACGTTGATATATGGCAAAACCATACAATATTGTAAAGTTTAAAAAAAAAAATCTAAGGAATAGAACAACACCCATGATATAATACAGTTTATGCGATTTTTTTAAAAAAGGCTACACACAAAGTAATACTGTCTGTTGTTTATAGATGGGCTTCCCAGGTGGCTTAGTGGTAAAAGAATCCGCCTGCCAAGCAGGAGATACAGGAGACATGGGTTCTATCCATGGGTCAGGAAGATCCACTGGAGTAGGAAATGGTAACCCACTCCAGTATTCTTGCCTGGGGAATCCCATGGACAGAGGAGCCTGGTTGGCTACAGTACTTGGGATCGCAAAGAGTTGGACACAACTGAGTGACTGAGTATGCGTGCACGTTGTTTATGGATAGGTATATATGTATTAAAAATGCAAAAACATATCTGGGAAAGCCATACAACTTGGGAGAATAGGAGAAGGGAATAAAGCAGGGCTGGCTACAAGGGAGGTTTCAATTGTTTCTTTAATGTGTGACTTCTAAGTGAAAGTTCTAAAATTAAATAAAGTAAATAATATGAACAATTTCTGAAATTATATATTTAAGAGTTTGCTTCTACGTTATTTGAATTGAGTCTCATCTTCCAGGTGCCTAGCTGCAATGGCTTTCTGTTTTTGGAATCTTTTCTGTTCCAATCTTCTTAGATATAAAAGAATTGACCCTGAGGTGACAATTAATTAAATTGACATAATTATTTTCTGAGAATGAAATCTGTCATTTAAAACCTGTAGTAAATATTTTGAAAAAAAAAAAAAGAAACCATAAATAGGGATTTGCTCTTGGCAATCTATTAAAATATTTACTTTCGTGTAAGAATGAAATAGTTCCTTATGTTATCCAATGCCCTCTGCATTATGAAATTCTTAGGGAGGAAATTACAAAGATGAAAACTAAATGGCATTTGATACAAGAATGCAATTGGGTCTTTTCTTAGTATTATATATTGTATTATAAAACTGTTATGAAAATACATTGTTACACAAAAGTGATAAATCTATAAAATTCTTTTCCAATTCTAAACCAAGTTTAGAGCTTAAAATATCTACTGAGCAATAATGAGATAATAAAGGCCAGCATAATAAAAAACTTTCATTTATGCTGAGATTTACCTTTATAATTTCTACAATTTGTTTATACATTTATTTGGTAAGCTTTGATTAAACATCTTTTATATATGAGGACTTTGCCAGATACTAGGAGTTCTGATACTACACAGTTATTACTCTGGCATTTAAGAAGCTAGTGGAGAACACGGACATGTAAAAAAAATGCCATAAAAGTATGAAAAAAAGTATAAAAAAGTATGAAAAAATGTTATTAACAGAATCAGAGACCCTTGACTACCACTGGGTGCTGTGCAGTGCTTAGTCACCCAGTCATGTCCAACTCTTTGCAACCCCATGCACTGTAGCCCTCTGTCCATGGGGATTCTCCAGGCAAGAATACTGGAGTGGGTTGCTATGGCCTCCTCCAGGGGATCGTCCCAATCCAGGGATTGAACCCAGGTCTCCCTCATTGCAGGTGGATTCTTTACCTTCTGAGCCACCAGGGAAGTCCATTGGATGGGATGATGGAAAGTCTTAATTTGTTTAGTTTCTGAATCAATCAGTCCAGACACAGCAGGAAGTATATGGCACACTCAAAGCAGAATAATTTGAGATTGGTTGCATAAAGGACCATTTTCAAAGTGTGGCCAGGAAATAAAGACACTGCAAGGCATAGTGGGTGTGTACCACCTTTAAGTTCAATGCGAGAAGGGAGAAGAAGTGGTCAGTCTCCTACCCCCCCAGACCTCCTGTCAAGGCTCTCCATTCTGAATGTAACCAGAAGTCATAGGGCCTGGCCACTGATAGGTGTGCTGCATGTAGGTGACCCTTTTAGGAAAGAAAGTTGGTGGGGAAGTGTGAAGATGGGGTGAAGATGGGGCAAATAACAATACCTGGTCATATGGTTTTAGGTGGCTTTAGACAAATATGAAGCTCCCTGGGAAATTTGCAGTGGGGGAGATAGGCTGTAGGTGGGCTAGTCTGGGTCAGGATATTGTGCACAATTGTGAACAGAAAAATGAAAGAGAAACTTTTGTTTCTGGGTTTAATGTGGCTGAGATTTAGGGAGTGTATTGTGTACTGGGATGTGTTAGCCTTATTAGGGAAGACAATCTCTTTTTTCCGTTCAGGGTGAAATACGATGTTGAAATGAAATGATCAGATTCTCTGAGTGATTATGAAGTGTACATTCACTTTATGCCACGGTACTATAGAATATTATATTATAGATTTTAGTTCTTTTTAAAAAAATTTTATTTATTTTTGGTTACATTGGGTCTCAGTTGTGGCACATGGGATCTTTCATTGTGGCAGGCTTCTTCTATTTGCCACACGTGGGCTTAGTTGCACTGTGGCATGTAGGATATTAGTTCCTGGATCAGGGATAGAACCCATGTCCCCTGCACTGCAAGGCAGAGTCTTAGCCACTGGGCTTCCAGGTAAGTCCTTCAGTTCCCTTTCTTTGGCCCCCTTCCTGAATTCTGTTGATAAGTTCTTGTGGTGAGCCTGTTAACTGTTGTAATTTCAGTATAATGATGTAATGATAAATAGAAAATATGTCAGGAAAACAGTTGTAATACTAAATGACAATATCTGTGATTTCTACTAGTGACAGAGACAATTGAACAAAATATTAAAATTGACTTGGAGGCTAACACAAATTGAGATGTCATTTTTCCCATATAAGTTTGTAACTACTGGTAGTCTGTGGACCTCACATTAAAAGGTCCCATTTTAAAACTCATTTGCAATATCTTTGAACATATCAACTGAATTTTACAGTCATTCAATTCATTAAACAGGATGAATGGATGTCTTATGCCAAATATTGTGCTAAGGAGATACATACTGAGGGAAGTTTTTCTTTTTTAACGCTTCAAAATTCTGTGGAAAAATGCAATTATTCCCAAATGACTAGTCGCAAAGCATTAGAATACAATAACTAAAGATTTCATCTACTACTTCATTGAAGTAATTCATAACACAGAGTGATACTCATAGAATCATATACTGCATTTAATGTAATAAAAAATACAAACTGCTAAATTGCTACAGTGAAAAATATAACCTTTTTTATGACAGAAGTTTAGCCAATTATAGTCATTTTTAATTCTTACAGTTGGACACAAGTCATGCCTTGTTTCAGGGACTAGGCTGCAAAGATATTATTAATATCTTCCATTAAATATTGTTACAGATATATTACATTTAAACACTTTTTGTTGAACTAAAATGTAAATAAACACAAGTGCACATGACATAAATGTCCAATGAAATTTCACAAACTAAATATGCCCAAGAAGCAGAATATGAAAGTGCTCCGGAAGCCCCTTGTTACTCCTTCCCAGACAGTGGACCCTCCTCAGTGTCCTTGACATCTAACAGCATGCATTCATTTTTACCACCATTGATAGGGGTTTGGATAATATGAATGCTGTTGTTCAGTCGCTAAGTCGTGTCCGACTCTCTGCAACCCTGTGGACAGCAGCACACCAGGCTTCCCTGTCCTTCACTCTCTGCCAGAGTTTGCTCAATATGAGCAGCAGTGGGCCTTCTAATGCATATCTTTTGGTAAATATATGTGAACACTCCTATTAGGTATATACCCCAGACTGGAATTACCGAGTTATATAAAATGGGTAAGTTCAGTGTTAAAAGATACTTCTAAATATTTTTCCAAAGTGATGGTAGCAATTTATACATCTACCAGAGGATCTTGATTGTTCCAAATTCTAGTTAATACTTGGTATTTTCTATCATTTTAATTTTAGCCGTTTAAATGTATGTAGTACGTTGTTTTGTGGTTTTAATTTGACTTTCCATTATGATCAGTGAAGTTTATGATCTTTTCCTATGTTTATTGCTCATTTGGCTCTTCCTTTTTGAAATATCTGTTCAAGAATTTGTCTTTCTATCCAGCTTTCCTCATTATTAGTGTCCTTTGTTGGTTACATGTATTGCAAGGATCTTCTGTCTTCTGTGGGTTACCCTTTACTCTGTTAGTAGTAAATTTTGGTGGAAAGATATACTTAATCTTATTACAGTCCAATTTATCATTTACAAATTTATGGTTAGTACTTTTGGTGTCTTGTTAAAAAATGTTTGCCTACATTTTATATCATTAAGATATTCTAGGGAATTTCTTGGTAGTCCAGTGGTTAGGACTCCATGCTTCCACTGGAGAGATCCTGGGTTTGATCCCTGGTTCTATTTCTGCTTTACTGACTATGTCAAAGCCTTGGACTGTGTGGATCACAATAAGCTGTGGAAAATTCTGAAAGAGATGGGAATACTGGACCACCTGACCTGCCTTTTGAGAAATCTGTATGCAGGTCAGGAAGCAACAGTTAGAACTGGACATGGAACAACAGACTGGCTCCAAATCAAGAAAGGAGTATGTCAAGGCTGTATATTGTCACCCTGCTTATTTAACTTATATGCAGAGTTCATCATGTGAAATGCCAGGCTGGATGAAGCACAAGCTGGAATCAAGATTTCCAGGAGAAATATCAATAACCTCGGATATGCCGATGACACCACCCTTATGGCAGAAAGTGAAGAAGAACTAAAGAGCCTCTCAATGAAAGTGAAAGAGGAGAGTGAAAAAGTTGGCTTAAAGCTCAACATTCAGAAAACTAAGATCATGGCATCTGGTCCTATCACTTCATGGGAAATAGATGGGGAAACAGGGGAAACAGTGTCAGACTTTATTTTGGGGGGCTCCAAAATCACTGCAGATGGTGATTGCAGCCATGAAATTAAAAGATGCTTACTCCTTGGAAGAAAAGTTATGACCAACCTAGACAGCATATAAAAAAGTAGAGACATTACTTGTCAACAAAGGTCCATCTAGTCAAAGCTATGATTTTTCCAGTAGTCATATATAGATGTGAGAGCTGGACCATAAAGAAAGCTGAGCACTGAAGAATTGATGCTTTTGAACTGCTGTGCTGGAGAAGACTCTTGAAAGTCCCTTGGAGTGCAAGGAGATCCAACCAGTCCATCCTAAATGAAATCATTCCTGAATATTCATTGGAAGGACTGATACTGAAGCTGAAACTACAATACTTTGGCCACCTGATGTGAAGAACTGACTCATTTGAAAAGACTCTGATGCTGGGAAAGGTGGAAGGTGGGAAGAGAAGGGGAGGACAGAGGATGAGATGGTTGGATGGCATCACCGACTCAATGGACATGAGTTTGAGTAGACTCTGGGAGTTGGTGATGGACAGGGAGGCCTGGTGTGCTGTAGTCCATGGGGTTGCAAAGAGTTGGACATGACTGAACAACTGAACTGAACTGAACTGGGGAACTTTGATCCCTCAAGCCACAAGGCAAGGCCAAAAAATAAAGATGTTCTATATTTTCCTCTAAAATCTTTATTATTTTAGACATATATATAGGTCTGCAGTTCATCTTGATTTTATTTTCAGGTTTATTTGAAGTAGCTAACAGAATATATATATATATATATATATATATATTTCCATATGGATGTCTAATTAACCTAGAACCAAATAAAAAAAAACTCCCCATTGTATCTCATGTAATCATAGAAGTCTATTTTTGGACTCATTCTGTTCCACTGGTTATTTTATCTATCCTTGTGCTAAAACCGCACTGTCTTAATTACTAGAGCTTTAGACTGAGCCTTCATATATGGTAGAATAAATCCTCTGGCTTTGTTCTTTTTCTTCAAGATTTCTCAAGTGCACTACTCTTTAAATCAGACAGAATAAAAAATTCTATTTTCAGAGGATGGAGCAGTCCAGACTAGACAACTATTTGGATGAAGAATTATATCAGCAGGCAGATAATCATAGAGAATCCTTTACATCTAAGAGGGAATCATTTCTGTAGAAATCTGTAACCAGAATTGAGATAAAGTGATATAACAGGGAACTCACAGACTGAATTAAAATTTGGTGGAAAACGCAGTACTCACTAGGTCTCTGATTCAGATCCAGCAAATATTTACTTAGTACATACTATATGCCAAGTGAGAGTCTGCATTTCTGCAGCAACCGATGATTGACTTCACTAACTTCTGTGATCCCCAATTTCCTCTTTTGTAGGGTAAAATATTATAAAGATATATTCTAATATCCCACAGATTATATCCTTGTCTCATAAAGTGATTAAATAGTAGACTTAAGCTATAGAAACTGACTCTGACCACAGTGGAATTTGTTAGGGAAACACTGGATGACTCACAGCATCAATGAAAGGTTGAAGAAAAAGACATTAAGAAAGACGAGAGTCAAGATAGCTTAAGTGGAACTCTCCTGGTGGTCCAGGGGTTTAGATTCTGTTCTTCTACTGCAGAGGAGTTGGGTTCAATCCTTGGTTGGGAAACTAAGATCCCATATGCCTTGTGGAGAGGCCAAAAATTAAAAAAAAAAAAAAAAGATAGCTCAAGAGAAGGAACTTATGGAGAAACTAAGTTCCCTAAAAACAGAGCCTGAGGCAAGATTTAAATGACAGTAATTTAATGCAAGTTCAAATCCCAGGACAGAGAGAGAAAAAGGAAGTGAGGCTGGAAAGGATGGGGAACAAATGCAAAGTGATGCATTACTGTGTGGCCACTGTTTCACGATGAATCACAGTTGGTCACTCAGTAGGTACATCCACTAAGCTGTGTGGAACGAATGGCTGGACGCACTGCACAAAGCAACTGGGCTCCAGTCTTAGGCGGTAAAGGCAGAGGAAATTTGCCTGTCAGCTCCATTCCATCTCTAATCTCCCACTGGTCAAAAGGTAGAGGAGACAGCTTCTCTACTCTTCTAGATTGGATCACCCAGTCCCTTCATCTTGTCCTCCAGGCCCTGGGACTTAGGCTTCATCTGAGCTCAGGAAGGTCAAGAGGAGCCAGAGCATGAGGCAGTGGGGCCATGTGCCCTGCATGGAATGAAGACCCTGGTAGCAACCGAGGTGGAAAAAAGTAACCAGAAGCCTAGAACATGGATCAGGTGGGAAGAATCTTAATGAGGTACATATGATGGGTCCTGAATATATGAACTTGGTAGGCAGCAATTCTTCAAAGTAAGGGTTGCAGCATGGACAAAAATCAAACCAAGTTAAGTAACAAACAAATATAGTCTTTTGTTTTTGGCTCATCAAAAGACTGCTCTTAATAGCTAAAACAAAACAAAAAACCCCAACAAGATTGGGTGATGGTAACGATTTGAAGTAGCTGCAACTCTTACATATTGATGTGAGTGTAAAATGGTACAATCCTTTACAAAAGAGTTTGGCGGTTTTCTTTCCTTTCCTTTTATTTTTCATTGAAGTGTAATTGACCTACAACACTATGTTAGTTCCAACATGGTATACAACATAGTGATTAGAAATTTCTATCCATTACAAAATGATCATTATGGGAAGTCTAGTTACTGTCCGTCCCCATACAAAGTCATTACAATATTGTTGTCTATATTCCCCACCCTGGACATTTGTTCCCCATGACTCATTTATTTTGTAACTGGAAGTTTGTACCTCTTAATCCCCCTCACCTATTTCACTCATCCCTTTTCTCCTCTCACCTCGGCAACCACCTGTTTGTTCTCTGTATTTATGAGTCTGTTTCTGTTTTGCCATGATTGTTAATTTGTTTTGTTTTTGCTGCTGCTACTGCTGCTAAGTTGCTTCAGTCGTGTCTGACTCTGTGCGACCCCATAGACGGCAGCCCACCAGGCTCCCCCGTCCCTGGGATTCTCCAGGCAAGAACACTGGAGTGGGTTGCCGTTTCCTTCTCCAATGCATGAAAGTGAAAAGTGAAAGTGAAGTCGCTCGGTCGTGTCTGACTCTTAGCAACCCCATGGACTGCAGCCTACCAGGATCCTCCGTCCATGGGATTTTCCAGGCAAGAGTACTGGAGTGGGGTGCCATTGCCTTCTCCAGTTTTGTTTTTAGATTCAACATAAAAGTACAGTCATATAGTATTTGTCTTTGTCTGAATTATTTTACTTAGGACAATGTGTTCTAGGTCCATCCACGTTGTCACATGTGGCAAGATTTCACTTTTTGTTTATGGCTGTGTAATATTCCATTCTAACTCCCTCCCCACCCCCCCATATATCACATATCTTCTTTATAAATTCATTTCTTCATGGACATTTGGGTGACTTCTGTATCTTGGCCATTGTTTTCTATGCTAGTCTTCAGGTTGTTTTCATTGATAGTTGCTCTATAAATAGTTGTAATTTGGGTGTGCCCATGGGAAGAGGTGAGTTGGGGCCTTCCTCCTCTGCCATCTTGGTCATTCCTTTGTGTTTGTTTCTTGAGTGTATATTGACTGGTGTGTGCTCCATTGAAACTGGCAGTTTCTTAACCTGTTAAATACCTATCTACCATATGACCCAGCAGTTCTATTCTTGGTTATTTTTGCCTAAGAAAAGTGGAAATATATGCTCACAAGAGGTTTACACACAAACGATCACAGAAGTTTTATTCATGATAACCAAACTCTGAAAATAACAACAGATGAATAGAGAAATAATCAAGGTATTACAATGGATTACTACTCAGCAATAAAGAATGAACCACTGATATGGTTAACAGCATAGGTGAATGTTAGAATAATTAACTAAGCGAAGGAGACTAGAGACAAAAGAGTACATATTTTAAGATTCAGAACAGGCAAAACTAATCTGTAGCCATACAAGTCAGAATGAGTGATTCTCTGGGATGGAGGAAAGGATTGACTATATTGGGGCATGTGGGAACTTTCTGGTCATGGAAATGTTTTATACCTTGATTGAAATGGTAGCTGCATGGTTGTGTACATGTACCAAAACACGTTAAGTGTGGGTACGTTTTATTTAAAGCAAATTATAACTCAATAAAATTGATTTAAAAATACTGCTCTTAAACATGAGTCAGTCCACTCTACACTGTAGGACAGTCTACTCAGAACGCTGGCCACTAATGCCAACTGAAAAAGTCTGTCTGCCTGGTCTTCTCATTTGTCTTTATCACAGATTGAGGGCAGGAGGAAGGGCTGATGTGCACAGCACTTGGCTGATTTCCTTTGCCCCGTGATCGTTCATCTATGTACTGCAGTTTTGTTGAACTCAGGCAAACTTCTCCTCTCATTGCCCTGTACTGAATATTTGGGGTCATGAAAATTTCTGAAAGACTATTGTCTCTTGTGCACAGTACTTTTAAGTTTCTTTCTGATTTGTCCCTTGCTTATTAGCAGTTTTCTTTCCATCTTTTACACCATCTTAAATGTGTTATATCATCATCAGTCCTCCCTTTTTTTAGCCTTGTTTTTCTTAGCTTTAAAATCCTCCAGTATATTTTGAATGGGAAGACACTTGGAAGACTGAGGCATAAACAGGAGAAAGAGAGTCTCCCAGGATAGGGATAGCTGCCCCATTTTATAACTGAGCCTGGTTTCTGAGTCTGAATCAGAGATAAATAAATGGAGATCCAAACCCCTCTGTGTGGTGTGTTTGCTATGAGAGATCATTTGCAGGGTGTCTCATCTCAGCTCTCTTGGATTGTTGAGATTTTTTTTAACAGATTCTGGTAATGGCTTAATTCTCGCTCTCAGTTTCCAGGCTTCCTTTGAGTTCTGATGTCTTTCTGAGTCTTTATAAGTAGCATATTTTGAGATATTGATATATAGGCTGCTAACTAGATGCAGTTTTTACACTGGCAAATACACTTTCGTTTACTTTTTAGGAGTCTCTTTAAGGAGGGTGACATTCTTCAGCAAGATTTATCCTAACCTAAATGTATGCTGGCTGCTCTGGGTCTTCACTGTGAGTAGTGGGGGCTACTATTTTGTCAGCTTGGAAATCTCTACTTGTGCTTGCCGGCTCTCTCACTGTCATTTCTAATCAACCTGGTACTCCTTTCAATGCCTGTATCTGTGTAATTACATTAATAGGATGATGTCCTAGAGGATTTCATCTATGTTCTATCTTGAAAGTGAAAAGTCTTGTAAGTCCCTATTTCTCATGAAGCCACCTTCAAAGGATTGATCATATGCACATTTTCTTAGACTTTATCAGCTTATAAAACATTGCTACAGTGAAACTGATACTACCTTCACTTTGCAGAGGAGTAATTGGCTTTCTTTGAAAAAGCTAACCCAATTCTTATTTTAGATAAAAGGAAAGTGTATTTAGAAAAGTGTATGTACAGGTGAAATGTAGAAAGATGTAGGTAAAGCTGAGTTTGAACATACGGAAAAGTGGACGTTTCACCAAATCCTTTAATCCCTGGAGAAATGTTCTCCAATTTCAAGATGTCAGGTTCGGGGATTTCCCTAATGGTCCAGTGGTTTGCCTGCCAGTGCCGGGGACACAGGTTAGATCCCTAGTCCAGGAAGATTCCACGTGCCTTGGGGCAACTAAGCCTGTGTGCCACAACTATTGAGCCTGTGCTCTAGAGTCCAGGAGCCACAACTGCTGAGCCCATGTGCCACAATTACTGAAGCCCATGTGCCTAGAGCCCTTGCTTCTTAACAAGAGAAGCCAGCACTGTGAGAAACCTGTACCCCCCAAAATAGTAGCCCCCACTACTCACAGTGAAGACCAGAGCAGCCAAAAAATAAAAAAGAGAGAGAGATTCTAGGTTCGGCCCCAGAGCTAGAGGATTAGAACATCTGTGATTGGTGACCTTCCTAGGCCATGAGGCTTTTGATGCACATGTGTCTAATCCACAATTTGAAATTTAACCCATAGTTAAATGATCCAGCGGGAGTGAGTTCTATCATATGCAAATTAGAAATGGAGTATTTCTATTCATGGCTCAGTCAATATTGTGAAAACTCAGCATTTTTATTGTGTAATAAAATGATAACATATTTTCTTAGTAAGCACACTTAGTGAAGAGTTCCAAGAATTAAGAATAGTAAAAGATGTCTGTATTCGATTAGGGCTGATATGTCCATGAACTCCATGCATTTTAAACTGGGAGAAAAATGCAACCGTGAGCCTTTTTGTTTTTACTTAATAAACTTGTGTATTTCGCAGGAGTATTTATCTGTTTTCCCTTAGTTTTCTTTTTTTGTAGCTGAAAGTGGAATGTAATACGGGACAGTCTGGGCTGGTGAAAGGTAAGGCAGGAAGTGAAACTAGAGAACTGAGATGTGATCTATTGTGAAGCAGTATAAACCATAGAAACACTACATTCAAGACATTTGGAACTACCCTCATTTAGGATGAATAGCACTGTCTAAATTCCTGAAAAAATAGCTCCATAATATCATAAAGACAAAAACTGGTTTGTACAGGATGGTCTAAAAGAATATAAAAGTTTAAATAATGTTCAGGGTCATCTGGTAACAATGTTTCACTTGCCTTATTACATTTTTGAAAACAAAACAAAACAAAAAACCTTCCTAAATAAATTCTGTTAAGGTGTAGATCTAAAGAAAGTGAAGAAAAATGCTAAAAGAGAAGAAAAAAAGCTATTTATGCAAAAGGAGATCCAACCAGTCCATTCTGAAGGAGATCAGCCCTGGGATATCTTTGGAAGGAATGATGCTAAAGCTGAAACTCCAGTACTTTGGGCACCTCATGCGATGAGTTGACTCATTGGAAAAGACTCTGATGCTGGGAGGGATTGGGGGCAGGAGGAGAAGGGGACGACAGAGGATGAGATGGCTGGATGGCATCACTGACTCGATGGATGTGAGTCTCAGTGAACTCCGGGAATTGGTGTTGGACAGGGAGGCCTGAGGTGCTGCGATTCATGGGGTCGCAAAGAGTCGGACACGACTGAGTGACTGATCTGATCTGATGCAAAAGCAATGGCAGTTTTGCTGCTTTTCTTTATACAACAGTTAAGGGTATCATATGCCAGTGATCTACTTTGGAAAATCAAATGAGACAGATTCCGATGTAGATGTGTTTTGGAGGCCTGCAGTGGGACACTCAGCTGAATTTCTGCCAGTTTTTGATACCAAATTTTAGAAACTGAGTTTCTCCAGAAACTTACGGGAGAATGCCCCAGTGACTATGAATGGTCCTTTTGGATAATCAGAAAACATGATTGAGGTTTTGCTGACAGGATTCTTAATTTCCATTTATGATACACAGAATAATAGGAATATTATAGCAATAATGAGTTTTAGATATGAACTTGGTGCCAGCCACTCAAATAGGTGCTTTAGTATACATCCTCACATTTAACCATTGAATTAGTCCTATTATGTATGTATATATTATTATTCCAGCTTTACAGCTGAGGAACTGAGATTTAAAGAGATCAATAAACTTACCCAAGATATAATGGCTTAGTTAAGTGATAGCACTAAGACTGGAACATGTGGTTTGTTTTATTTTTTTTAAACTTTTTCATTTTATATTGTAGTATCACAGATTATCAATATTGTGGTAATTTCAGGTGAATAGCAAGGGGACTTAGCCGTACATATTGGAACATGTGTTTTTGAAATTCAAATTCTGACTTTGAATTGCTCCATTAGACTCTTACTCTGGGTGTGTGTATGTGTATCAACGTATATGTGTGTGTGTGTGTATATATATATATAAATGCTGTTCTCTGTTGTGCAACTTTTTAAACGTGTTTATATGTTTATTTTTGTTTTTTACTGCATTGGGTCTTTGTTGCTGTGCATGGGCTTTTTCTCTAGTTCTGGCAGTGGGAGCTGCTCCCGAGTTGCAGTGTGCAGGCTTCTTTTGTGGTGGCGTCTCTTGTTCTGAAGCACAGGCTCTAGGCACACTGGCTTCAGTAGCTGTGGCACATGGGCTCAGCAGTGTGGCTTGAGGGCTTTAGAGCGCAGGCTCAGTAGTTGGGGCACACGGGCTTAGTTGCTCTGTGGCATGTGGGACCTTCCTGGACCAGGGATTGAGCCTGTGTCTCCTGCATTGCAAGGTGGAGTCTTAACCACTAGACCACCAGGGAAGCCCTATATACATATATTTATATCTATATTTATGTGTTTGCATTTATAGTTATAAATAAGCATTATGTTTCTTTCTATAATCTTGAACCATTTGTGCTAGCCAGGTGGCAGAAAGCATAGCATTTTTTTTCCGCCCAGAAAAAAGATGTTCACAGTTCCTTGCAAGAGACTGTGGAAAATCAAAAAGAAACTCTTGAAAAATTTAGCATGATATTTGAATGAAGTTACTTCAATATTGGCATCAATGTAGAATGTAAACTTTGTGAGGGCAGGGACTTGATTCTTTTTTCTTTCTCTGTTTCCTCACTGCTGCAGTATATAAAACAGGGCTGGATAAAAAGCAGATACTTTATGTATATATTTGAATTAGAGAGGATTCAATAATCAAATAACCCTCAATTTCCCTCTCACAGAGACCAGACCAGTCTCTTTAAGAGTAGTGAATGGAACTGATTCTGACTTTGAAGATTTTAAGACCATGGGATTTTCTGAAGTCAAAGGATGACTATTCATTCCTATTCTCTCTTACTTCTTTAAGACTAAGACTATGGTGAGAATTTGTTAGTTTTCCAAGTAAGAGATCCAAATGCACTGTGAACTGGTATTTACAACAGGTGCTGGTGAAGAGTAGGATAGGTTAAGGAACTCTTGGAAGTTGAATATTTGAGTTGGAGTATTGGTGATACCATCACTTTTTCTAATTGTTTTAACTCATTTTGAGTTGAAACTAAATTTGTAAAATACTTTATTATTTTAAAAAAATTTAGTCAGTGTCATAATGCTGTGTGTATATGTTTAATAAATGCTTCTAGATCTCCATAGGAAAAGAGACAAAACAAAATAAACACTGTAGGTTGCTTAAAATCAGTTCTCATCATTTTTGTGGCTGCTCACATCATACATACTATGGGCCCAGACTAAAGAGAAAAAGAAGAGTAATGGAGAGATTATTAATGTACTTAATGTGTACAATCACAAAGGGACATGCTTTCTGATTGGAGAAGGAAATGGCTCCCCACTCCAGTGTTTTTGACTGGAGAACACCATGGACAGAGGAGCCTGGTGGGCTGCAGTCCCTGGGTTGCAAAGAGTCGGACATGACTGAGTGACCAAGCAACAACAAATATTTTCTGATAATTCCTTAAGAAAGAGGGAATCCTTTGCTTCAGTGTTCTAATAAGCCTCTTTATGAATGGGAAGTTTGGTGCTCATAAAAACCTAGTTTTCAGATTTCCTGAGTCTCATTCTGACAGTCTGGAGATATCAGAATATTTCCAAAAATAGTCTTTACTATGTGGCTGTAGACTTACATTAGAGAACATTGGCACAGATTGTGAAAATAGAATATGAGGATTTGTTTATCTGATGAATATTAAAAAACTACATCTTGTTATTGACAAAGAAACACGAGGAAACGTGGGTTAGTATCAAGATCTTGCATGTTTATGCTTATATAAAAGTTTTTTTTTTCCTAAAAATGTCCTCATTTATGTGTTTTCATTAAAAAGAAATTACTAAGACCATCAACATGTCAAGAAATTTGTCAGTTTCTAACAAGAAATGAAGAAGTCAAAAAACATTATGTGTGCTTAGTCATGTTGGACCCTTTGGGAGCCCCCTGCCAGGGTCCTCTGTCCATGGGATTTTTTATTTCTCTTGCCTTGGGAAACTGACCTAAGAAAATCTTGGCAGGATTTATGTCAGAGAATGTTTTGTATGTGTTTTCTTCTAGGAGTTTTATGGTGTCATGTCTTATGTTTCAGTCTTTAAGAGATTTTGAGTTTATTTTTGTGTATGGTATAAAATCACTACAGATGGTGACTGCAGCCATGAAATTAAAAGACGCTTACTCCTCGGAAGGAAAGTTATGACCAACCTAGATAGCATATTCAAAAGCAGAGACATTACTTTGCCAACAAAGGTCCGTCTAGTCAAGGCTATGGTTTTTCCTGTGGTCATGTATGGATGTGAGAGTTGGACTGTGAAGAAAGCTGAGCACCGCAGAATTGATGCTTTTGAACTGTGGTGTTGGAGAAGACTCTTGAGAGTCCCTTGGACTGCAAGGAGATCCAACCAGTCCATTCTGAAGGAGATCAGCCCTGGGATTTCTTTGGAAGGAATGATGCTAAAGCTGAAACTCCAGTATTTTGGGCACCTCATGTGAAGAGTTGACTCATTGGAAAAGACTCTGATGCTGGGAGGGATTGGGGGCAAGAGGAGAAGGGGACGACAGAGGATGAGATGACTGGATGGCATCACTGACTCGATGGACGTGAGTCTGAGTGACCTCCGGGAGTTTGTGATGGACAGGGAGGCCTGGCGTGCTGCGATTCATGGGATCGCAAAGAGTCGGACACGACTGAGCGACTGATCTGATCTGATCTGATGAGGGTGTGTTCTACCTTCACTGATTTACCTATACCTGGGGTACATATTTCTTGAATCTGAAGGAACTGAATACAAAGTAGTTATACTTTTCAGTTGTCAAGTTATTGGCTCATCCATAGAAAAGAAAAAAGTTTTGGGAAATATTATATTTAACTTCATCAAAATTCAGCTATGGAGTCTGAAGTGTTCTAGGACCTTTTCAACTTCTGTTTGTTCGAACCTGGAATTCTTCATTCTGACAAATTTTCTGTAGAAGCCCAGATTAAAGCAGAGATGATCTGATTGAAGAAGGAATGGGGAGTGAGGGTGGAATCCACCCACATGGCCGACTTCTTAGCAATTCTGTTTCCTTTTCCACCTCTGCCTGAACCCCCCGGGCTCTGAGAAAACCAGTTTCTAACCTATTGACATTACCCACATGGTGTTTTGCAGGAGACTAAACAGTAACTGCTGTATTGTGACATCCAAATGCATCATTAAAATCAAACACTTGCTTTGTGTCAAGCACTGTCAGCAAGATAGGCACGACCAAGCCCTCATAAAATGTATAGTCTAGTGGAGAATGCAGAAGGGAAAGAGGGAATGTTTGCAGGTGTTATATGGAAACTTTAACTGCTCAGAGTATGTTTTCAATGCTCAGTTCATGCTTCAAGAAAGGGTAAGACAAAGTATCTCTCATATTTTCTGCTTAGCATTGTTACAGCTTAGCATGATTTGGTAACATAAAATCGAATCATCTGGTAATTTGGCTGGAAGAATGTCTTTTATTATCATCCAATAATTAACTCAGCTTAAGTACTCATATTAAGATGGAGTTTACACCCCAACCTGTATTGCATGTGAATGTAATGTTAATCAGGTGTGTATATCAGGATAAAAATATTTTTAAGAGTTTTGTTTTAAAGAACACTTTTGGTGAAGGGGAGGTGCTGGTTGCTATACAATTTAATGCTTTAAAATACAATTTAATGCTTTAAAATGCTTTAACATTAAAAGGAGCTTTAAAAAATGATATATGTGACTATTTGCAGATTTTTGATTTGCAAGAAGTGGAATAGCAGACTTTCTTAATCTAGAATTCAAGGAGATCCATGGATGATGAAAGGGCATCCATATCACTTTGAAATTATATCCAGCATTTTGTGTATAGGGGCATTTTTCCTCTGAGTTGAGGGAAGTAAATTTTTAAAAACTATTCTGAGAGGTTCCCAGAAAATGTGTTGCATAGTGAAGGCTTTGTTTCCAGTTGATTGTTCTGACCCAGTTTTTGGATCCAATTATGTTTTCACTACACTTATCAAGTGCATGTTTTCTTAGTATTCCTTAGAAGGCATCAATTATAATCAGCTTTTACTTAATTATGAAGTTGAAAGCTTTAGCATTTACAATGAAAGAAAAACCTGCTATGGAACAGCTTTACAGAGAGATACTCTGATTTATTGACTGTTCACTCTGCAGCTTTATTGAAGTAGAATTGATAAATAAATAGCATATATGCAAGATGTACAATGTAATGATTTGATATTAGCTTTGATGGAACTCCTGAACTGGAGAGAAGAGTAGAAGAGGTGGCCTCTAGAGTGAGGATAGGTTAGCATGGTGACATTCTAATAAGGGGAAAAAGCCAAGGAAAATCAGACAAAGAGCCTTGTTAAGTGTAGATGGTTTCTTTGGTACCTTTTGTGCGTGTGGGGGATTCAGTTACCCGTTACTTATTTGTCCATTCCTGCTGTGTTGTTAGTGCTAAAGGAAAAGACTTGACTAATTTTCTAGCCCCTAAATAATTCTTTATTGCAAAGTTGAATTAGGAAAAGGGAAATTTTATATCTGTTTTTGTTGCCTTAAAACATAGTTTTATGCACATAAATTACTTTGGGGATTGGATGCCTCTCTTATGAAAGAACGTTTATCTTGGAGATGTATATAAAGGCATTCACGAAGGGCATAATGCATGTAATTCTCCAGGAGTTTTTGCAAACATCAAAGAACACGACAGCTACCGCTCACCATCTTTCAGCTGTGATTATGCCGGGCTGCCTCCCAAACGCCCATTTTTACATGTATAAGTCAAATGATTTGCCCAAGCTAAGTTGTCTGTGGATTCTTCCAGGGATTGATGAATTTCTTTAAATATCTATAATGAGTAGTAGTGACCTATAATTTCAGGGAACTTGAAACTACTTGAACATAGTTTCTTTAAAGATGCCTGCTGGGGTCCAGTTTGAACAACCAGCCTATCACAAACAAACCGTCATCAAACAGGCATAAAAGGAAAACCCCTTTCCTAATTGAGAATTCAGGAACCGTGTCAGAGAGTGAATTTTTGGTTGGGCAGAGAGTTATTGATGGCTCTGATAGGGGTGTGTGTTAGACAATCACTTAACTTCCCTATCTGTTGTTTCTTATTCTCCCAGGGAGGGGGACAGATGACATTATCTCTAAAGCATTTTATACTTCCAGCCTTCTGTTAGTTGAGAAAGTCTAATTTGAAGTCTGATTCAAATGAATCATGTAGAAGGTGTTTGCTTATTGCTCCAGGGGATAAATAACAAAGTTACCGCTGAGTTACACCCCTGGCCCACATTTGATTTCAGCTATAGCTGTAGTGGGCAGTTCCACCTGTCCTCATACTGCCAGGGTCCCTTCTTTGTCTTTTAGCACTCAGCCCTGGGCCTTCTATGCAGCAGGAGTGTGCCTAGCCTGAACACAGACAGGGCCCTGAGTCTTCCTGAAGGGCGTGGCAAAAAAGTGTTTATTGTAGAGTGCATACGTGAACCTGAGACACTCTTGAGAAGTGGATCAACAGTATTTCCTCCGGATTATGATACGTTTACCTGCCAGTGTGTGCACTGGGATGGTATCTCACGACTTGCGATTCCAGAATGCATACACATGTGCATTTGTTATGTATGCATGTGTGCTAAGTCGCTTTAGTCTGTGCCCTACTCTGTGTGACTCTATGGACTGTAGCCCACCCAGACTCCCCTGTCCGCGGGATTCTCCAGGCAAGAATACTGGAGTGGGTTGCCATGCCTTCCTCCAGGGGATCTTCCTGACCCAGGGATGGAACCCACATCTCTTATGTCTCCTGCATTGGCACGTGGGTTCTTTACCACTAGTGCCACCTGGGAAGTCCTATGTTATGTACATATACACGCAAATAGGCACAGTTGTAGAACACCATTGTTTATCAACTGTTGGTTGATTGATTGACACATGCTAAGTTGCTTCAGTCATGTCCGACTCTGTGTGACCCCATGGACAGCAGGCCACCAGGCTCCTCCGTCCACAGGATTCTCCAAGCAAGAATACTGGAGTGGGGTGCCATTTCCTTCTCCATATTGATTGATTGATACATTAGCTCAATAAAATTTTACTCAGCACCTCCTATGCCTCAGATACTGCTCTAGCTACTGGGAATGCAGTAGGGAACAAGAGAGACAACTATTTCTGCTTTGGATATTATGTTATAATGGGTGAGTGGTGTGAGGAGAAAGAGAAACAAGCACTAAATTAACTTAAGATAGTCATAGGTCAAAGTTTGATATCTGCTATGAAGGAAAATGAAGAAGAAGATTAGGAAAAGGAGTAGTGTCAGGAAGGGGTGGAAGTTTGCAATTTGAAATAGAGTGGTAAGGCAGGCGTCTCAAGATGGTGACATTTGAGCCAAGGCAAGACGATTGTATAGGAGCAGTCCTTGTTACCTAGGGGAGAGGATTACAGCAGAGGCTATGGAAAGACCAAGTGGTCAGGCCATACAGTAAGAGTGAGGATTCTGTTCTGATGCCTGGGATGCAGTTAGGCAGATAGGGAGAAAGACTGAGGCAGGCTAGATGTAAGAAAGACTGACTAGCTATGACTTTGCTGAACCATGGAATGAGTGCTCGTGAAGACTAACTACTGTTGAATTTTTTTTTTAATTAAGAAAAATCAAAGAAAAAATTTGATAAAGTGCACATACTTAGAATGTACCATCAACTATTTTTAAGTGTACAGTTTAGTAGGTTAAGTACATTTACCTTTTTGTGCAACTAATAAGCAGAACGCTTTCGTCTTGCAAAACTGAAACTCGACACTCATTAAACAGCTCCCATTTCTCCTTCCTTCAAGAATCTAGCAATCACCTGTCTCTGTGAATTTGAATTTGTTCTTGGTACTTCATGTAAGTGGAATCATACAGTATTTGTCTTTGTGGGACTAACATTTCAATAAGCATTTGTTGTTGTTCAGTTGTGTCCAACTGTTTGTGACCCCATGGACTGCAGCATGTCAGGCTTCCATATCCTTCACCATCTCCTGGAGCTTGCTCAAACTCATGTTCATGAGTCAGTGGTTCCATCCAACCATCTCGTCCTCTGTCATGCCCTTCTCCTCTTGCCTTCAATCTTTCCCAGCATCAAGGTCTTTTCTAATGAATCGTCTCTTCGCATCAAGTGGCTGAAGTATTGGAACTTTAGCTTCAGCTTCAGTCCTTCCAGTGAATATTCAAGAGTGATTTCCTTTGGAATTGACTGGTTCTATCTCCTTGCACTCCAAGGGACTCTCAACAGTCTTCTCCAGCACCACAGTTCAAAAGCATCAGTTCTTTGGCGTTCAGCCTTCTTTATGGTCCAACTCTCATATCCATATGTGACTACTGGAAAAACTATAGCTTTGACTACATGGACCTTTGTCAGCAAAGTAATGTCTCTGCTTTTTAATAACAGCATTCTCAAAGTATATGTGCCAGAATTTCTGTCCTTTTTAAGGCCAGATAGTCCACTGTATGTATATATCACATTTGTTTATCCATTTGTATGTTGACGAAAACTTGGGTTGCTTCCAACTTTTGGCTATGATGAGTAATGCTGCTATGCATATGGATGTATACCTACCTCTTTGAAACTCTGTTTTTAATTATTTGGGGGTATAGACCCAGAAGTGGAATTGCTGGATCATATGGTAATTCTAATTTTTAAATTCTTTTTGAGGAGCCTCCGGACTGTTTTCCATAGTGACTGCACCATTTTACATTCCCACCAGTAGTGCACAAGGGTTCCACTTTCCTCAAATCCTGGCCAGTATCTATTACTCTCTTTCTGTCTTTTTTTTTTTTTAATACTAATGGGTGTGAGGTGATATTCCATTGTGGTTTTAATCTGTATTTCCCTAATGATTAATGATATTGAGCATCTTTTGATGTGCTTGTTGGGCATGTTTTCTTTGGGAAAATGTCTGCTTAAGTTCTTTGCCCATTTTTAGTTTGGGTTTTTTTTTTTTTTTGAGTTGTGGGATTTCTTTATGTATTCTGGATGTTAACTCCTTAGCAGAAACATGAGTTCTCCCATTCCATTGGGAGGGCTTACTCTTTTGTTTGTGTCCTTTGCAGCACAGAAGTTTATAATTTTGAGGTAGCCTAATTTGACTATTTTTTACTTTGCTTTCTGTGCCTTTAGCATCATGTCCAATAAATCATTGCCAAATTCCATGTCAAGAAGCTTTCCCCATATGTTTTCTTCTAACAGTTTTAAATTTTTAATTCTTATGTTGATCTTCAACCCATCTCAAGTTAATTTTGTATGTAGTATAAGGTAAGTACCAAAGTCATTCTTTTACATGTGTTATCTAGTTTTTCCAATACCATTTTCTGAAAAGACTGTCCTTTCCACATTGAATGGTCTTGGCATCTTTGTTGAAAATCATTTGGTCATATATGCAAGGGCTTATTCACTTACCAGATCTTTTGATGCTTCAGAATAAAGCAGAAATTCAGAATTTTGTGTATAATAGTATTTTAAGTATAAGAATATAAGTGAAAAAAAATTAAAATGTCACAAAACAAAGGAAACACATCCTTGGGCTGTTTTCCAACACATTGGGCAATAGCTTGTTGCTTTCATTTTGAAGAGAATAGGAGTGGATGTTTACACGCACACACACACATTTCAGCAAGTTTGTGCTCTGGAAAAAATGTTATTTTCTGCTGGGTTTATAATTAAGCACATTTTTGTGGAGAAGTATTAGTATGGAAAATGGGGCTTTCGGGTTTCTTAAACGTGGGTGAAAGCAGGGTGTAAAGAGGATTCTGAAGTCATTTCTCCTTTGCAAGAATGGAGAACTTTCCCCACGCAGCATTTCTTTTCTGTGTTCTCTCTGTGGAATTTGTTTCTCTGAGACCATAAAGATAGAAAAGGGAGAAGAAGGAAGCAAACCAGTGTACGTGTATGCCAAGTGCTTTACAAATTTATTTTATTGTCTTTCAAAAGGTTCCTTGCAGATTGGCATTTCTTTTTTCCAGTTTGGCTTTTATTATTTCCATTTAAATAACACTTACAAAGTTAAGAGAAAGTGGGAAGCTTATTTTAGAGCACAAAGTATGTGAATGGCAGAACTGGAGTTTAGACACAGGTCAGCCATCCTCCAAAACTGCATGATTATGTCAGGAAAAGTTATCTCTAAACAAGTTTCCCAGTCTCTGAGATGGGCAGCCAGGAGGGTGAGCAAAGGGATCAGGATTGTGCCATCAAAAAAATTTAACTATATTAAATGTAAATAAAAGATAGGTGCAAATCAAGAGAAACCTAACCTTTCTGGTTTTATAATACATTACTAGCTTAATACATGCCCGAAATGAGTCAATTTACACAAATATCTGTTGGGAGCCATGTTAGGCATTACTGACAAAATGGAGGCACAGCTCCAGACCCCTCTCCTCATTCCGCAGGCACAGCCCGGGATGAAGGAGTTAGGCCTTGTAATTCTGACTTGTCTTTTCCTCTCCTCGGCTGAGTTGACTGAAAAGGAATATTAAGGTGCTTATTGTTCTTGAGAGGAGCATGAGAAGGCACAAAGCCTTCTGCAGCTGTGCTCAGAAAATAATTCATAAAGTTAATCATTGACATGTGTTCAAGGACTTTTACAAAAGAGTGGTCCAGGATGAGCACATAGGCCATAGCTTGAGGCCATGGGAGGATTGCCATCTGAAGCCTATTTGTGAGGAGAATGTTTATGGCAAAGGAATTTACTGAATTTAGGGCTTAGAAATAATTAAAACAGTTAGAAGTTAAAGATTTAAGGAATGTTGTAAAGTTAGCATATTTTACTATAGCTTATAGAAGTTAGGAATTTTTAGAGACACTATAGCTAGAAGCCTTTTTAAGAGATAGTGAGCTCAGGGTGTTAGGGGCAAACAGGATATAGAAAGATAAGTAGTGAACTGAGGAATGTAGCATGAGTTACAATGTAATCACAAGTGAACTATAGGACACATTCAGTTCAGTTCAGTTCAGTCGCTCAGTCGTGTCCGACTCTTTGCGACCCCATGAATCGCAGCATGCCAGGCCTCCCTGTCCATCATCAACTCCTGGAGTTCACTCAGACTCACATCCATCGAGTCAGCGATGCCATCCAGCCATCTCATCCTCTGTCGTCCCCTTCTCCTCCTGCCCCCAATCCCTCCCAGCATCAGAGTCTTTTCCAATGAGTCAACTCTTCGCATGAGGTGGCCAAAGTACTGGAGTTTCAGCTTTAGCATCATTCCTTCCAAAGAAATCCCAGGGCTGATCTCCTTCAGAATGGACTGGTTGGATCTCCTTGCAGTCCAAGGGACTCTCAGGAGTCTTCTCCAACACCACAGTTCAAAAGCATCAATTCTTCGGCGCTCAGTCTTCTTCACAGTCCAACTCTCATATCCATACAGGACCACAGGAAAAACCATAATTAGAGGAGGTAGATACTAGATGATAAGGCTGATTCCAAGAGAATCACTGAAGCAGGAACTCTGTTTGAAGAACAACAATGATTTATGGAGATAATAAATCTGGGAGAGGGGGAACTGAAAATGTCAAGCCTCTGGCCTAATGTTTTTATAAAAGTATAAAAGAGAATCATAAGCTTGAAATAAACAGGCAGTCCGAAAGAAAACTGAGAGGCTGCCTCATTGCCGACACTGTCCATCTCCAGGTTGAATCCCTGGCTGCTGGAGCTGGACTCCGGCAAATATCCTCACCCTGTAATTAAACATTTTTTCATTTTAACTAAGCTTCTAAAGTGTGGGCACTTAATAAGTGATGACAATTATTATTCTGTATAATAATAATAATGAAAAGTCTGAATAACCATAATTAGTGAAAGCAACAGTGTCACATTGGGGTTAGGGCTTCAGTAGATGAATTTTGGTTGTGGGACACAAATATTCAGTCCATAACACTGACAAAAAGTTATCAAAGTGCTCTTTCTCTCTCTGTATATATTAATGCATAAACATTCTATATAAGATACATATGTACACATTGTGTACACATACTTACAGAAAACTATAGATGTATATAGATTATATTTAAATGGTCTTTATTATATGTAGATAATATATTCAAGGATATTATAATTGATATGGAAATATTAATTCTATAGAGATAAATCTCTTGCTCAGTGTCAAAAATCTTGGTCTATTTTCAGCCTCCACTCTCAATCTGATCACCAAACAAACACCTATCTTCCTTTTATAGTATAGGCTCCATATGTCATGGCTCTTGTTCAGTTATTAGTAACTGATAAGATTTCAAAAATATATTGAATGAGTAACACAAAAGGTTACAATACATTTATTGTCATTTGCTTTTTTCCCCAACTATATCCACACACTTTAAAATACTGAAAAGCAATGTTCTAATGGGAAGAGATGGCTTATAGAAACATAGACTCTGAGAAATTTGTGGGGTTTTTTGGATGTCTGCCTATGACCATTTTTTTTTCTTTTCACAAGTAGTATAATAAGTACGGATTGAGCCAGTCTTGATATTAGACATTGAAAATACATTGTCTTTAAAAGTTCATATTGTTCTTCCTCCAATCCCAAAAGATAGAAAAAGTAGTAATTAAATGAACTTTTGAGATACTCTTTTGTAGGGTTTGATTTAATCCCTAAATAGGTGTGATAGCTCTTTTTTTTTTATTGTGATACTAATTTTATTGCAGTGGTCTGAAAGTGAACTCTCAATATCGCCGAAGTATGCAAACACTCTCAGACAGGAACCACTATGGTGCTTTGGGTCTGTGGGTATCAGTTTCAACTCATACCCTGTATCCCTGTATTGATTTTCTCACTGCCAACACACTTTGCCACAGATTGCTGGCTTAGAATAGCACGTATTTGTATGAGGGCATTGAAGTAAGCAATTGCAAGGTTCAGTTCAGTTCAGTCGCTCAGTCGTGTCCAACTCTTTGTGACCTCATGGACTGCAGCATGCCAGGCCTCTCTGTCCATCACCAACTCCAGGAGTTTGCTCAAACTCATGTCCATTGAGTTGATGATGCCATCCAACCATTTCATCCTCTGTCGTCCCGTTCTCCTCCTGCCTTCTATCTTTCCCATCATAAGGGTCTTTTCCAATGAGTTAGTTCTTCACGTCAGGTGGCCAAAGTATTGGAGTTTCAGCTTCAGCTTCAGTCCTTCCAATGAAAATTCAGGACTGATTTCCTTTAGGATGGACTGGTTGGATCTCCTTGCTGCCCAAGGCACATTATTCATTGTATACACACTATGTACCAGGTACTGTGCTGGGTGCCAGGGATATGTTTAGGAATAATTATGGGCACAACCCCTGACCTCAGAGTGCTTATGGACTAGTATAGTGATAGTCCATAAATAAGTAAACACTAAATAAAAACAGGAAAAAAAAAGAGTAACACCTACTTATTATCTCACAGTAGGTGAGATATTATCTCTTCTGTAGGTCATAATTCTGAGTGTAGCATGATTCTATGAGTCCTCCTCTTAGAGTCTTTTTTTTTTTAATTTTAATTGGAGGCTAATTACTTTACAATATTGTGGTGGTTTTTGCAATACATTCACATGAATCAACCATGGGTGTACATGTGTTCCCCATCCAGACCCTCCTTCCCAATTCCCTCCCCATCCCATCTCTCAGGGTCATCCCAGTGCACCAGCCCTGAGCACCCTGCCTCATGCATCGAACCTGGACTGGTGATCTATTTCATATATGATAATACACATGTTTAAATGCTATTCTCTCAGATCATCCTACCCTCACCTTCTCCCACAGAGTCCAACAGTCTGTTCTTTATATGTGTGTCTCTTTTGCTGTCTCTCATATAGGGTCATTGTTACTATCTTTCTAAATTCCATATATGTGCGTTAATATACTGTGTTGGTGTTTTTCTCTATGGCTTACTTCACTCTGTATAATAGACTCCAGTTTAATCCACCTCATTGGAACTGATTCAAATGCATTCTTTTTAATGGTGGCATAATATGAAAAGCAGAGATATTACTTTGCCAACAAAGGTCCGTCTAGTCAAGGCTATGGTTTTTCCAGTGGTCATGTATGGATGTGAGAGTTGGACTGTGAAGGAAGCTGAGCACCAAAGAATTGATGCTTTTGAACTGTGGTGCTGGAGAAGACTCTTGAGAGTCCCTTGGACTGCAAGGAGATCCAACCAGTCCATTCTGAAGGAGATCAGCCCTGGGATTTCTTTGGAAGGAATGATGCTAAGGCTGAAACTCCAATACTTTGGCCACCTCATGCGAAGAGTTGACTCACTGGAAAAGACTCTGATGCTGGGAGGGATTGGGGGCAGGAGGAGAAGGGGATGACAGAGGATGAGATGGCTGGATGGCATCACTGACTCGATGGACGTGAGTCTGAGTGAACTCCGGGAGTTGGTGATGGACAGGGAGGATGGACATGATGCTGTGATTCATGGGGTCGCAAAGAGTCGGACACGACTGAGTGACTGAACTGAACTGAATATTCCATTGTGTGTATGTACCACAGATTTCTTATCCATTCGTCTGCCAATGGACATCTAGGGTTCTTCCACATCCTGGCTATTGTAAACAGTGCTGTGATGATCATCGGGGTACACATATCTCTTTCAATTCTGGTTTCCTCGGTGTGTATGCTCAGCAGTGGGATTGCTTGGTTATATGGCAGTTCTATTTCCAGCTTTTTAAGGAATCTCCACACTGTTCTCCATAGTGGCTGTACTAGTTCGCATTCCCACCAACAGTGTAAGAGGGTACCTTTTTCTCCACACTCTTTCCAGCATTTACTGTTTGCAGACTTTTTTGATAGCAGCCATTCTGACCAGTGTGAGATGGTACCTCATTGTGGTTTTGATTTGCATTTCTCTCATAATGAGTGATGAGACAGAGACATAGATCAATGGAACAAAATAGAAAGCCCAGAGATAAATCCACGCACTGATAGACACCTTATCTTTGACAAAGGAGGCAAGAATATACAATGGAGAAAAGACAATCTCTTTAACAAGTGGTGCTGGGAAAATTGCTCAACCACTTATAAAAGAATGAAACTAGAACACTTTCTAACACCATACACAAAAATAAACTCAAAATGGATTAAAGATCTAAATGTAAGACCAGAAACCATAAAACTCCTAGAGGAAAATATAGGCAAAACACTCTCTGACATAAATCACAGCAGGATCCTCTATGACCCACCTCCCAGAGTAATGGAAATGAAAGCAAAAATAAACAAATGGGACCTAATTAAACTTAAAGGCTTTTGCACAATGAAGGAAACTATAAGCAAGGTGAAAAGACACCCTTCAGAATGGGAGAAAATAATAGCAAACGAAGCAACTGACAAAGGATTAATCTCAAAAATATACAAGCAGCTCCTGCAGCTCAATTCCAGAAAAATAAGCGACCCAATCAAAAAATGGACCAAAGAGCTAAACAGACATTTCTGTAAAGAAGATGTACAAATGGCTAACAAACACATGAAAAGACTCTGAGAAATATGAACAGGTGTTTCCCAGGTTTTTTTGTGAGATGTATATATGAGAATAACAAAAGCTGAACATCAGAAGTAGGGTTGGTTGATGGAAGGTGGTCAGCAGTGATCCCCAGTAGCTACAGCCTCTTTCTCCTTACAGAGTCTGCTTTTGGAATGTGTCTCTAAGATAAACAAATAAATGTTGAGCAGACAAATTTGGGAAATTGCTCAGTCTTTTAAAATTCCAACTACTTCCATGATCTGTTGAAAACATAATTGTATAAAATTGGTTATAGTCACCTTATTCTAGGGCCTTGGCATGGACTCAAACCCTATCCTTCCCTCTGTCAAAATATGTCAGAAATCCTGTGGAGACTTTCCCTCCACAGGTTTTTCAATAACTAACAGTTGAACGTTGAGTCAAGTAATTAAGACAGCTCTATTTGACATAACCAAGAAACATTGCTCTGGGAGCTAGGGAAAAGATAGTATAGCTGGCCTCATATAGCAAATCTACTGAATTATAAATGAATGAATGAATGGCAGAGGGAGAATTCAGGACTTAATACTAATGTCAGCTCTATGCTGGACACTGTATGTCTAGATGCTGTGTACTGTGAGAAGTGCAGTCATGGAACAGAATGTTACAATCAAGCAGATAGATAAGACTATGACTGGAGCTGAAAGAAGTATGTGTAGGGATAGATGAATGAGAGGAGGTTGAGAATGAATTGGAACAGCTTTGAGAATGGAGGGGTGCAGTGGTGGTTTCAGCAAAGAGCTGGCATGCGTGTGTCTAAAGGAATGAAGAGAATTTTGCAAGGGAAATTCCAGAAGAGGACAGCAGTGATGCTTGTGGGTAAAGAGTTAAGGCTGTGGGGTCAGCAACCCTTAGTTCTCAGTGGACTCTGCCACATTCTTATCTGACCTGTGAGTCTCAGTTTCCTTGTCTGTGCAATACAGGAGGGGCTGGTGGAGACCAGGCTGGTTGTAAAGATTAAAGGAGGTGACGCACATAAGGGACTCTGCATAGAATCAGATCCAGTAAGTGCTCGATAAGTGTTAGCCACTGTTGTAATGATAGTTATTATGATTATTTTCCCATTTTAACTAAATGTAACCCACTCCAGTAATCTAGGCTGGAGAATTCCATGAACAGAGGAGTCTGGCAGGCTCTAGTCCATGGGGTTGCAAAGAGTCGGACACAAATGAGCGACTAAGCACAGCACGAAGTTTTTTGTAGTGGCACGTGTCTAGAAAATCCAGGCAGATCTCCCCATGGAAAGACAAGGAGCAGGTGTGGATTTCAGTGAGAAGAGGTTCGATTCTGCCTGGCAGGGGAATTATGGAGAAGGCAATGCCCTCTTACTAGATACTCACTTCTCTAGATGCTGGGAGCTTTGGAGGGCACAGATGTAGTCCTGCCTTCTGGCACTTGCTTGGTGAAGGTCAGGCAAGAACCCGCATCATCCTGAATGCAAGAAAGACTGCGATTAGAAGTCAGTATGTGTCAGTTGCTCAGTCGTATCTGACTCCTTGCGATTCCATGGACCATGGCCTGCCAGGCTCCTCTCCCTATGGGATTTCTTGGGCAAGAATACTGGAGAGGGTTGCTGTCTCCTTCTGCAGAGGATCTTCCCTGGACTGAACCCCCATCTCTTCTGTATTCTGCATTGGCAGGTGAATTTTTACCACTGTGCCACCTGGGAAGCCCTGATTAGAGTCTCTAAAAGAGGTGCAATTGTGTCACAGAGAACAGAAGTAGGAGTGATCAATTTCCCTTTGAACTATTAAAAAGAGGTGATATTAATATGCATCTTTTAGAAGTGCCACCAGTTTTCTGGTTCTGACATCAGGGTGAATTGTTTAACCTCTATGAGCCTTAGCTTTCTTATCTATTAAATAGGGATAATGTGGTACCTATTGCTTAGAGCTATTGTGGGGTTTACAGAAGGTAATCCATGTAAAGGAGCTTACTTGGCACAATGTCAAGGAACTGATTCAGTGAATCACTTGTATTTATTATTATTATTTCAAGACTATTTTATAGGATACAAAGCTTGTTGTTATAGATTATCTCCTTTGATCCTCATAACCTTCTGGTAGCATTGGCAAGATAAACAACTATCATTCCCATTTATTTATTTGGCTGTGCTGCATCTTAGTTGCAGCGTGTGGGATCTTTAGTTGCAGCATACAGAAGTTTTTTATTTTTTTAAGTTGGAGCATATGGCCTCTAGTTGTGGCATGAGATCTAGTTCCCTAACCAGGGATCAAACCTGGGATCCTGCATTGGGAGCTCAGAGTTTTAACTGTTGGACCACCGGGAAAGTTCCTATCATTCCCTTTTAATTGATGAGGAAACTGAAGATTGAAGAGATGGGTTTATCAAGTCTTACAGAACTAGTATGGGTCAGAGTCAGGACTCAATCCCAGATCTAACTCCCTGAGTACGTTTTCTTTCATTTCTGTCTAGTGATATCCAAACCATCCTCAAAAAGATGTAATTGTTATATCGGCTTTAACATTGTGGTTTCTTTAAAACTTCAGAGCTTCTGCTATTCAAATGAAATCTCATTAAACCCCTAATATATACAACAGTAAACAGAGATGCTCTGTTTAAAAACTCAAGACTGTAAGATTCTCTCCATTCCTCTTCCCTCAACAGTGCCATGTAGCCCAACTTGGGAGAAAAAAATAACCTGAAGGAAAGATCTAGATTTGGAGTCACCAAGAACAGCTGAAACAAGGGCTCCGTTGTCTGACAGTCCACAGCCTTTCACAAGCTCAGTGGTCTGAGAGTCCACAGCCTTTCCCAGGCTTGGAGGTCTGAGCCTTTCCCAAGCTCGGTGGTCTGAGAGTCCACAGCCTTTCACAAACTCTTGAGGAGTTTGATGCTCCACCTGCGGCTGGACCAGCTTTGGACTCAGTGCCTGTGAAGTTCATTAACTGTGGCACCTGGGCGTGTCTCTTAAATTCCTTTTGCCTCAATTTTCTCATCTACAACATAACAAGTAATAGCATCTACCTCATGGGTTATTGTAATAATAAGCAAAACATTTATGTTCATGGCATATAGTAAGTGCTCAATAACCATTTACTGCAGATAATTCCATCTTTCTGGGCTTCACTTTTCTCTTCTGCAGAATAAGAACAATAATTTATTAATACCAAGCGCATTTTGGTCAGACTTCCATGGCATAATGCATATCAAATGCCTGGCACATAACTAGTGGTAACTAGATATCATCATAAGATTCTCCTTGTGACTTCTCTCTCTTTTCTGTATCCTAACTTTCTCAGGAAAAGCAAGTCTTCTTTTGTCTTTCCAGTTCCTTCTTCCCCCACCCCTGCTCACACATGAAGGACCTTTCCTGTTTCTGATGTCAGTCCCTCGACTCTTTTCATAGGAAAGACTCATGTCCTTCCAATTAGACCAGTACCAATTGACTCAGGCCCTTCGGCAATCCTGATGCCTTCCACATTAATTTGACATCCTCACTTCACCTTGAAAATATGCTAATTGCAAGAGGGATCTTAAGATTGCATGAAACATGGGTTTGCAAGAGTCTGTGGTATGCTAGGAATAATTGCAAATTTGATTCCCTTTGAGAAGGTGTACAAAAACCTGACCACTCCCATTAGCCCAGAAGAAATTAAAATCTCTGAAATCAAGTGAAATGAACTAAATTAAAGGACAAATATTTCATTTTAGAGGAAAAAAAAGCTCTGCATTTTATAATTTAAAATCTTCCCAGAAAAAACTTTGGTTTGGAAAGAGTGTTTCTCAGCCTATTTGTTTCCATTAGGCAGTTAATTTTTAAGAGTTAATATTCTGGAAAACAACTTGCCCAACTTTATTTTTCAGAGACAAGTTTACCTTTAAAAATAAGTAAAAAGATGTATGTAAAAATTCATTGTATAATTGTCAAAGGAGCAATAATTTAAGCTAAGCATGCAGCATTATTGTCAAGAAAAATATAATCTTAAATTTTAAAAACAACTTTATCAAGGTATATTGTATATATCATAAAATTCACCCATTTCAGGAATACCATTCAGTGATTTTTTTTTTAAAATTAACTTACCATTGCCATCACCTTAAATCAGTTTTAGAACATTTTTACTTCTCCAAAAAGATTCTTCATATCTATTTATAAGTTAATCCCCATTCTTTTTTTTAATTTTATTTTTAAACGTTACAATATTGTATTAGTTTTGCCAAATATCGAAATGAATCCGCCACAGGTATACCTGTGTTCCCCATCCTGAACCCTCCTCCCTCCTCCCTCCTCATACCCTCCCTCTGGGTTGTCCCAGTGCACCAGCCCCAGGCATCCAGTATCGTGCATCGAACCTGGACTGGCGACTCGTTTCATACATGATATTATACATGTTTCAATGCCATTTTCCCAAATCTCCCCACCCTCTCCCTCTCCCACAGAGTCCATAAGACTGATCTATACATCAGTGTCTCTTTTGCTGTCTCGTACACAGGGTTATTGTTACCATCTTTCTAAATTCCATATATATGCGTTAGTATACTGTATTGGTGTTTTTTTTTCTGGCTTACTTCACTCTGTATAATAGGTTCCAGTTTCATCCATCTCATTAGAACTCATTCAAATGTATTCTTTTTAATTCTTCCTCTAGCTCCTGGCAACAACTAATTTACTTTCTGTCTCTATAAATTCACCATTTCTGGAAATTTCATATAAATGGAATTACACAATATTTGGTCTCTACTGTATGGCTTCTCTCACATAGCACAGCATTTCTGAGCTTCATTCATGCTGAAGCATGTGTCAGTAGTTCATTCCTTTTTATTGCTGAGTAGTATTTCACTGCAGAAAGAGACTTCATTTTGTTTATTCATATACCAGGTGATGAACATTTAGGTGGCTTTCAGCTTTGACCTATTGTAATGTAATATTATTTTTTTCACATTGGATAAATTTGACATGTAACATTCTGAAAATTTAAGGTATATAGTGTGTTACTTTGATATATTTATATATTGTAATATGGTTTCTGTCAGAACAATGTCACATCACATACTTATAGCCCAGTATTATTGTCTATATTCAATATACTGTATGTTAGAGCTCTATAGATGTCATCTTATTTTTATGAGATAAATGTGTTAACAATTTGGTGCTTTTTGGTTCTTCTCTCCTGATCCCAAACAACATGGGGAGTTTTGGAATGAAGCAGAAAGGCATCACCCATTACCACCAATGGCTCCCGAGGCTTCTGTAATCCTCAGCTTTCTTTGTTCAATTCTGCTTAATATTCTTCCTCAGAAGATGAACAACACTTTCTGCAGTTTTGGAGCCTAGTTTAGGTCCATAACTCAAGAACCACAGATTATTTTAATGAACAATGAGGAAGGGGAACTGCTCAATGTTCCATGTTGTACATTGGAGAATTAAGCTTTCAGGGAAAATTCTCTACTCACACTTGGTAAAATTCTCTTTCTGTCAAAATTTCCTTTTCAGCCCAATTGAAGAAATATATCAAAAGTAAGTGGGTGAGTGACTCCCAGCTTAAAATTATACATTCTGTCCATTCTCACCCACATTTTTAATATAAATGTGAAGCCATCATGAGTAGTGTTAAGAGCTCAGCTGGTTGTATTTTCATGGTTTGTGCTCTGCTGAGACAGCTTTATCCATCTCTCCAAGGATGGCTTCGGAATAGCATTTAGAACCCCAGATGGCTCCAAAGGATTCTAGGTAACAAAGTTAGAGAGAGACATAGAGATATAGAGAGATAGAGGGGGACAGAGATATTATTAGTGTCAAAGGAAAAAGAAAATGGGAAATAGAAATGGACTCATCTCCAGGTATTTTCAATTCACAGTCCATATTTGATAGAATCCATTCATTTCTGAGCAGCCAGCACTTACCAAGCACCTGTTATATACAGAATCCTGAATTATTAGCTGGAGATGCAAAGATAAAAATGTTTATCCATTTGATCGCTAACAGTATTCACTGAGTAACAATTTTGTGCAATGTACTCTAGATTCTCAGCATTCAAAAGTGAAAGCCACCTTGGTGCCTGCTTTTGTGGAGCTAGCGGGCGAGTGGGAATAAAGATAAAGCAAATGAAGAAATATAAAAAAATAATTGCAATGTAGTGATGAATACTGTGAAGAAATAAAAGAAGCTGGGGTATTGAAGGGGAGTATAAAGAGAGGTATTTAGACCTCTGAGGAGGTGGCAATTAAGCTGAGTCCTAAAGGAAAGGAGGAGACAGATCAGAGTCAGGAAAAGGCACAAGCACGGGCTCAGGGAGGGCAGGGAAAGAGTTTGGAAGACAGACATGGCTCTGTGTCTAAACTGTCTGTTTCTGGAAGCAATTGTGGATAACGTACACGCAGGTGCTATGCGGGCAAGAAGCAGCAGCTCAGAATGGCACTTTGCACAGAAAACTAGAAAAATGAGTTTAATGGCTGAATGGATGAATGAATAAATGAAATGACAGAATGGGCAGATGAACGAATGACTGTCTGAGTGACAGAATGCATGAATGCGTAAGTGGAAAGAAGCCCTTTCTGATAGGTGGGTAGAGGAGACTTATGATACGAAATTTATAATCCAAGGACTGTGAGAGGAAGCAGGCATATAAGCAAATGGGAAGGAAAGGAGACCGAGCTGAGGGTTCTTTCCAGCTTCGTGTTTTTTTTTTTCCCCCCTTAGGGGCTATCTCTGAGTGTCTTCTTGCATTCTAATTTGAAGAACCTTCCCTGCACTATTTTAGGCATAAAATGAGAGCATCCTCCACCCCTGTGACAGCTGCCTGGCGAGCAAAGGAAAATTAATTAACTGGCACGAATGGCCTACAGGTCAGATTTTCCACATAAATAGCGCATAAAACAGTTGTATCTTTTAAGATTGGATTCATCTTGAGAAAGCAGGGGAGGCAGGATATGTGAGCCCAGAGTAATTCAATGAAAACTATCAACTGAGTCATTTAAACATGAATAGACACACACACACACACACACACATATTTGTTGACTTCGGGAGACAGGAGACATTTATCTCCAGTGCAGTCAGATTATATAGCTCCAGGTTGCAGCATCCTCTTGTGTTACACCACAGGGAAGTCTTGACAACTGTATGTATTATGTGATAACCATCGTGGGCCAAGATGGCATACACTATCAATATTTTAAAAAAATTGGGCTTCCCTGGTGGCTCAGTGGTAAAAAATCCAGCTGCCAATGCAGGAGACGTGGGTTTGATCCCTGGGTCGGGAAGATCCCCCAAAGAAGGAAATGGCAACCCACTCCAGTATTCTTGCCTGGGAAATCCCATGGACAGAGGAGCCTGGCGGGCTGCAGGCAAAGGGGTCGTGAAAGAGTTGGACAGGACTTAGCGACTAAACAGCAACAACAATTTAATAAATCACCTGTACCTCTTACCAATTTCCAACTGGATGGATTCTTTGTACATGTAGGGAATAAGCAGGAGTGGTCCTGGAAGCCTGAACTTACTGGTTTCCCTCCAGAATTATTTACTTTTGTTTCAGGAGGAAATGAATGCATTCCATCAACTCAGGAAGCCCAGAGTCCTAATGCAATTTCTCACAGCACAAGCAGCACCTCCAGAAAAGACACTTAAGCTCCCCACTCATGGCCGGTAAAATCTTTTTTTTCCTGATAGCATTAATAAAAATGACACATGGAACATTTGCTCAAGTGGCAAAGTGGGACATTCCTGGCTCTAACTTTTGTTTAAATCTTTCTCCTGTTATAGTTTATTCTTTCAGGTCACAAGGAAATCGGTCTAGATGGAGGCCCCAGGGAGCCAGTGGCCATAACAGTGACTCCCCCAAATGGCTTAAGTTCTCTGTAAGCAGAGAACATCTGCTCGCTGCCAGGTAGAGGCTTTTGGGTAGACGGTGCTGATGCCCTGTCCTGACTGCAAACAAGCAATAGGGATAGGAAGTAGTGTCAGAACATGGAAATCGGCTCCTGCTTCTTTGCATGTCTACCGATATCTAAACTTTTTTTAGCTCCTTTTTCTTCTCTCCAGTTTTATTGCCTCACCTCAATGACTTCTGTTGGGTTTTCAAAATACAGTATAGCATCTCTTATTATGCATAGCTTCTTAGGTCCCTCTTCCTTACATTTAGAGCACCTTGCATGTACCATCATCATATCATGCGTCAAAACTCCTATCAATTGAAATGATTTGGCTAAATCTCCCACCTAGGCTCTCCTGTTCTTGCTCTTTGACAACAAACTGCTCTGACAGCCATGGCAGGACATTTATTTAAAATTGTTGGACTTCCCTGGCAGTCCAGTTGTTAGGACTCCATGCTTCCATTGCAGGAGGCATGGTTCCATCCCTGGTTGGGGACTAAGATCTCACGTGCTGTGTGGTACGGCCAAAAAAAAAAAAAAAAAAAAGTGGTAAATTGTTGTGGTCTTTATCCTGGGGAATTGCTTGTTTCACTGTTGGGGAAAGAACTGAATGCTTTTACCTCTTATTAGGCCTTTCTTCACCTTAGGGAGCTGAGCCCTGTAGGTGCCACCACAGGGCTATAGATTCCTGGAAAAGGCATAAAGATAGAGCCAAGGGAAGACATAAGATAGCTGTTACCATCACACCAGCTCCACATCAAAGCCCCTGCCTTTGAAGGGCTCAGTGGAGGCTGTTTCATCAGACACTTTCCATCTTCATACCTGAGCACAGAATGGATAAAATGTGTTGTACATCTCCTGGGGCAACTTCAGCCTGGTCATGTAAAAACTGTTGAATCTTGATTATCTGGGACTTCTTGATTTTTAAATGGAAACTGTTTCCTCTTTTTATCCCTTTCTGTTGTTTTTCATCATTAAAAAATGAAACTTTGCATCTCTTAAAAATACAGTCTTATTAAATTTGGAGTGTGTTTTAGTGTGTGTGTTTGTGTCTGATGCATATTTTGGATGAATGTTTGGGATGTGGGGCTGATATATACAATTGGTGTGACTTATCTGGTCTGGCTTATATAGTGGCCATGTCTTGGGTATGTGAGTGTAGGAGAGGTGTATGCAAGAGGCACATGTATTTTGTTTTGTATGAATGTGTGAAGGGTGTGTGTGTATGAATGTAATATTGTGAGTATCAGTATTCATGGGGTATACACTCTGTGCATTGAGTGGGTGTCTGCCATATGTATTTGTTGTGATAGACATGTGGGACTGCGTGTGTGAATATGTATGTGTGTGTCTTCACCTGTCTTTTTATGTTAGTTTTGTATTTTTCAGCTGCATTGCTCAAAAGCTGTAGCGTTATAGATCAGAATAGTTCTCATAAATAGAAGCATTTGGCTTCTGTGGTTCAGCTGCATTGCAACTGGCAACACACTCCCTCTCAGGGTGTCTATTTCTAGAGGTGTGGCTCTGGGGAAATTCCCCAGAACTATCTGGAGGCATGTTGGATGATTCACCTTCTTGGATTGAAACACCCCGGAGATCTTATTGTTCCATGTTAATCACAGCCCTAATTCTGCCTTTCAAATTGATTTTTTTTCACACCCTAAGAATAGAACCACCAGGATCCCACTTCAGCCTCTGTACTGACTCATAAACCCCAACGTTCATAATTCCTTAGGAGAGCTATAGAGTTGGCAGCAATCAGGGATCTTTTTTTAAAAACCCCAACCCAGTGTAAATGTATTTTATCAGGAATAATATGCCCTGTTAATCTGATCATCTGTTCTGCTCACACTGCCTACACATTTGCACTTGGCCCATGCTGAATATTTCCTGCCTTAGGAGGGAATCAGTGTGGGATGTTCCTATAAATCTCTGCAAGGAGGCCTTTCCTCACAGCATCCCCACTGTGCCCTGCAGTGATTGCAGGTGTGATCCCTTTCCGTAAACCTTCCCTGACCATCCCAGTGATGGAGGGGGAAATCCCTTCTCTGTAAGTTTGGAGTTTCTTTACCCTGATCTTTGCACGTGTGGCACATAAATCCAAACTCACAATAGGCACAGGGTCTTCCCCACCAGACTGAAGTGTATCCATATCTGTTCCCTAAGCACTGTGTAGTCTCTGACTTAGAAGAGGAGATAATGGACTCAGAAAAGGAGGAAGGAGGAAGGGAGGGAAGATTAAAAAAAGACAGCCATCAAAAACGTATTTCTTTTCAGTGCCAGTCACTCTTCTCAGTGCTTCATGTTATTACCTCACATAATTCATCTATCAGCCCTATTTAAGTAGGTTCTACCATTCACTGCAAGTTATAGATGAGGAAACAAGTAACAAGCAAGGATCAAATGGCTTGCCCAGCATCACTCAGTTTGCTAATGAGCCAGGCTACAAACCTAGGCAGTCTGGCTCTAGTTTGTTGCTGTTTTTCAGTTGCTAAGACCCCTGAGACCCCATGAGACCCCATGAGTTTGACTGCCTAAGACCCCATGTACTGCTGGACTGCACCGTGCCAGACTCCCCTGTCCTTCACTATCTTCTGGAGTTTGCTCAAATTCATGTCCATTGAGTCGATGATGCTATCTAACCATCTCGTCCTCTGCTGCCCTCTTCTCCTTTTGCCTTTAATCTTTCCCAGCATCAAGGTCTTTTCCAATGAGTCGATTCATTGCATCAGATGGCCAAAGTACTGGC
This sequence comes from Bos mutus, assembly GCF_027580195.1. Classification (NCBI taxonomy): domain Eukaryota; kingdom Metazoa; phylum Chordata; class Mammalia; order Artiodactyla; family Bovidae; genus Bos; species Bos mutus. Next base: position 36,001,620 of record NC_091634.1, on the reverse strand, counting down.
TCTAGTTGCCAGTCTTTAATCAGCCCATGTGTTGCCTGTTTTGGCTTTGTGCCCTGCCCGAAAGTGTGTGTGTTGTTGCTTCTGTGACACTGGGAAGGGACAGCTTCAAACTCAATCCATGTCTTTGTCCACAGAGACTTTTTCCCTTTTTATCTCCTTAAAGATATTTTTTTTTCTTTTTAATTGGTTTTTTTATTGAAGGACAATTGCTTTACAGAATTTTGTTGTTTTCTGTCAAACCTCAACATTAATCAGCCATAGGTATACATATATCCACTCCCTTTTGAACCTCCCTCCCATCTTCCACCCTATTCCACCCCTCTAGATTAATGTAGAGCCCCTGTTTGACTTTCCTGAGCCATACAGAAAATTCCTGTTGGCTATCTATTTTACATATGGTAATGTAAGTTTCCATGTTACTTGTTCCATACGTTTCACCCTCTACTCCCCTCTCCCCATGTCCATAAGTCTATTCTTTATGTCTGTTTCTCCACTGCTGCCCTGTAAATAAATTCTTCAATACCATTTTTCTAGATTCCAAATATATGCGATACAATATTTAGAATATATAATCCATATATATAGAATCCATATACATAGAATCCATATATATAGAATACAATATTTATCTTTCTCTTTCTGACTCACTTCACTCTGTATAATAGGTTCTAGGTTCATCCACCTCATCAGAACTGACTCAAATGCATTCCTTTTTATGGCTGAGTAATACTCCCTTGTGAATATGTACCACAACTTCTTTATCCATTCATCTGTTGATGGACATCTGGGTTGCTTCCATGTCCTAGCTATTGTAAATAGTGCTGCAACGAACAATGGGATACATGTGTCTTTTTCAATTTTGGTTTCCTCAGGGTATATGCCTAGGAGTGGGATTCCTGGGTCATATGGTGGTTTTATTCCTGGTTTTTTAAGATATCTCCATACCATCTCCCATAGTGGCTGTATCAATTTACATTCCCACCAACAGTGCAAGAGCATTCCTTTTCTCCACACCCTCTCCAGCATTTATTGTTTGTAGACTTTTTGATGATGGCCATTCTAATGGGTGTGAGGTTTGTAGTTTTGATTTGCATATCTCAAAATCACTGCAGATGGTGATTGCAGTCATGAAATTAAAAGACGCTTACTCCTTGGAAGGAAAGTTATGACCAACCTAAATAGCATATTGAAAAGCAGAGACATTACTTTGCCAACAAAGGTTCATCTAGTCAAGGCTATGGTTTTTCCAGTGGTCATGTATGGATGTGAGAGTTGGACTGTGAAGAAAGCTGAGCACCGAAGAATTGATGCTTTTGAACTGTGGTGTTGGAGAAGACTCTTGAGAGTCCCTTGGACTGCAAGGAGATTCAACCAGTCCATTCTAAAGGAGATCAGTCCTGGGATTTCTTTGGAAGGAATGATGCTAAAGCTGAAACTCCAGTACTTTGGGCACCTCATGTGAAGAGTTGACTCATTGGAAAAGACTCTGATGCTGGGAGGGATTGGGGGCAAGAGGAGAAGGGGTCGACAGAGGATGAGATGGCTGGATGGCATCACTGACTCGATGAACGTGAGTTTGAGTGAACTCCGGGAGTTGGTGATGGACAGGGAGGCCTGGTGTGCTGCAATTCATGGGGTCACAAAAAGTCGGATACACTTGAGCGACTGAACTGAACTGAACTGAACTGAATAATTAGTGATGTTGAGCATCCTTACATATGTTTGTTAGCCATCTGTATGTCTTCTTTAGAAAAATGTCTGTATAGGTCTTTTCCCCAATTTTTGATTGGGTGGTTTGTTTTTCTGGTATTGAGTTGTATGAGGTGCTTATATATTTTAGAGATTAATCCTTTGTCAGTTGTTTCATTTGCTATTCTTTTCTCCCATTCTGAGGGTTGTCTTTTCAACTTGCTTATAGTTTCCTTTGCTATGCAAAAGCTTTTCAGTTTAATCACGTCCCACTTGTTTACTTTAGTTTTTATTTCTGTTGCTCTAGGAGGTGGGTCATAGAAGATCTTGCTTTGATTTATGTCATCGAGTGTTCTGCCTATGTTTTCCTCTAAGAGTTTTATAGTTCCTGGTATTACATTTAGGTCTTTAATCCATTTTGAGTTTATCTTTGTGTATGGAGTTAGGAAGTGTTGTAATTTCATTCTTTTACATATCACTATCCAGTTTTCCCAGCACCATTTATCGAAGAGGCTGTCTTTGCCGCATTGTATATTCTTGCCTCCTTTGTCAAAAATAAGGTCCCCTGGGTGCATGGATTTATTTCTGGGCTTTCTATCTTGTTCCATTGGTCTATATTTCTGTTTTTGTGCCAGTACCATACTGTCTCGGAGAAGGCAATGGCAGCCCACTCCAGTACTCTTGCTTGGAAAATCCCATGGACGGAGGAGCCTGGTGGGCTGCAGTCCATGGGGTCACTAGGAGTCGGACACGACTGAGCCACTTCACTTTCACTTTTCACTTTCATGCACTGGAGAAGGAAATGGCAACCCACTCCAGTGTTCTTGCCTGGAGAATCCCAGGGACGGGGGAGCCTGGTGGGCTGCCATCTCTGGGGTCGCACAGAGTTGGACACGACTGAAGCAACTTAGCAGCAGCAGCAGCAACCATACTGTCTTGATGACTGTAGCTTTGTAGTATAATCTGAAGTCAGGAAGGTTGATTCCTCTAGTTCCATTCTTCTTTCTCAAGACTGCTTTGGCTATTCAGGATCTTTTGTGTTTCCATATGAATTGTGAAATTTTTTGTTCTAGTTCTGTGAAAAATGCCATTGTAATTTGGTAGGGATCACATTGAATCTGTAGATTGCATTTGGTAGTATAATCATTTTCACAATATTCATTCTTCCTACCCAGAAACATGGGATATCTCTCCATCTGTTTATGTCATCTTTGATTTCTTTCATTAGTGTCTAATAATTTTCTGTGTACAGTTCTTTTGTCTCCTGAGGTAAGTTTCTTTCTAGATATTTAATTCTTTTTGTTGCAATGGTGAATGGGATTGACTCCTTACTTTCTCTTTCTGACTTTTCATTGTTAGTATATAGAAATGCAAGTGATTTCTGTGTATTGATTTTGTATCCTGCAACTTTGCTAAATTCACTGATGAGCTCTAGTAATTTTCTGATACTATCTTTAGGGTTTTTTATGTACAGTATCATGTCATCTTCAAACAGTGAGAGCTTTACTTCTTTTCTGGTCTGGATTCCTTTTATTTCTTTTTGTTCTCTGATTGCTGTAGCTGGGACTTCCAGAACTATGTTGAATAATAGTGGGGAAAGTAAACACCCTTGTCTTGTTCCTGATCTTAGGGGGAATGCTTTCAGTTTTTCACCATTGAGAATAATGTTTGCTGTAGGCTTATCATATATGGCCTTTACTATGTTGGGGTAGACTCCTTCTATGCCCATTTTTGGAAGAGTTTTAATAAGAAATGGGTGCTGAATTTTGTCAGAGGGTTTTTCTGCATCTATTGAGATTATCATATGGTTTTTATCTTTCAATTTGTTGATATGGTATACCACATTGATTGATTTGCACATATTGAAGAATCCTTGCATTCCTGGAATAAACCCAACTTGATTATGGTGTCTGAGCTTTTCGGTGTGTTGCTGAATTCTGTCTGCTAAAAATTTGTTGAGAATTTTTGCATCTATGTTCATCAGTGATATTGGCCTGTAGTTTTCTTTTTTTGTGTTGTCTTTGTCTTGTTTTGGTATCAGGGTGATGGTGGCCTCATAGAATGAGTTTGGAAGTGCTCCTTCCTCTGCAATTTTTTGAAAGAGTTTTAGAAGGATAGGCATTCACTCTTCTCTAAATGTTTGATAGAATTCTCCTGTGAAGCCATCTGGTGTGAGCTTTTGTTTTTGTGGAGATTTTTGATTACAGACATTTTTCCTCCCTGATAATTTCTGTTGGGTTGGCCAAAAGTTCATTCGGGTTTTTCCACGAGATGAGATGGTACAGAAAAAACCAAATGAACTTTTTAGCCAACCCAATGCAAAAGTCTCAGGAGTGTTCTCACAGGTTAGGCTTAGTCCACGCCTACCATAAAACTGTCACTGGTGGGGTTGATGCTTACCTTGTTTGGCTGGGCCAACCTCAACTGTCCCCTACTGGAATGACGGGGGTGGGGGCGCTCCTCTTAGACCACAGGGTCTGAAGATGGAAAAGCGTGGTCCCCACAGACACCCGCGGCAATCTTGAGTAGAAGCAGATCTGTCACTGTGTCTCCTCTGATCTCTTTCCCTCTATTATCTTCTTTCCTTAATCGGTAGACGTGGGCATGAATCTGCAGTTACCCTGAAATAAGTATATTTGTGCTAATACTCTGGGGTCTGGGACACCAGAGAGCAAAAACCATGCTCTTCCAACCCAGAGTTCTTATCTAACTAAAGGGCTTTCTCATAATTTGAGTGGATCATGCTGGCCCAAAGACCAATGGATTCAGTGAGTTCTTTGCACATGAAAAAAAGACCTATTTGAATTTGAAATGAGGATCAGCCTTGTAACCCTGGATACAGTCAGAGAGACAAAAAAAATCTTTAGGGCCATAAGGAAAGGAGACTGCATTCATAATACAAGAGGAGATGGTTTAGATTGTTTAAAGACAGAATATATTTTTGATAACAGAAGTGTGAAGAAGCATTTATACACCATCCTGCATTTTTAAGCAACTGGAGAACAAACAAAACCAGGGGAAATTATCATTGGCAAGTGCCATTCTTTCCACTCAGACATTCCGTTCAAGTACCTGAGGGAGGGTCCTATAATTCAGATTTAACTGCTCCACTCTCTAGCTCAATGATCCCCCATTCCCTGCAAGATAAAGTTCAGAGTCTTAGACATAACAAAAGAGCTAGGCTAAAACCTTTAGAGACTGTAAGCGCTGAAAATATTGTAGTATATACTTCATATGTAATAAAAGGTGAAAACAATACTATGATTTTTCGTAGTATTCTGAGTTTTCCCATGGTCACTTCTTGTGGATTTGGTTTGCATCTGTAATAACAATTTTTTTCTCTCTCTTTCCTCTCCTGAGTGCTATAGCATATGCCAAGTCTCTCTGTAGCTTGTTATGTCTGTGCTTGTTATAATCGGTCTCAGATTAATGTGCGTGCTAATCACATGACATCTTGTTAAAATGCATATTCAGATTCAGTAAATCTGGGACAGGGCCTGGAATTTTTTTTTTTCTTAATCTCCATTACCTTCAGTTCCAGAACCTGGAGGATGGGCCGTTTTGATTTTAGATTTCCTGGTGATTATTCTTTAGCTTTAAGCTATACACTTGTAACTCCTTTTCCTTTTTTAAAAATCAACTTAAGGCATTATCTATTTACTCCCTTTTATGAAATATGAAAATTTTGTAATGCCACCTCTTTACCCCACCTTTCTTCCTTCCAATTTTTAATAGTTTGATGTTAATTTTAGTTTTACTGTTACTTCCTTGTTTCACATTCCATCACCTCTAGTCAATATTCATCTCTGCTTTGTGTGTGGTAAGAGTTACCGCACCCCTTCCATTCCCCTTGTCTTTGCATCTGTATTCCACCTTTCATCTTCTACCGTCTGTCATTTCTAATTTTACTCTTACTTTTAAAAGAATTCCATTTATTTTATTTTATATTTTGTTGTTGTTGATGGGCTGTGCAGCATGTGAGACCTTAGTTCCCTGACCAGGGACTGAATCAGTCCCCGGCAGTGGAAGTGCAGAGTCCAGAGTCCTAACCACTGGACTGCCAGGGAAGTCCCTTTACTGCTAATGGATAATGCTTTCCTTCTGCAGAACTGTAGGGGTGCTTTAGTAAAAACAATTGGGGAGAAATGGGATGAACTTGATCAGTGGTTCCCAGACCTAGAAAGACTTCCCAACCTAAAAGTTTTGGACCATACACCTGAAAATTCTTCATTTCTAGGGCTTTAGAATCTGTATTTTATTAAACATTTTCAGGTGGGTTTGGCGATTCACCAGACATGGGAATCGGTGAATGAGAGACTTCATTTGTTCTTTGGATGGTGTTTTAGTCAGGATAGTCGATATCAGCTGCTGCAGCACATAACCCTGCAATCAAGGAGTTTAACATACTAAGGGTTTATTTCTTACTCTCAATCTCTTGTGAATCAGCAGCATCATGAGGGACAGGAGTTTCTGCTTCATTCAATCAGGGACTCAAACTTCCTCCAGTGGTTCTATAGACACTGAAACGTTAACTGAATCCTAGGCTTTGGGCTAGGAAACAAAGAAAGAAGGAGAGTATGGAGTATCACATAGCAGATCTTAGCAGTGGTTGCAGGAGCTGGCTCAAACTGGGTTGTGAGAAGCAACTGCTAAATTTGTAGGAATTTTGTGAGTTGTTTTGAAAATATGACCACTATGAACAATTAAATTACGTAAACTTACAATTAACTAAATTATATTAAAAATAAACATCATTTCCTAATATTACTACATTTTTATGTGCTCTTGAGGTTATTTCCATCTACTGTTCCTATGTGATGGAAATACTACATAATACACTTTTCCCCCAACTCCATGTTTAGTAACATTATGTTGGTACTTTGAAATTAGGCATGGTGGGAGAAGTTTACCATGGAAATTAGCAAATGCTGCAAACCAAGATTCCCCCCCTCACTTTCTCAATAGTTGGTTGTTAAATCTTTACTAGCACATACTTATTTAGGGCTGGAAGTGGCATATATCCCTTTAGTATGTATTCCATTCACCAATACATGTTAGTGTTGGTGGCTTCACCTAGATGTATGGGTTTAGTTTAGTTGATCCATCAAAGACCATGGATATTGGTAGGCAGGCATTTAGAACCTTATCCCAAAAGACAATTTACCCATTGAAATGACTACTTTCTAGGACATTTCCGTAGGTAAATTATATAACATGTATATATAATGTGCTGATATATATAGTCACTTAGGAAAATTCATGAATCCCCAGAAACTAGGATTGGGGGTATCATGTGAAGAAAGGCATGGTAATGCTAAGCTTTAATATTTGAATATTATATTTCAATTGATCATGTACATTGCTACTCTAAAATTCTCCCATATCTCAAGACCTGCAATTTTATATTGACCTTGTAATTGTGAATCAGAGTATAGTATGTCAATGAGAACACCTGCCTCAGGATAAACATATTTAAAAATCAGCCTTTTACTCTGATTGGCTTTGAAAGTTCTACTGATTAGATATAGATATTTAAAGCCTTAATTCCTAAAAAAGATATAAAAAATGAGTATATAGTTAATTCTCAAATAACTCATTCATCAAAATGCTAGGAATTTCCACATGGTAGTAAAACTTGTGACCAAAGTGACCTGGGTCTCAGATAAATTGAGTTGATAGTAACATTTAGATATTTAACATGAATCGAGAAACTTAATGTATTAATTTCCATTTTGTATTTGTATACTATTATTATTCTTAAGGAAACTGTACATTTATTAAAAATTTTGTGTGCAGATTTTCTTGAATACATTGCATTTTAAATATGCTGATTGAGTAACAATGGTATTTTTTTTTTTGGCTGCTCTGGGTCTTAGTCGTGGCATGTTGGATTTTTAGCTGCAGCATGTGAAGACTTAGTAGTGGCATGTGGGATCTAATTTCCTGATTGGGGAACAAACCTGGTCCCCCTGCATTGGGAGTGCAGAATCTTAATCACTAGACCACCTGGGAAGTCCCCACAGTGGGGATCTTATTCTCTATAATTTCTTTATTTTTTATTTTGTTCATTTTTGCTCTTGTGTCCCTCTATTAATTTCTCCTATGTTTATTCTCCCCCTTTTTTTAAAACTCACATCTTTATTCAAGTGATTATTCATTTTAAATCTTTCTTTCTTATTGTATCCATTTAAGGCTTTAATTGGGCTTCCCAGCTGGCTCAGCTGGTAGAGAATCCGCCTGCAATGGGGGAGACCTGGGTTTGATCCCTGGGTTGGGAAGATCTCCTGGAGAAGGGAATGGCTGCCCACTCCAGTATTCTGGCCTGGAGAATTCCATGGACTGTATAGTCCATGGGATCGAAAAGAGTCAGACACAACTGAGTGACTTTTACTTTCAAGGCTTTAATCTCCCTATAATTATTTGCTTTAGAAATAGCTCTTCACTTTTACTAGTTAATTTTTAATACAAAATTATATATATTTTAAAGTGTACAGTGTGGTGTTTTAATATAGATATACATTGTGAAGTTATTATGACAGTCAGGCTAATTAACATATCTACCACCTCACATATTTATTTATTTTGAGGTGAGAGTACTTAATAATCTACCCTCTTAGCCTATTTGGAGTATATTATGCAGCATATGATGCAGCAAATATAGCATAATATTATGTTATATTATTAACTATGGTCACCATACTCATTTCTACACTTCAGTTCAGTTCAGTTCAGTCGCTCAGTCGTGTCTGACTCTTTGTGACCCCATGAATCGCAGCACACCAGGCCTCCCTGTCCATCACCAACTCCATGAGTTCATTCAGACTCACGTCCATCAAGTCAGTGATGCCATCCAGCCATCTCATCCTCTGTTGTCCCCTTCTCCTCCTGCCCCCAATCCCTCCCAGCATCAGAGTCTTTTCCAATGAGTCAACTCTTCTCATGAGGTGGCCAAAGTACTGGACTTTCAGCTTTAGCATCATTCCTTCCAAAGGAATCCCAGGGCTGATCTCCTTCAGAATGGACTGGTTGGATCTCCTTGCAGTCCAAGGGACTCTCAAGAGTCTTCTCTAACACCACAGTTCAAAAGCATCAGTTCTTCAGTGCTCAGTCTTCTTCACAGTCCAACTCTCACATCCGTACATGACTACTGGAAAAACCATAGCCTTGACTAGACAAACCTTTGTTGGCAAAATAATGTCTCTGCTTTTCAATATTCTATCTAGGTTGGTTATAACTTTTCTTCAAAGGAATAAGCATCTTTAAATTTCATGGCTGCAGTCACCATCTGCAGTGATTTTGGAGCCCCCCAAAATAAAGTCTGACACTGTTTCCACTGTTTCCCCATCTATTTCCCATGAAGTGAAGGGACCAGATGCCATGATCTTCGTTTTCTGAATGTTGAGCTTTAAGCCAACTTTTTCACTCTCCACTTTCACTTTCATCAAGAGGCTTTTTAGTTCCTCTTCACTTTCTGCCTTACTCATCCCATATAACTGCTATTTCGTACTCTTTGATCAGTATCTCCCCATTAGTCCTTCCTTAGTTCCCAGCAACCACCATTTTACTCTCTGCTTTGTATGAATTTGACTTTTTTCAGATTTCATATATGAGTGAAATAATGTAGTAGCTTTCTTTCTGTCTTTGGCTTATTTCACTTAGCATAATATCTTCCAGGTTCATCCATCTTGTTGAAAATGGCAGAATTTTCTTCTTTTTAAAGGCTGAATAATGTTACGTTGTATATATATATGTGTGTATATATATACACACACACATAAATATGCTGCTGCTGCTGCTGCTACTAAGTCGCTTCAGTCGTGTCCGACTCTGTGTGACCCCATAGACAGCAGCCCACCAGGCTCCCCTGTCCCTGGGATTCTCCAGGCAAGAATACTGGAGTGGGTTGCCATTTCCTTCTGCAATGCATGAAAGTGAAAAGTGAAAGCGAAGTAACTCAGTCGTGTTCGACTCTTCGCGACCCCATGGACTGCAGCCTACCAGGCTCCTCCGCCCATGGTATTTTCCAGACAAGAGTACTGGAGTGGGGTGCCATTGCCTTCTCTGACACATATACATGGTTAAAGTTAAATATATAGTCAAATATAGATAATGTAATACTGTAATGGTAGTGTGTAAATAACTTATGTAAAATTTAAAAGGCAAAAATATTAAGAATAATAAGAATCACAAAAGTTTATTGATAGATATATAATGTAAAAAGAAGTAAACTTGGACTAAAAAAAACAAAGTATAAATTGGGAGTGGTTAAATTGCAGTTTTTGAATGCAGTTAAAGTCAAGTAGTTACCAGCTTGAAATAGATGATTATACCTGTATTTTGTGCAAACCTTGCAGTAACCACCAAGAAAAAGCTTATGATATATATAGTCAAAAGATGAAAAGAATCAAAGTAATTATTACAAATTCATCAATAACAAAGGAAGATAGCAGGAGAAGAAGAGGGGAACAAAACAATAGCAAAAGAGACAGAAAACTATTAAAATGGCAATACCAAGTCATTGCCCATCAATGATTTCTTTGAATGTGAAAGAATTAAAGTCCCCAGTCCAAAGCCTGAGAGTGTCTGAATGGATTTAAAATCCATAATTTCCAATGACCTACCTTTGAGGTCTCTCTTTTTTGTTTGGTTGAGTCAGCTGTTGAAGTTCTGTGCTACATTTTTCTTTTCAGCCGTTGTGTTCTTCAGCTCCTCAATTTCTGTTTAATACTTTTTTATGATATCTATATCTTTGTTGAGCTTCTTGTTTTGTTAAAGTATTATTTTCTTGATGTCATTGAACTGTTTACCTGTGTTCTCTTGTAACTCATTGATCTTTAAAAAATTATCTTGAATTCTTTGGCAGAGTGTAGATCTCTATTTCTTTGGAGTTGGTTATAGCCAGTTATTGCGTTTCTTTAGCAGTGTCATGTTTCCTTGAATTGTTATGTTTCCTTGTAGTCCTGGACTGTTGTCTTCATATTTGAAGAAGTAGTTTTCCCTTCTAAACATGAAGGACTGGCCAAGGCAGGGAAAGACCTCCTCTCATGGGTGGTTGCAAGGATATTAGCTGGGTGATTAGCTGAGGTGAGCAATAGATCCATGTGGGAAGATGTACGAGGATGCCAGTTCTGGGAGCACGCAGTGGTGTGGTCTCAATGGAGCATGCCGGTTGGGTCTTGGGTGTGTGGGGATGCACATGTAGCTGCGGCAGGCAGCTAGGCTCATGGGTGTACCTTTGCAGCTGAGATAGATGCCTGGTCCAGCATGCATGTGGCTGCATGTGTGGTAGTGCTAGTGGGTGCTGGGACCAGTGCATGGGCACATGCTTCATGGTGGGTGTCAGTTCCCAGGCGTGGGGGCTGTGGCCTCACCAGGACTCAGGTCAGGGGAATAGCACCTCTGACTCCAATGGGGAAAGGGTGGCTCTTGATAGCTCCCATTCCAAGGGGCACAGAACCTCTGGCTCCAGGCAGGTCCAGCAGCTGAGTCTGTGTGATGACTCAGAGGGTGCTCTGTGGTAGTAGCTAGGGCTGCTGTGATCAACAGTGGCCAAGGCTGCTGAGATATCCCGCTGTTCTTTCCCTCCATGGGAGGAACTCAGGGCCAACAGGATTCTTCATGGTGACGCATGAGTGAAGGTGATGGGGCAATGTAGGCAAAATGTTTCTGGCCTCCTTGAATGCTGCCATTCCCAGTCCTCATGCCACTCTGAGTCACTGCAGCCCCCTAATGCTCCCCACAGGGTTCTTCCAGAGCTGTCCTCACCCATGGATCATTTACTTTATCTTTGTTTTTGTGTGGCAGTGAGGGCCAGGATCTCTTTGTCTAATACCTTGCTGATGTCATTCTTACTGTATTATTTAGAAATGAAGCTTTGGGTAATATTAAGTTATGGTTTGGCATATTTTAAGGTATTAACACATACATTAAGGTATGTATTAAAGTGGAATTACCTGGGTTCATTTCCTGGGTAGGGAAGATCCACTGAAGGAGGGCATGGCTCCCCACTCCAGTATTCTTACCTGGAGAATCACATGGACAGAGGAGCCTGCTGGGCTACAGTCCACAGGGTTGCAAAAAGTTGGACACAACTGAAGGAGACTTATCACACACATACAAAGTGGAATTATGTTGCAAGACCCAAGAACCTCTTGCAGAGGAAGTGAACACAAGGAGTAATATGAAGTGGATGCACAGTGCACTGGTGACTGGACCAGGGTTCAGTGCTCTGCAGAACAGCATTTGGGAAAGCAGGTTTGGAGTGTATGTCTTTAGGCTTAAGGCTTAAATGAGATTGCCAGTTTCCCCAAATCCTAATGTAGACTACAGGACCTTATTACCCTATGCTATGCTAAGTCACTTCAGTCGTGCCCGACTCTGTGCGACCCCATAGACGGCAGCCCACCAGGCTCCCCCGTCCCTGGGATTCTCCAGGCAAGAACACTGGAGTGGGTTGCCATTTCCTTCTCCAACGCATGAAAGTGAAAAGTGAAAGTGAAGTCGCTCAGTCGTGTCTGACTGTTAGCGACCCCATGGATTGCAGCCTAACAGGCTCCTCCGTCCATGGGATTTTCCAAACAAGAGTACTGGAGTGGGGTGCCATTGCCTTCTCCATATTACCCTATGGATTACTGCAGTAATAAATCAGTGATGAGGGAACCCTGAGGTTTCAGGCTCTTAAGTTTGCCAACCTAGCTACACTGAGCCACACCCATATGAGTTAATGCTTCATGCAATAGTTATCCTGCTGATTGATAAACACAGACCAGTTTGTGTCCCAGACATTGACAAAATACTTTAACAGTCCTTTCTCCTTGTGAGGCTAAGGGAGAGAGGGTGAGAGTATGTTTCACTCAATCATCAAACCATTGCTTCAAAGAACATATCTCATCAAATACAGTAACTGAAAATAGGGAGCAAATGAAGATATTGCCCCCTGCTTGCTGTGTATATTAAATACCATGGAATTGTTGTCCACATTAATCATCATGCTGCTGCTGCTGCTAAGTCGCTTCAGTCGTGTCCGACTCTGTGTGACCCCATAGACGGCAGCCCACCAGGCTTCCCCATCCCTGGGATTCTCTAGGCAAGAACACTGGAGTGGGTTGCCATTTCCTTCTCCAATGCGTGAAAGTGAAAAGTGAAAGTGAAGTGGCTCAGTCGTGTCTGACTCTTCTCGACCCCATGGACTGCAGCCCACCAGGCTCCTCTGTCCATCATATCAATAAAATAAATAAAAAGGAGATATATACCATATATAAACATTTTTCATTTGGAAACATTTATCCTTTGTGAGAGCCGTGAGATTATACCTTGCAAATCTCTAAGTGTAATTGACTAAGAGCACAGGCTGCTGTGTTCTGAAATCCATAGCAGCTTGTGTGTTCAGAGAGTGTTTCCTGCCAGCTGCTCCCAGAATGAAGGAGTGTGGCAGAGTAGTAAAGTGGGCTCATTCCAAGGAGACATGGGGCTCATCTAATGGTGATTCTGGCTTGAGGGCTTGCTGATGGTCTTATGAAAACTTCCTATGATTGCATCACAGTTCAGGATGCCTTGACCCAACCTCTCTGCATCACTTTTTCATTTGAGATCAGATTGCTTCCTGGTTTGACGGTTTTCCCAGCCTTTGCAACTCTCACATAGGTGTTTTCCCTGAGAGCATCTTTGAATGTTTAATTTTTTTATTTAAAAAATTTTTTAAAGATTTTTTTGATGTGGACCATTTTAAAAGTCTTTATTGAATACATTAAAATATTATTTCCATTTTATGTTTTGTTTTTTTTGGCTGCAAGCATGTGGGATCTGAGTTCCCTGATCAAGGATCAAACCTGTACCCCCTGCATTGGAAGGTGAAGTCTTAACCACTGGACTGCCAGGCAAGTCCCTGAATGTTTAATCTTAAATTAACACAACCTTTTAAAATGGTGATCTTTAAAAAAAAAAAAAAATGGTGATCTTTATACAGAGTCCCTTAACCTGAACATTTAAGAAGGACTTGCAAAAGAGTGATTTTAATAATTTTATTAAAAATGTGTAATTTATGATGCCTTTAAGAAAGACTAATGAAAAATATCTAAATTTTTCTTATGGTTTTGCCTTACTATTTAGTTACAGTTTTCCACATTAAGGAAGTTGTTTCACTGTAAATTTGTTAAGTTTAATAAGCTGCCTTCAAGGATTGCTGTATTTAAGCTTTATTGGTTGAAAGTACATTTTCTCAGAGGCCATGCTTTTAAAGAAATCATTGATTTGGAGGAAACTGAAGAATAAAATTTTCCATAGCTTACCTCATATAGAATCAAGTAGCTAAAGTTCTATCAGATATGATTGATCTACTGATTGATAGATCAGCATCTATTTATCATCAATTATTAGTTTATTGTTTTAAAGTTTGGGCTAATACAGTCTGGCAAACATGTTATCTTCAGCTGATTATCTTAATCTGTAATAAGATTCAAGAAAAATGCAATAGGAAATCTGAATTATTCTAAACAAGGTGTCCGTAGGATAAAGGGACTGTGCATTGCTGTGGTAAACACATAGTGTGTGGTTCATGGTGAATGAGGGCTTGGCTGGGTGTATCCCTTACTCAGGTGGTCTCCACAGGCACGCTTGCCCAAGTTCTAATGAAGCTTGAAATTAACATGGCTCTGTTGGTTTAATTCCTGGTTTCTGCTGGAATTCTAGCAACACTGGTCTATCAGTCTTAAACAGGGGGCCAGTATATTTTTGGCAACATCACTTGTTGATGGGAATTTTGTCAGGAGAAAAATCAATAGCTGCATAGTTATGCTTATCTTCCTTCTGCCTGGTATGTTTATCGTGGTTAAAAAAATTAATGTGTATGTGTACATGTGTGTGCATGTGGTGGTTCTTAGATCCATCTCAATAAATATTAAGTTGATGAAAATGATGATAAATAGCCTCTGGATAGTATGTAAGAGCTCATAAACCATGTCCACATGTACTGTGTATTTAAATCCTAATTGTAACTCTGAGAAGGAGATGTAATTATCCCTGTTTTACAAATGAAGGAACTGAGGATCAAAGAGGTTAAGAAACTCCTACAGTTAATAAGAGAACATAAACCAGGAAGGTGTGACTATATTTTCATATTCTTACCAATACATATTACTTCTCTTTTTTGATATAGCTTTGATTGTGCTTACGGTGTATATTCAACTAGATATTCTGTGATTTTGGATGACAGATAATTTTCATAAAGTTTGAAATTCCTTTATTATTTTTCTCTTATTAAGAGGAAAAAAGAAAAATATTTTCAAATGTTTATAACATGCTAGGCAATGGTTGGTTATTTTTTACATGTATTATCTCACTTGGTCTTCACAATAACAGTTTAAGAACAAATTATTTCCATTTTTACAAAAATTAGGAGATTTTCTGGAATGGACTTCTCAATGTTTATGGAGAATATTACAAGAAGAGAACATACTATTATGGAAGACCACATGTAACTTCTACCATAGACATTATTTTTATTATGTCACTTTATTCCCTTAGTCTAATGAGGTAGGCAGCACAGGTCATAATATCCCCAATTTATTTTTATTTACTTTTTAATGTTTATGTTTTTTATTCTTTTTAATTGAAGTATAGTTGATTTACAGTATTATATTAGATTCAGGTATACAACATAATGATTCAATATTTTTATAGAAATATTATACTTCTATACTTCATTTAAAAATATTACAAAATAACGGCTATATTTCCCTGTGCTATGCAATATATCCTTGTTGCTTATCTGTTTTATACACAGTGGTTTGTACCTCTTAGTCCCATACCCCTAACTTGCCCCTCCCCTCTTCCTTCTCCCTATTGGTATTGACTAGTTTATTTTCTGTATCTGTGAATCTGCTTCTGTTTTGTTATATACATTTATTTGTTTTATTTTTTAGATTCTACGTATGTGTTAACATATATATTTGTCTTTCTCTGTCTGACTTATTTCACTAAGCATAATACTCTATCAGTTCAGTTCAGTTCAGTCGCTCAGTCGTGTCCGACTCTTTGCGACTCCATGAATCGCAGCACGCCAGGCCTCCCTGTCCATCACCAACTCCCAACCAGACTCACGTCCATCAAGTCAGTGATGCCATCCTGCCATCTCATCCTCTGTCGTCCCCTTCTCCTCCTGCCCCCAATCCCTCCCAGCATCAGAGTCTTTTCCATTGAGTCAACTCTTCGCATGAGGTGGCCAAAGTACTGGAGTTTCAGCTTTAGCATCATTCCTTCCAAAGAAATCCCAGGGCTGATCTCCTTCAGAATGGACTGGTTGGATCTCCTTGCAGTCCAAGGGACTCTCAAGAGTCTTCTCCAACACCACAGTTCAAAAGCATCAATTCTTCGGCGCTTATAGGGCCATCCATATTGTTGCAAATGGCAAAATTACATTCTTTTTATGGCTAATATTTCATTGCGCATACACAGACACACACCCACAACACATCTTCTTTGTCCATTCATCTCTTGAAGGATAGTTGAGTTGCTTCTATACCTTTGGCTAGTACAAATTATGCTGCTGTGAAATTGGGGTACATGTATCTTTTCAAATTAATGTTTTCCTTTTGTTTGGATTTATTCCCGGCGGTGGAGTTGCTGGATCATGTGATAGATCTATTTTAATTTTTTGAGGAGCCTCCATACTGTTTTACATAGTGGCATCACCAGTTTACAGTCTGACCAACAGTGTACCTGGATTCCCTTTTCTCCATATCCTTGGCAGCATTTGTTATTTATAGACTTTTTGATTATAACCACTCTGACAGGTTTGAGGGGATATCTCATTGTGATTTTGATTTGCATTTCTCTGATGACTAGTGATGTTGAGCATCTTCTAATGTGCCTATCTGGCATCTGCGTGTCCTCTTCAGAAAAATGTTTATTCAGGTCTTCTGCCCATTTAAAAATTGGGTATATCTTTATTTCTTTTTTGATATTGAGTTGTTCATTTGATATTGTTTGAGCTGTTCATGTATTTTGGATACTAACCCCTTATAGGTCATATAGTTTGCAAATATTTTCTACCATTTAGTAGGTGGCCTTTTTGTTTTGTTGTTGGTTTCCTTTGCTGGTACAAAAGGTTTCAAGTTTTATTATGCTCCATTTGCTTAAATTTCTTTTGCTTCTTTTGCCTTGGGAGACAGATCCAAAAAAATACTATGATTTAAGCCAAAAAGTGTCCTGTTTATGTTCTCCTCTAGGAGTTTTATGGTTTCAGGTCTTACATTTAGGTCTTCAACCTATTGAGTCTATTTTTGTATATAGTGTGAGGGACTATCCCCAGTTTTAGAGATGGGAAATTGGGATATTAAAGACATAATATGCTACTCAGAATTCTTGGTTGCACCTGGATGTTCATCTACTGATGAATGGAAAAAGAAGTTATGGTACATACATACAATAGAATATTGTGTGAATGTGTGCTGAATGCATGCTACATGCTCAGTTGTGTCCGACTCTTTGTGACTCCATCAACTGTAGTCTGCCAGGCCCCTCTGTCCTTGGAATTTTCCAGGTAAGAATACTAGAGTGGGTTGCCATTTCCTACTCTAGGGGATCTTCCTGACCCAGGGATCAAATCCATATCTCTTGTATCAGCAGGCAAATTCTTTACCACTGTGCCACCTGGGAAGTCCAGTAGAATATTACTCAGCCATAAAAAATAATGAATGTGAATCAGTTTTAGTGAGGTGGATGAACCTGGAGCCTGTTATACAGAGTGAAGTTAAGTCAGAAAGAGAAAACAAGTATTGTACATTAATATGTATATGGAATCTAGAAAAATGGTACAGATCGACTTATTTGCAGGGAAGGAATGGAAATGCTGGTGGAGAGGACAGATTTGTAGACACAGTAGGGGAGGGAGATAGTGGTACCAATGGAGGAAGTAGCATCACCGTGAATACACTACCATGTGTAAGCTGCTGTATAGCACAGAGAGTGAGCTCAGTGCGCTGTGATGACCTAGAGGGGTGGGATGAGGAGCTGGGAGGTTCATGAGGGAGGGAAATATGTATAATTATGGCTGATTCACATTGTTGTACAGAAATCAACACAACATTGTAAAGCAGTTTTCCTCCAATTAAAAAATAAAAAATAATTTTTGGTTGCAGATGATGAGAAACAACTTTAACTTATAAAAAAATGATGGTTTATTAGAAGAATATTGGGAAGCCCTGAATTCCACTAAGACTCGAAAAAGAAAAGGCTTCTCCAAAATGTGAAGAGGGATCAGTTCTCAAAATAGGGAATATTTACAATAGTGATAAGTTGCCCAGTGTCACATTTAGAAATGTAGTTGATGCCCAACTCTTCTTTTTATTTAAATTTTTTTAGAACGCCAAACTCACATTTCTCTCTTTTCAAAGTGGAAAGTTTTGTACTTCCTTTCTCATCTTAGGAGAACTCAAAATGTTAAGGTACTCATCATCAATTGTCTATGAGTACTTAGAATTTGTGAAAGTAGCTTTAAGTTTTGTGGTGAGTACAAAGAAAGAAAACATAGCTTTGGTGATCCTTCTTCAAGCCTCCCTTGAGGACTGCTGTGCTGGGCTGGGTAGGGAAACACTTGGACTGGTCTAAGCCTCTGGGCTGGTGGGAGCAACCAGTCCTCTGGTTGGAGTGGCCATATGGTCTTGGCCCTGGAGAAGGAAATGGCAACCCATTCCAGTATTCATTCCTGGAGAATCCCATGGACAGAGGAGCCTGACGGGCTATAGTCCGTAGCATTGCAAAGAGTCGAACATGACTGAAGCAACCTAGCACATGATCTTGACAGTTACTCATGCACGAGATTGGGGAGGTGATGAAATGCAGAGATGGAGTTAAACTGTTTAATCCCAAGTGATATCAGCGGCTACAAAGCTGAATGAATGACACAGAAAACTCCCCCATCTCCATATTCTGTATTTAGGAGACAGATCATATAGACTTTGAGTAGCCGCCCAAGGATGAATAGATTTATATCGTAAACAATGCTTATTTCATTAAAAACATTCTGTAATGATTAACTCTCTTAAACTACAAAATCCTTCTTCATTAATAATCGACTTCATTATTTAAATGTATTGCTGTAGATTTCAAATATCAGGCCACTGGTGACTTATTAGCCAGTCTCTAACTAATAAGAACTAATATTTATTAATGAGGGTTTAAAAGATGTAAACCGTATAATTTCTTAATCTAATCCCAATGCAATGAAATCATTAATACACGTGAGTCCATATCACTGTATTTATTCTCACAGTCTGCTTCCTTGGTTCCCTTGTTATTATCGTGAAAGAATCAGTGTTTGTCATATGGCGTATAATGAAATTGATAGTAACCCTGTCTGCCAATGAAAAACATGTATGTCACTTTTCATGCCTGTTGTCCTTTTCCCCCACGTCTTCCAGCACTGATGAATGAAATGTCATGTGTAGAATGGCATTATAGATTTGCCATTTAGCTAAGTATTAGATCAGATAATAAGTGCAACACCGTTGCTTATTCTTTGTCTTCACCCTTATTTAAGTATGGTTTCAACTGTAAAATGTGCTTATTGCACATGGAACCTAAAGTTGGAATATAAACATTTCTGATAAAATTATGATTCAGTTTTTTACGTGGGGAAACATTTTATTTATTTATTTTTAAAATTTTATTTATTTATTTTTGGCTGCACTTGAGCGGGCTTTCTCTGGTTGCGGTGAGCGAGGGCTCCTCCCTAGTTGCGGCATGCAGGCTTCTCATTGCAGTGGCTTCCCTTGCTGCAGGGCACAGGCTCCAGAGCAAGGGCCCAGGAGTTGTGGCATGCCAGCTTAGTTACCCTGAAGCACGTAGAATCTTCCTAGACCAGGGATCAAACCTGTGTCCCCTGCAATGGCAGGTGGATTCTTAACCATTGGACTACCAGGGAAGTCCCTGGGGAAATATTTTAAATGTGTAAAAATAAACATATGCTCTTTGATTTCAACATTGAACTGTACCTGGTTATAGCATATGATTTGTATGTACTGGAATGCTGCTTCGGGTTTGGGTAATTCTATGCAAATTTTACTTCAGTGTAACAGGGTCACCTATCCGTGTGCTGGGTGAAGTATAAACTACTTCAAAGACCATTGGATAGAGGGGCTGTAATAATTTATACTCACATTCCTGCCAGTGATATAAATGTTCTCTTTTTTTTTGGTGGAGGCCAGCCATGAGAAAAAAGCTGCTTCACATGACAACATTATATACCATATTTAGATTTGCAGCTATAATCGTGTCAAGAGTCGATTATCACATGATTGGAACAGAAGAAAAAAATGAATTGGAGTTTAAACTTTTATGAAAAAGCACTTATATTATGGAGTAAGACTTCTTAATGGAGAAAAGGCATTAAACAGACCTTGTATTAGGCTCTGAAATTAATGGGTCACTATATAACTTTCTAGTTTTCATAGCCAGATAAGATTAATGCTTGCTTATATAGCAAATTCAATGGCTCATTTAATTTCATATGAATGTTTAAAGTCAAATTGCTTTTGGATTAAGTCTAAATTCATTATTCATTTTAATGTCTGAAAGAACTTTCATTTTATTTAATCAAGTGCATCATCATTAAGTAAAGGCTAAAGACCTAGATAGCTAAAAATAATATGAAAAGGAAATTTATTAATTTCCATTGAAAAGAGACTTATTTGTAATAAAAGTTATTCAATACTATTCCATGCTTATGCATGGTACTATTTCAGAGACAATGAAATATTTACAGGCTTATGGTCATATTTTAAAACACCCAACTGAGAAGCTGCCCATCGGCTACCTAATGTTCAATGTGCACTCCTTGAGCAAAGATTGCCATTTGACCTTTATTTATACATTTTTCATTTATTATTGTAGTTAACAAACATTTATTCAGAACCTGCAGTCAATAAGCGCTGACCAAGTACTGTGGTGTGTTCACCTATGAAAACCCTTCTTTGTCTGTGACCTGTGAGAATCAGCAAGTCTAACAGAAGGGAACATTTCTGCAGAGGGCTGTGGAGTTCTCACCTGTACCATATGGGGAGTTCCAGTCAAGACCTCGGAGGTCCTCTTTGAAAAGACAAAAGGTTTATTGACCTGAAGAGAAACCAGAATATTGAGGTCCTGGTCAGTTCCTGTATTCTGTGATCTCTCGGCTCTATCATCCTTTGGGTTGTGGGGAGAAAAGAAAAAAAAAGAATGAATCTTCAAATGTATACTATTGGTCATATTAATATAATATCAGTAATAGCCATAACGACAACTATAATTATTAATTAGAATATTCCTTTGAAATATATAAAGCATGTTACTTTCCATTCTGTTATTTCATGTTGACCAGGTAACCATTATTATCTTCAGTTTGGATAATAGTAATGATAGGCATTTGTTGAATGTGCACTGTGTTTCCAGGACTTTGCCAAGCTCTTTGAGGCATGGGTGTGTTGGTTTGTATTTGTCAATGCTTTGTCCATATGGCCTGTAACAGTGCTTGGCATGTGGTGACTAATCAATATATACTGGTTAAGTGAATGAATGAAATGATTGAAAGAGTGAAGAAAATATTGTGGTTTTTTACAGGATATTGAGTGTAGTTCCCTGTGCTATGTAGTAGGATTGTTGTTTATCTATTGGGTTGGCCAAAAAGTTCGTTTAGGTTTTTCTGTAAGATGTTACCTGAATGAACTTGGCCAGCCCAGTGTTTATTTTCAATATATCTGTCTTATCTCTTCCTGGCCAGATTGAAGACTACTAAAGGCAGTGAAAAGAAAAGAGTGAAGGAGAGATGGATACTTTTGTTTCATTTACTCATCATGAGTAACTGATTGTAGTAGATATTTTATCTTCATTTTATAGATGGTGAAACTAAAATTTAGAGAGATTAAGTAGAGTAGAATATATGTGGTAGGAAGGATATGGCTGAGTTAGAACCTTAGTCACTCTCTGCTCTTTCTGTGTTAACACAAAACAGAGATGCTGATTCTGAGAACAGTAGATCATAGTGTATGATCTACTGGCTGTATGTTTCAATCACCTAGAGTTCTTTTTAAATTTTTGCTTGCTTATCTATTTTACAGTTCTTTATAAAACCGCCCATGCCTGGATCCCACCCCAGCCCAATTAAATCAGAATTCCTGTCATGTTGGACCTGGGCTTATGTATTTTTAAAGCACCCTTCCCACTTCTTTCCTCTCCTTTCTTCTTTCCTCCCTTCCACTAATCTTTACTGTACTAATCTGGGAGGAAAGACATAAAACGTTGTGCTCAAAAAACTTATAGTTTAGTACAATTGCTACTGAGCAGTCAAATAGAGAAATGCTAAATCTAAGAATGCCATCAATTTGTTCTTCACCTGTATCAACCATTATCCTCAAACCATAATTATACGAAATCTGTCAGTTTAGAGCTGCTCTTTGCTCTTGACAACTCAAAAGCTCCAACATGCCTGTCTATAAATACCTTGAGAGTTTGTGAAAACTAGAGATTTACTGAATGGAAATTCACAAGGAAAGGGGGTATGAAATTGTGCCTTTTCCTCCTCAGGCACTCCCAGGTAATTCTTAAAAACGGGCCAGTGTGGGAAATATTAACATAACCTGAAAGTTCCTAAAAATGTGATCCCCTGTAACATCAGCATCAACTTGGGAGCTTGTTTTAAAATGTGTATTTTCTGAGCCTTTTTGGATCTACTGAATCATCAGCTCTCCAGTGTGGCCCTGTAATCTGTATTTTGACAAGCTCTCCAGGTGTGCACTAACATTTGAGAGTCACTGATAGAAGGAGGCTGTTTAGTGTTGGGCCCTAAGGAGATGGGAGCATGTCCAATGCCTTGTTCAGTAGTTAAGTTCATGTCTAACTCTTTGCAGCCCCACGGACTGCGGCATGCCAGGCTTCTCTGTCCTTCACAGTCTCCTAGAGTTTGCTCAAACTCATGTCCATTGAGTCAGTGATGTTATCTAGCACATTGTCTGCCGTCCTCTTCTCCTGTCCTCAATCTTTCCCAGCTTCAGAGTCTTTTCCAGTGAGTTGGCTCTTTGCATCACGTGGCCAAACTATTGGAAGTTTCAGCTTTAGCATCAGTCCTCCCAATAAATATTCAGGGCTGATTTCCTTCAGGATTGACTGGTTTGATCTCCTTGCTGTCCAAGGGACTCTCAAGAGTGTTCTCTAGCACCATAGTTCAAAACCAGAACAGTACCTACCTGGTTTGAAATCTGAAGGGTTAAAACAATACAGACCAGCTTCTGGTCTTGAGAGTGGGGAGTGAGGGTGCAGATGAGAACAAAGAGGCACCAGAAAGAGAGCTGCGAGCCTGCCTGGACTCTGTCCCTGCTGAACAGGGGAGAGATCTGAGGTGCCTCCCACAGGCTCTGCAGAGCAAGTATGTTTATGTCTTGCTCATGTCTTGTGGTGAAATGGAGGTAGAGAGAGGATGCTGATTTAGAGATGGATTTAACCAATGGAGAGGATTGTCTTAGAAGCCAGATAGAGCCAAGGTATGGGGCTTCGCTGGTGGTTCAGTGGTAAAGCATCCGCCTGCCAATGCAGTAGATGTGGGTTCGATTCCCAAATCAAGAAGATCCCTTGGAGGAGGAAGTGGCAACCTATTCCAGTATTCTTGCCTGGGAAATCACATGGACAGAGGAGCCTGGTGGGCTACAGTCCATGAGGTCATGTAAGAGTTGGACATGACTTAGCAACTAAACAACACAGCAGAGCCAAGTTATGGGTTTGGAAATCATCTAGGATGTTGGTAATGGAGCAGCAAAGCCCACATTTCCCTGGTATCATTTTTTTTTAACAGAAAAAAAAGGTTTTGTGATGTTTTCTTTGAGAGTTTGAGAATTCCAAAGCCCTTGCTTTTTCTGCATAAGGAGTGCCACAATGTGATTTTTTTTCCCCCTCAGTTATGTCGGCTTAGAGAAACATATTAGATAATGAATTATTCAGGGTGATTTCCTAGGTTGGAGAAGAGACGCACCTGTCTGAGACGCTTATAGACTTGATTAGATAACATTTGTCAGCTGCATCAGCCGCAGGTAATTCCTGACGTGAATTGTCTTTCCCCGTGGGTAGTGGAACCAAGCAATGTTCCGGATTTCATGGGGTTGCTGAAGAGGCTTGCAGGAGTGTCATGCCTAAGAGGCTGTACTGCGTTTGTCAAGATAATCAGACTATTTGCAATCACTATTTTCTACCCTCTTTTTTTCAAAGTTCCTAGGTGAGAATGTAAAATAACCAAGAAAAGGTGACATATTTGTGTGCTATATAAATAGACCGTTTTCAGTCAAACTATAATAGATATATTCTTCTTTTGATAAATTCTATGAGTGGTTCTTTTCTGTTTTTTTTTTTAACTACCATCATTGGGTGCAACTCTTAACTTGTAAATACATAACGAGCCACATTTATCCTGCCAAAATTTTGTCTTCATAGTCGAAACTACTTATACTATGCACTGGAGATTTTCCATTTTGCTGAAAATACTTTTTCTCTTCGAAAGGTTTGCATCTTCTGGAAGGCACTCTTTGGGGCTTGTTTTTAAAAAAATATCTCCCAGAAAAGCACAATATTATTTCTCATGTTGGAGTAGGAATATCTGTGGTTCTGCTCTCAGCATAGGCAATGAGAATGTTGAGCTTAAATTACCGCGTGTGATGAAGTATTTGAGAAGCAGTGTGACTGCATTCAAATCCAGCTCCCTCACCAGCCAGTTCTGGGGCACCTTAAGGATGGTACCTGGGCTTCCTGAGATAGTGCTGGTGGCTGCCTGAAACAGATGTTTTGGCATTAAATAGAATAATGTATGCAAAGTGGTTTTGCTCAGTGTTAATAAGCTGTTTATAAATGTTGGTTTACATTTTTGCTTGGAGGTAACAAGGCAGAGTGAAAAAAGCCCTACGGAAAGCTGGGTCAAAAATTCACATACAGGCAGTATGTGCTGTGCTCAGTCACTCGGTCATGCCTGACTCTTTGAGACCCCATGGACTGTAGCTCACTAGGCTCCTCTGTCCATGGGATTTTTCAGGCAAGAATACTGGAGTGGGTTTCCATTTCCTACAGACAGACCTTGTAGATATGGCGGGTTCAATTCTAGATCATTGCAATAAAGCAAAGACTGCAGTAAATCGAGTCCCACAAATTTTTTTGGTTTCCCAGTACATATGAAAGTTGTTTACACTACACTGTAGTCCATAATGTGTGCAATAGCATTATAGCTAAAAACAATATGCATATCTTAATTTATAAATACTTTATGGTTAAAAAATGCTAACCATCATCTGAGCCTTCAGTGAGACATAATCTTTTTGTAATAGTGACATTAAAGATCACTGATCACAGATTACTATCACAAATATAACAGTAATGAAAAAGTTTGAAATATTAAGAGAATTACCAAAACATGACATATAGGCATGAAGTGAGCAAATGCTGTTGGACAAATGGTGCCAGTGGACTAGCTAGAACCAGGGTTGCCATAGACCTTCAGTTCGTAAAAAGCATAATCTCTGCAAAGCATGATAAAATGAGGTATGCCTATAATTTCTTGTTAGTCCACAGTTTCCTTATCATTGCCAAGAAGAGTGTGAATGCCATGGTTTCTAAGAGCTGTTGCAATGATGGAACCTTGCCTTTCTATTAAAAGGATCCCAGACCCATTTTGAGGGGGGAGAGAGAAATGTGGAACTGATTACGAACCCCTCTCTCCCTTACTTTCATTTTTCTTTTTTACTTCCACTCCCCCTCTCTATCTTCATGTTACATATCTCTCCGCCCCTTAACATATCACCTCAGCATTTGCAGTGTTAGAGGGAGGAGTCAATTGAGAAAATGGATTTCCTTCCTAAGAGAACTTATTCAGCAGCCCCTTGTTACCAAGGCACGTATTTCCACATCGTGCCTGGAACCGCCTCACTGACAGCCTTTAGGAAGGTGGCTGCCACATGGTTCTGTGACGTGAAGTCAGGACCTCTGGGTTTGTGTGAAGGCTGAAAGATAAGGGAAAGGTGATTCAGTTTGGAACTTCAAGTGGGGTTCCAAGTCCTGAGGTCAGTTTTGGCTGCCAGTCAAAGGGTAAACATTAGCTCTCTCTCCATCATCATGAGAACGTGGAAAGAAACTTCTCTAACTCAATAGTATCTCAATATTAAGCTGTTGATTGGAGTATCATGTCTAAGTGAATGATTTGTAAACAAAATATATGAACAACCACAGATGGTTGGCTAAATAAACTACCAGATTTGTGGTGCTATTAAAAAATAGGCAGTAGAAAGAAAATTAGCTGGCTTTTAAAGATGATTATATTGTTTCACTTGATGGTAGGAAGTTAAATAGTATGCACCACTTTGTCCATTAAGAATGTTTCTGTATGTGAGACTGCAAGCCATGAAAAGGTGTTAGAGGTTATCTCTAAATGTTGAAAGTTTGAACAGATGCATTGCTATACTTTTAGTATATAAGCTTCTAACTTTAAAAGGGTGGATAGAAATGTTAGTGTTTGTTGCAAATACACAATCTTTGCAACCTTGGGAGTTATCTAGGTGCAATCTGAAACTGGCCTCGTGGATAAAGGGAAGGGAGAGACAGAAGAAAGAGGCAGGCCACTCCAGTTGGTAGGTGGCAGGTTTAATAAGAAAGGGAACTTACATATGAGGCTTGTCTCTGGCAGCTGCAGACAAGCAGATCTTTGCACCTGTCTGCTAAAATCTTAAAATTTCATAGAGGCCTTAATGGAGCTCAGTAACATATACTGTCCAGGTGGTATCAATGCCACCTTATTATCTCAAGGCTGTGTCCTTGGTTGGCTTCTAGTGTGGGAAAGGCAAGCAGAGCTCACATTCCAAGGACAGGGGAGGGTGTGAGAGCCTCCCATTGCCTGTGTACAGCTGTGGGTCAGCTGGCAATCACACATCCTTTCAATGACCTCCTCCAACACTTTATCCCTCGTTATGGGCTCTTATATATATATTTTTTTGGCCACCCCGTGTGGCTTGTGGGATCTTAATTCCCTGAACAGAGAACAAACTCGTGCCCTTACAGTGGAAGTGTGGAGCCTTAACCACTGGACTGCCAGAAAATTTCCTCATTATAGGCTCTTATAATCTCGTGTGTTCTCCTCTTCTGAATGGCCAGCAAGAGGCTTCATTAGCACGGAGGTGGCTTGTTTGGCCACTGACTGCATTGGAGGCCAGATGTATCAACAATACAGGCACATGTAAGAGAAAACAGAGATGAAGACAATGATTCCCAGAATCAAGGAAGATTTTTTTTTTTAATCAAGAGCCCCATGATCCAAGTCACTGATTTATTAAGTCCCCTAGGCTGGAGGTTGGATCACTCAGGGCATTTGTGTTTTTATGTGATTTAATAAAGGCACTACATTAGCAGACTCATCAGGTATGAACACAACATTCTGTTTGGATAACTGCTCAGGAGCCCCCTTGTGAGGCAGTAATGGTGTCCAAGCCCATCCTCTTTTGGAGGACACTGTTGCTCATTAGACATATTTCAGTGTTCAGTAAGGACAGGCTTTGTTGGCTATCATTTAAGCCTTTCTGGGTGAATTTAGGAAGGGCTTCTGTGTGTGCTACAATGTCCTCCAGGTCAACGGAGGAAATAGTGAGGGAAGCCAAATGACTGTACCAGTGAAAAACAAAATGTGGCCTTCTGGCCTTGAGGAGAAGGAAGCTGGCAATTTTTGCTGTGGGTGGCTTTTCCCCTGTGCCCAGGAGGAACCCAGGGTGCAGTGGCCAAAGCATCCAGGTGGAAACCACAGACAGAGGTGTGTGCCACACGACAGGGAATACCTGGCAGGTGTGACAGTCACTTCACATCAGTCACCGTCCTTTACGATGATGCCCTCTCATATTCCTGGTACAGTCGAGTTGGTTCTCTTTAGAGTGATTTTCCTGTTTCTAACACAGGAGTGCCTGGAGGTTCAAATGTCCAAATTCTGGGGTAAAACCCATAAAGTCATTCCAAATCTGAGCATAGCCACCCATAGCTCTAGTGGTGGTAGTCCTAGGATCTTTCTGTCACTAGTCTGATGGACTGCCTATTGTAGTTTGATTGGCAGAAAAGAATACTGTGCCCTGTGTTATTGATGGTGTGTGCCACCAGCCAGGTTTTTGGATTAGTGTTGGTAAATCAGTTGAATTGAGTCTTAGTTGTAGCTTGTTCTTCTTGAATGTACTGCTTTCAGGCTTTCCAATCCCCTTCCTGGAGCAGTGGTAGCCACCATGGCGATCCCAATGAGCTAGAGATGGGGAGCTGCTCACATACCCAGCAACTGGGTTGATTTCTTTGCTGGGCATTCTTTGCGGGCCACTGCAGGAGGGAATTTATATCAGGTGCCCATCCTGTGACCAAACACCATAGGAGCAACAGAAGTCTAAGGTTAAAAAGACATTACTGGGACTTCCCTGGTGGTCCAGGGGTTAAGAATCCACCTACCAGTGTAGGGAACACGGTTAGATCCGGGAACTGAGATCCCACATGCCGCAGAGCAACTGAAACCCTTGCGCCTAGAGCCTGTGCTCTGCAACAAGACAAGCCATCACAGTGAGAAGCCCATGCACTGCAGCTAGAGAGAGTAGCCCTTTCTTGCCACAACTAGAGAAAGCCTGTGCAGCAACAAAGACCCAGCATAGCCAAAAAATAAAGAAGTAGTTTAAAAAAAGATTATCTAGTAGGAACTTGCATGGGGAGGTCTTCCCTTCTGCAAGAATTGCACTTGTGGCCTGATCCTTAGATGTTAATGTGGCTGCACTTTGGAAACTTGACCTGGTTGTCCAAATCTTACGAGTAGGTTGGGCGACTGCAGGGGGTGGGGAGGCAGCACTGTCAGGTGTGAAGAGGGACAGGATATTCTACACCAGGACCTTTACTTTCTTTCCTCTTTTGATGGAATGTGGTCCATCACAGGTATAGCGCATTTCAGCAGGCCTAGCTTGCAGCAGGACAATGGGATCCCAGCGGGTGTGAAGTAACTCACTGGTCTGGTAGGATGTCCCACAGCAAACTCCAACAGGGAACTCCTTTCCCAGATGTCAAGGGGCTTGTCTTCTCAGCAGCATAACTCATGGACCCATGGTGTGAGTGGGGGAAATACCTTTCCGATTATTGATGCCTTGGTAGGGGTTCCCAGTCTGGCATATGGGACACTAGGCCCTGCAGGTTAATCATTCAAATGTATTAAAGCATGGGAAAGCACTTTAGTCCACGCAGCCAAGGTGGTTTTGAAAGTGAAAGTGAAAGTCGCTCAGTCATGTCTGAGTCTTATGACCCCATGGACTATATAGTTCATGGAATTCTCCAGGCCAGAATACTGGAGTAGGTAGCCTTTCCCTTCTCCAGGGGATCTTCCTAACCCAGGGATCGAACCCAGGTCTCCTGCATTGCAGGCAGATTCTTTACCAGCTGAGCCACAAGGGAAGCCTAAGAATACTGGAGTGGGTAGGCTGTCCCTTCTGCAGCAAATCTTCCCAACCCAGGGATAGACCTGGGGTCTCCTCCACTGCAGGCAGATTCTTTACCAACTGAGCTATCAGGGAAGCCCATGGTGGTTTTACCTGTTACTAATTTAATCTTTTTTTGCTTTCTACCAACCCTGCTGCTTGTGTGTTAGAGGGAAGATGGAACTTCCATTCAATGTCATGTTCTTTTATCCAGTCTTGAATGTTTGAAATGTGACCCCAATCACTGTGTATTCAATGAGAGTATCCATACATGGTACTCAGTGTCCCTAATCCCCTAATGGTGGCAGCCTGCTTTGCATGGCAACAGGGGAAGGCTTGAAGCAGTGTCTGTGTAAAGCAAGGCATATTTAGAACCCTCACTCTCAGGGAGGAGACCAATGTAATCAATTTGCCAACCCCTCACCATTGGGAATTCCACTGGATGACCCCTGACTCCTTGGGCAATTGCCTTAGGACTTGTGAGAATACGCAGAACATGCTGTTACTGAATTAACCAAGTCACTGCATTTCAAGGGCAACTTGGCATCCTTGTTAATACATCATTCCATGGAGGCACTGTGGTAACAGTCTTTCTAGGGGCTTCCTCTGCTGTATCTACTGAAGGGTCAGTTGTAAGGGCTCGTACCTGGGCTAGGGCTTCCGCTTCCTGAATCCAAGAGGTGTCGGTGCCTTACGAGCTGAGATGTGGAAGATAGTGAAGATCGTTTCAGGCTCGTGCCGGTGAACCCTGATCATGATCATGATGATGATGACTCATGATCATCCATCCCTCAGCCTCCCGCTGTCTAAGCCACAGGGTTCATCTATTTAAAAACAGCCCTACCATCAGTGTGAAGGATTAATGGCCAGAGCTCATAAGTGATCATCAACCAAACCGCTCTGAGCTCAACTCTTTGGCTGCTGCTGTTTGTTGCTCTTTGCTTCCAGGGGGTGTCATTACGGGGCTGAACAGTGTCTGCAGTCTGTGTGGACGGATGGCTAGGCTAGCTCCATCTACACACCAGGCATCAGTGGGAATTTCCCCATTCTCTCTTTCTAGGCTGCAGGGGCTCCCATAGGCACAGGAGTAGGGGCTTCTGGAGGACAATATATTCTACAGTGACGATCCCCAACCTTTTTGGCATCAGGGACTGGTTTCATGGAAGACAGTTTTTCCATGAAAAACCGGGGGTCTGGGGGGATGGTTTTGGTTTCGCTTGCCACTCACTTCTTGCTGTGTGGATCGGTTTGAAACATGTCACAGGTCGGTTCTGGTCCATTTCCTGAGAACCCCGTTCTACAGGGCCTAACAGCACCAGTACTTTTAGAGGCAGTGGACTGCGGGACAGGCTGCTCCTCTGCTGCAAATAGGCAGGCCACTCAGTCAGAGTGGAGGTTTGCATCTCGGCAGAGGTGGGTTGATGGATAGGAATGGACGTTCTTACCATGATATGCTGCTCTACCTGGAGGAGTGCCGTGTACACAGTAGGAGCTGCCAGTACAGGGGTGTATCAGCTTCCTGCCCACTTTTGGAGCTGGGGCCAAAACCCTATTGGTACTCTCTCCCTTTGCGTCTCTGCCCCAGTGCCCTCTGCATCCCTTCCAGAGTCACAGGCGCATCAGACTCAAAT
The DNA here is from genome assembly GCF_027580195.1 of Bos mutus. Lineage (NCBI taxonomy): Eukaryota > Metazoa > Chordata > Mammalia > Artiodactyla > Bovidae > Bos > Bos mutus. Next base: position 35,970,830 of record NC_091634.1, on the reverse strand, counting down.
GGTAGCCATGCTTCGGAGATGCCCAGAGCTTTAATCTGCTTCACTCGTAGTTTTGCCTCTCAAAGGCAGCTTGCTGCTTTGATCTCCCGGCCCATATGCGCTCTTTCTGTACCAGGTGGTACAAGGGATGGAGGTACTGTGCCAGGTGGGGAATAAAATCCTCCTAAAATCAAAGTCCCTTCAAAGACTTGCATCTCTTTCACGCTCCGAGGGGTTGATAGACTTTCATCTTCTCAATCACAGGTTCCAGGGCAACACCCTCTTAACCAAATGATTCCCTGAAACTTGGTGGCGGTGCCTGGGCCTGGAATTTTCTGTGGGCCCACTTCCCAGCCTCTCCCTCACAGATGTTCCAGCAAAACCTGCAGTGCCTACAGCAGAGGCAAGTCTTCACATGTTAACATTATTTCATCAATGTAACGGGTTCATTGTATTGAATTGAGGAAGGAGGTAACAGGTCTTGGGTTATAATCCCATGGCATAAAATGGGGCTGTGCTGGTAACCTTGGAGAAGCACTTGAAAGGTCTATTCTTGCACCCTCTCTTGTAGAGGCAAATTGATCTGTGACTCAGTGGCCAAGTATTTGCTGAGCCCAACACAGTATGGCTTTTGCCTCGGACTAAGGCCAGGGTATCTAAGATGGTGACAGTGATGGTATAGCCACATGAATGGGGGACATTACCTTGTTCAGCTGTCAGTGGTCCACTCGTGATGGACTGAGCCATCTGATTTTCTTATCAGCCATACTAGGCCAATAGTTCACTTGAGATTTCCTCCACGTATGCCTTTTTCCTAAAATCCATTTCTTCTACCCCCTGGCCAGCTTGCCAATTATTGGTTTGCAGACCTGGGAGCTTCCTAGGTGTAATCCAAAACTGGCCCCCATACTTGGAGGGCAGAGAGAGATGGAAGAAAGAGGGAAACCCCTTTAGATTGGTGGCAGGTTTAATAAGCAAGGGAACTTATGTATGAGGCTTGTTTGGGATGGTGCAAGATGGGTAGATCCCTGCACTCGTCCTCCAGAATCATAAACTTTATAGGAAGTCTTAACAGGGCTCAGTCACGTAGACAGTCCAGCTGGTCTCCACAATACATCACTGTCTCAGGCTGTGTCCTGGGGAAGCCTCAGGTGTGTGGAAGGCAAGTGGAAGATACGCTCCAAGGGCAGAGGATGGGTGAGGAGCCCAGGTCCAGCTGGTGGCTCAACTTGCAATCACATTCTCTCAATAACCTCCCCCGACAGATGCACTAAGCACCTGCTAGTCAAGGAAATGACTCTGTGGACAAATTTGCACCAGGCAAAAGGATGGAGAAATTGCCCTGTGATCGAGCCAACTCCCTCTCCCCGTTCCCTTACCCTGGGTGCCTGGCTCAGCCTCCTAACTCCACTTTTGCTCCACCTGGTTGGAACCAAGCTACTGAACGATTGACACAGCCTTAAACTTGACTCCTTGAAAGTGAGTCAAGGAGAGAATTAAGTAGCAATTCTAAGAGACAAAAACATTAAGAAATATTGCCTTAGACTAAAAAATTGCCCCCAGATTTTTCTCAAGTGCAGCGGAAATGAAAGCAGAAAATTGCTCTGTGCCATTTCTGGGGCCCACTGCTATTAGAGACAGATGATAAACCTCACCAAATTGGCGCACCACGCAACGGGCTGGAGCAGACCGACGTAGCTTGCCCTTTTTAAACAGAGCTAACATGGCAACAAGCTGATTGCAGCTAAATCAAAGCCTGCCACTGAGCTCTCTTTCTGGAGGCCACCAGTTGAAAGGAGTAAATATAAATACGTATGTGAGAGCTGCTCATTTTCCTTTAGTTAGAGCCCTCCAAAAAGGGGCAAAAAAGAACTAAGCAGCTTAAACGTCCTCCTGCTTCATCATTTCAGATGTGGTCTCTGAATACCTAATTTTAAGGCAGATTTGGGGTTTCAGAATCTCCCTCCAAGGTCCAGTGCCTGAGTTTTAACCTTAGCTCCAGGGTTGTTAGCTGAGTAATCTAAGCAGCTACCTTCTTTCCCTGTTCTCAGTTTGAAGGCGAAGATTTATTTTATTGGTTTGTATTACTCTCCCTCCCTCCATTCCTGCGAACAGAGTTAGCTTTTTGCCTCTTTTGTTTTTGGCAGTTGCATCTCCATTGGTAAATGTGAGAAATAGATTGAGAGGAAGAATGACGGAGATTTGAGAGGGAAAATGAGACAGCACAATAAAGAGCCTAAAGTGGAATAATAAAGAGATGAAAGAGAAAGGGGAGGATGACAGGGACTGGGGAGTTTGGCAAAGTCCCATGAGAGGGTTTGGAGTGGCCACAAAGTTCCCGAGAATAGAAAATTGGTGGTGGGAAGTTTGAGAGGTGACTGTAAGTTAGGAATTTGATCCCTTTAAATATATTTTTAAGGAGATGCATGTAAAGAATGGATTCCCTTGATAATTCCTGAGTTTAGTTTTATGGCTAGGTGCAAAGAGGCTGGACCATGGTTTAAATTCAGGTTATACAAACATGAATTTGTTTTGATTTCATAGTGTTAAAACATAGGTACAGATATTTTAACTTTATATGTGATAATTCTGATATTCTGAGAGTTATATATAAATTATTCAATGAGATTATTAGGTAGGGGAGTCAGATTTTGAAACCAGGTCTATCTAAATACCATCCCCTATTCCTTTCCATATCATGTTTCCAAGACACCTGGATTCTGAATGGAGGTATATGACAGAAATAAGTGATTGTTTTCAGTAACAGCAATTGTTGCATGAGGAAGCTTTTTGCCTTGTTAAACAGTTGGAAGGCACAGGTTCAGCTGATGGCCATAACTGGGTCAGATATTCATCAGTACACACATTCATTCAACCAGCAACATTTGTTGTATGTGACACATACTGTAAGGAACTGGGAAACAAATATAAATAAAAAAGAGGGTAAGGAACTGGGAAACAAATATAAATAAAAAAGAGGTGCGATCTTTGTTTCCATGAAGCTTACAGCTCCAGTGGGGAGATTGGCATTCATCTACTCATAAATTCACAAGTACGTATAGATGTTTGCTCCTTCGAAGAAAAGCTATGACAAACCTAGACAGCATATTAAAAAGCAGAGACATCACTTTACTGACAAAAGTCCATATAGTCAAAGCTATGATTTTTCTAATAGTCATGTACGGATGTGATAGTTAGACCATGAAGAAGGCTGAGTGCTGAAGAATTGATGCTTTTAAACTGTGGTGCTGGGGAAGACTCTTCAGCGTCCCTTGGATTGCAAGGAGATCAAACCAATCAACCTTGAATATTCATTGGAAGGACTGATGCTGAAGCTGAAGCTCCAATAGTTTGGCCACTTCAAGTGAAGAGCCAATTCACTAGAAAAGACCCTGCTGCTGGGAAATACTGAGGGCAAGAGGAGAAGGGAGCGACAGAGGATAAGATGGTTGGATGGCATCATTGACTCAGTGGACATGAGTTTGAGCAAACTCAGGGAAATAGTGAAGGATAGAGAAGACTGGCGTGCGGCAGTTCACGGGGTCACAGATAATCGGACACGACCTGGCGACTGAACAACAACAACAACTAGACCAAGGTATTTGAAAGAAAGAAATATGGTTTTCCAAAAGCCTGTACTGAGGTAACCTATGATTGAGAATCAGAGAAAACCATGAGGATGTGCCTTCGGACCTTTTCAATCTGGAATGCTGCTGCATCTCTTTTGTTCAAAATATCCATTAACTGTTTACTCTGTATTCAGAGCTTAGAATAATGTATGGTAAAGGCCCTGCATTGTAAAACTTACATTTTGGTAGAGGAGATGAACAATAAACAGATAAACCAATATATGACGTATTTTCAGGTGGTGACAAGGGAGATGGAGGAAAATAAGAGGAGGAAGAGTAACAAATGGTGTTATTTTTCAATAGGATGTGGGATAACACATCTGAGAAAGTGACAAGGAGAGACCTGAACAAAGGCTGGGACTGACCCATGTAACACAGAGGACAACAACATCTCACGTCAAAGAAACCTAAAGTAAAGCACAGGTGTATTCTTGTGCTTTGTATAAGACAGGTGTATTCTTAGTGTGGTCAAGTAACAGGGAAGCAAGGGACAAGGGGCGGATTGAGGGAAAGCTATAGGAAACACCGTAGGAGAGATGATCAAGGGTCACTTTGTAGACCTTGGTAAAGATTTCAGATCATAATATGATGGGAAATATTTGGGTACTTTTGACCAAGGAAGTTACCTGCTCATATATATCTTTTTTCTTTAATGGATCACAGCAGTTTATTGTTGCAAACACATATATGATTTCTTCCCTTTCTTTTTTTTTGGGGTGTTCTTAATTTTTTTTAAATTTATTTTTGTTTTTTTTTTTTTAATTTATTTTTAGTTGGGGAAAATTGCTTCACAGTGTTGTGTTGGTTTCTGCTATATCATATACATTCTTTTTCCTGTGGTCATGTATGGATGTGAGAGTTGGACTGTGAAGAAGGCTGAGCGCCGAAGAATTGATGCTTTTGAACTGTGGTGTTGGAGAAGACTCTTGAGAGTCCCTTGGACTGCAAGGAGATCCAACCAGTCCATTCTGAAGGAGATCAGCCCTGGGATTTCTTTGGAAGCAATGATGCTAAAGCTGAAACTCCAGTACTTTGGCCACCTCATGTGAAGAGTTGACTCATTGGAAAAGACTCTGATGCTGGGAGGGACTGGGGGCAGGAGGAGAAGGGGACGACAGAGGATGAGATGGCTGGATGGCATCACTGACTCGATGGACATGAGTCTGAGTGAATTCCGGGAGTTTGTGATGGACAGGGAGGCCTGGCGTGCTGCGATTCATGGGGTTGCAAGGAATCGGACACGACTGAGTGACTGATCTGATCTGATCTGATACATCTTTTTTGGTTGCTTTTCGGGGGCTGTTATTTATTTATTTCTGGCTGTTCTGGGTCTTTGTTGCTGCCCATGGGCTTTCTCTAACTGCAGCGAGTGGGAGCTACTCTATGGTTGTGGTGCACAGGCTCTCATTCCGGTGTGGAGCTTCTCTTGTTGTGGAGCATAGGCTCTAGTGTGCAGGCTCAGCAATTGTGCCCAGAGGCTTAGTTGCCTCAAGGCATGTGGAATCTTCCCCGGTTCTCCGGAGTCGAACCCGTGTCCCCTGCATTGGCAGGTGGATTCTTAACTACTGGGCCACCAGGGAAGTCCTCCATAGATATCTATACGCATTCATATATATGTGTGTCTATATATATCAGTACACATATCTTAGATGTATCTCCTAGGAATAAAGGTGACTGTTTCCATCACTGGGCACACTCTGTCAATTGGCATAAATCAAAATGTCTTAGATCAAATTCGTACCCCTCCGGCATTATGTGAATGATAAAGGGAAGGGATCTCATTTTGTCATTTTCCTTTCAAATATCAAGTTGTATTAAAGAAAACATTTTTCTCAATCACAGGTGCAGATGGGAAGAGTGAGTGACATCTTGATGTCCTCTCTTTGATAAGTCTTCTCCCTTGGCAGCTTCCAGTGTACTTTTAGGAACAACCTTCCATTTATCTTTTACAGGGTAGATCTGTGTCTTGGAGCCAGCAGAACTACATTTAAAAGTATGCTTCCCTCTTGAGACTCTCAGAGGAGCAACAAAGCAAAGAACAGAACATTGCCCTGAATGTTTGGAGAACTCAGATGGAGGCTAAGCCATCAAATGTAGCTGTCATTATCACAAGCCCTTGCATTTAAGTTTCCAAAACACTTCTTACATTCACTCATTCATTTGATCTTTGTAACAATCCAGTGTAATCATCTGGGCAAGAATATATACTCCAATTTTACTGATAAAAAAGTAAAGTAAGGCTTAAAAGAGGTGAAATAAATGACTGGAAATGATGGCACATGCATACATATGTGGACAAAATTATACATGTCAGTGATGGGCACAGAGTAAGATCTCAGTAATTTTAATATCCTTGTCCTATCAGCCATGCTATATACATTAACATATGAATTGTTGAGGTCTCACTGGCCAGTGTTTAGTGATTTAAGAGGACTTAGTCTTTTGTATTCTCTTTGGTTGTTATGCTTCAGTCTCTATAATTTCAGCAGCCCGCTGACAGAGAATTACTTATATTCAGGATATTTCAACAGAACCTCTGTTCCTGAGACCTCGTGTTTTCTGGGTTGCCCATGGCTGCATTCCAGGTGGCAGTCTGTGAAGTGAAGAAGCTCTTGGAAAAGCTAGAACTGCTGTCAAGGACGAACTCCCAGAGTTCCCAGCATGCTGTGCTTCTCCATAGGAATGGTGATGCTGGTTCCTAAAGCATTAAGAGATCCTGGGAACCTTCACAGAATCTCTGTGTAGAATATAGCCAACACCAAAATCAAGCTTCAAATATTTTAAACTCTATGTATATTCTTTTAAAAAATATGGTTTAATTATACGTGAAAGGCAAAATTTCTTAGCACACTAAATAGAATGAATACTTGTTGAAGTCTTGAGGCTTTTTGGAGCTTTTATTTGAAGGGAATGAGGGGGCAGTTTAAACTTTGAGGCTACTCAGATTTCAAACTTTCTATTTAGAATAAGCTCCCTATTGTATATAGTGTAGGGGTACTTTCCATTTCTGAAACTCAAGGGTAATTGGGTAGAGTTGAGGGGATCGTTCTTTCCTCACCCGTGTATCCAGAATGCCATTTTATGGGATTTATTATTAACAAAGACTCTTTCTCCTTGTCTTCCTCCTCTCCCGCTCTCCTCCCATTTCCTCTTTTGCCTCCTCCTTCCTTCTCTTCCTTCCCTGCCTTTTTTTTGTGGTCCACACCCTGTGGCATGTGGGATCCTTTTTCCCTGACCAGGGATCAAGCCTGAACCCCCTGCAGTGGGAGCACAGAGTCTTAACCAATGGACCACCAAGGAAGTCCCCTCCCTTCCCTTCCTTTTCTCTCTCCTCTTTCCTGCTTTTTTGTCTTTAATACTGAGGGAGTTATCCAAACATTAGAGAATAGTGTCGAATTCCATAGTTATAGCAGCAGTGTCAAGAGTCATTTGTAGTGACACCAGCTGTCTGGCGACTGTTCTGGTTCCATGTCAGTGGTGATCCTCAGACTCATCCTACAAAATGACCTGGACTGTGTTTTATGTTGGTCTTTCTAGGTGGTGCTAGTGGTAAAGAGCCTGCCTGCCAATGTAGGAGATGTAAGAGATGGGGGTTTGATCCCTGGGTTGGGAAGAGCCCCTGGAGAAGGAAATGGCAACCTGCTCCAGTTTTCTTGACTGGAGAAGCCCATGGACAGAGGAGCTTGGTGGGCTACAGTCCAGGGGGGTCTCAAAGAGTCCAACATGTCCCTTGGTTGGCGTCCCTTGGTTCCTGCTCATTTTCCTAGCTCTATTCTCTGCTTAATGTTGATTTTATGAAGTTTAGTATATCCTTTCAACAAGGTCTTTTTTTGTGCATAAATTAGAATAGGTTCCTATTACATATAATAAAAACCAGACCAGTAGATTGAGTAACAGCAGTTTCTGTACTTACCGGTCCTTATTTGACTCATTCTATAAGAACTGATTTAAATTCCAGCTCAAGTATAGCCTACCATGACTATTTCACTTCTTCATAGGTTTTTGTGCTTTTGGAGTGTGCATATGTGTGTGTGTGTGTGTGTGGTGGTTGGGGGGGGGTCCTATACCACTTACATTTTATCATGTTATACCTGGTAATTTTTTCTAACTGAACTAAAGCTAATTTATTTCAAGTTCATAATTCCATCAAAAGTTCCTCAAGGGCAGATTCTTTATCTACCCCACCCACTCTGATTTTCCTCCCTTTCCTCTCTCCCTGGTAGAACCAGGTATGAGACAGCACACCAAAGTTTTGAAGGTCAGAAAATACTTGTTTTTCTTTAATTGATGTATATCTTAGTGCTCTGTAGATTGAAAAAGATTAAACCAAGCCTTGCAACCTGTGTTGGAAAAGCCCATGTCTGTGTTTGTAGCTCATCCAAACAAGAACAGCATACTAGTGGGTTTGAACATGAACTCTAGAGGAGACAGACCTGGATATGACCTTGGAAGGCTTAAACTTTTTCTAGCTGTATAACCATGGTGGTGGTGGTGGTGGTTTTTTTCGCTAAATCATGTCCGACTCTTGTGACCCCATGGACTGTAGCCTGCTAGGCTCCTCTGTCCATGGGATTCTCTAGGCAAGAATACTGCAGTGGATTGCCATTTCCTTCTCCATAGACTGGCTTAAATTGGCTTACTTATAAATGGTTTGAACAACCCTTTCTTTCCAGGGTAGAAAAGAGGATTAAGAAAAGTAATAATAAAGAGAGCTCAATAAAGTTTGAGTGTATTCACTCTCAGTCTCTTGTGGCTTATCAGAATAATGAGTGCATAGAATGAGTTAATGTAAGTAAAATATTAAAAGTGAGGGAGGTGAAAATTCCACTGTCCTTCAACCCTTATTATCTATTGAAAGTAAGCATTTCTGGGGTCCTTCAGGTAGAATGTTGACAAGCTAGTACATTTTCAGGGATGAGGAACCAGGATGTTGGAGGTTTTCCTGTGGAAGGTGAGTCTTTATCTGTGTTGCCCTGGATGTAAGGTCTGGAAACAATGGATTCTGTCTGAGTACAGTGAAGAAGACTGCAGTCTGACATTAGGAAACACTTTACTGTGTGACTGTGGGAACACCGAATGGCAACTGGAGATGCTTAGTTAGAAACTGCATTAACACTTGGCCAGTGTCTGGTGGGGAGGACTGAGCAGCTGAAAAGTAGGTTGCATTAAATTATCCTTACAGATTCCTTCCACAGTTTCTCTAGTTCTCCTTACGGCTGTTCATCATCTAGAGAAAACAGTTCCCAAGAATCCCAAAATCCTTACGTGCCAGCATACCTCTGGAAGTGCTCCAGCACCAATGTTCCAGATGTCTCTCCTTTACTTCTAGCAACATTTCCCAAACTTTTCTGATTACATCCAGTCGTGGGTCAAGGAAGCTTGTTTGAATTATTCTACAGTGTCTTGTCCTCCCCTTCCTCTCTCAACCATATCCATTTACACAGTGATGGGCTCAGAATGCAGCCTGCAGCTCAGAGCAGTGGGCTGTACTTGCTTGTTTTACTGGCATCACTATGCATCACCGCAGAGTCTGCTATTGTGCCTGTTCAGGGCATTTTGTGAAAATTGCCAGTGAAATGGCTTGCACATCTGCTGGTGTCAACCTTTAACATGATGGAAGAAAAATTATGGAAGTACTAGAGATGCTTATTACTGTACAGTTTGAGCTGTCTATGAATGTGGCCGATTACCTAAAGCTTCCTTGTAGAGATGCTTTCTGATTCTGCTAAAGCTACCTGCACTCTAAAGCAGCCTCACATAATTGCTAATTTCCTCCTTCACTCCTCAGGATCAGACTCTCTTTGCCCATTGACAGTGGGCACAAGGAAAGGAACTCACGATCATTGGACACTGCTTTGGTGTTTTACATTGGTTATCAAATTCTGAGCTTACTGTTGTAAGCCAGAAGCCACCCAGATAGAGTGGCTCTGTGATTCTCATTTTATAGAAGAGAAAACCGAATATCAAGGAGTTCAATAAGTTGTCAAAGACACAGATCTAGTCAACAGCTGGAGATGAGTTAATGAACTTTATGATTAAACTTACAGGAGTCAATTTTGCTTGCCACTAGGAATCCCAATCCAGGAATCAAGTCCTCTTTAAACCAAAGCTTATACCCAATCATCGGCTCAACCTCATCACCTCTCTTTGAGACGAACCTAGTAGATGAGTCAGCCTGCTTAAAAAGATCTGAAGAGAGATACTCTTGTTCCCGAGGGCCCTGCTGAGTTATCATTAGTCGGGGAAATAAAAGATTGTGTGTGTGTGTGTGTAGAGTCTGCATGATTTCAAATTCAAGCTCAGTTTCTTTTTCTTTTTTTAAACTATTTATTTGACTGCATCGGGTCTTAGTTGCAGTGCATGGGATAATTTGTTGCTGTGAACGGACTCTCTAGTTGTGACTCTGGGGCTTAGTTCCTCCTAGGCATGTGGGATCTTTGTTTCCTGACCAGGGATCAAACTTGCGTCCCCTGGATTGCGAGGCAGGTTCTTCACCAGTGGACCACCAAGGAAGTCCCCAGGCTTGATTCTAGATTAGCTATTTGAAGTTCAGAGAAATTAAGCAGCATGATCCAGGTTAGCTTTCTCATGTGAATGATGGACATAATATGCATCTCACCCAGATCACGAAATGAGCCATTTGCTTAAAACACTTCTCACAAAGTAGATGTTAAAAATACTCACTAATGTTGGTGATGGATAGGGAGGCCTGGCCTGCTGCAATTCATGGGGTCGCAAAGAGTCGGACACGACTGAGTGACTGAACTGAACTGAACTGAATGTTCCTTTCTGTAATGACCTTTAAGAACCTGTGTTTTCCTGATGTATGCAATATTACAAAGTCAACAAAACTGGGGAATAAAGCCAAGTGAAGTAGGTGCCTTTATTTTTGTTGATCAAAAGTAGGTGGAAAGCTTCAGCCAGTTGAAATCTGGCCACCTGCTTGCAGAGTAGGGGCAGGACTGACAGAAAGTTAAATTCCTCAGATGTGTTGGAGAGAGGGTTAAGCACTGAAGCAGTTATGTCCCACATCAGTGTTTTTCAAAATATTCTCAAAAGTTCTCCGGAAAACCTCAGGGGTGTTTGTGAGAGGAGGTGATATGGGGAGGGAGTGGTGCATGCCCGATGCTCCATTTGAGCTCTTCATCATCTTTTAAAGTTACTGCTTGAATCATAGTGTCCAAACCAATAGACTCACTGGCCATAGTTGTTTCCTCTTCCTCCTATTTTGTACAAACCAGGGCTTCTGCTTTCCAAGGTACTCATGTCTCTTATGTGTACCATGAAAGGAGCTGTGATTAGTCACTGGTTTCATTCACAATGAGACGCAGGCTTGTGTGGATTCTCCATAGGCAAACTGGCCCCCTCCCTTATCTCTGGCCTTGGATTCATTCACAAGGGCATCTGCTCCATTTTCCAGCTCTGGTGTTGACTCCTTCTCTCTGCAGATTTGGATGCTGGAGTCTCACAGGAGCTCAGCATGTGAGTTTAAATTCAGATGGTCAGATAACTAAGGAAGTGCTAATAGCTTATGCTCTGGTGAAATATGCTTTTTTTGTTTTCTGTATATAATTGCTTTTGTATTTTGCTCCCCTTATCCCCAACTGACAATATTTTAATTAAAAGTTGAGGTGCGAGAACATGAGGAAGTTTGTGGAGAAGTGTGCTTGCCTTTTGTTTAATCCTATCACTCCAAAAAACATGCTTTCAGCCCTTTGGTAAGCAAGAAGCGAATTGGAAAGGGAGAAAAAGCCAGACACAATGTGTTTTTCAAAAATATCTTATTTTGTTATTTCTTATTTTTTAAAGACTCATTTCAAATGCCTTTGCTCTCCCAACTCTGTATTATTGCCTCAAAAAATGATCAAGAACGTTGAATCCTTTCATTCTCAAATTATATAAAAATAGACAAATCATATATCTATCCCTCTATTTATGATTTTAAATGGCAAATTCAGCATAAGACCTAGTCTAAATCAAATATGAATTCCAAACCTGAATCCAGTTGATTAAATTAAAATCAAAACTTGTTTATAATATCTATCCAAAAAAAAAAACCTTGTTTATAAAAGGATGCTCCTATCTATATATTACTGCTCATAGGGTTGCAGTGGGAGGAGTGCATATTTTATTTCTTCCATCAGATGGGTTTTCTCCATTCACTTCCGCAGAAAAGTAGAAGTTGCAGGTAACGAGAAAATGAATTTATTTCTCTTCTCACTGTTATATAACCTTCCTCACTTTTAGCTGCCCCCTCTCAGTTCTATGTCATCTCTCTCTAATGTGGTCTTCTTCCTGATGTTTTTCCTGAGCTTTATTTCCAAGGGAAGGGAACATGCTCCTAAGCTTCTCCTAGAAGCATAGTTGTTTGTCTTTTGCCACCTTTTCTTTTTCATGATGTAGGGTCAGAAAAGCAGCCTCTAGCCTAGTTTATTGTCCACAAATGATCTTTGCAAACAAGCTGATAAGAGGTGCCAGAGGAAAATAAAGCTATTTTAAGATTTCTCCTTTTTCTGGATATGATATTATTGAAGGCTTATTGGGTTTTGCCATCTTCTATTATGGATACCCTGTAATTCACACAGGAAAAGTTCTTCTAGCATCCACCCTGCCATAGACTGAATGTTTGTGTCCACCCCCACAATTCATATGTTGTCCTTCTCAGTGTAATGGGATTTGGAGGTGGGGCCTTTGGGAGGTGACTAGATCAGGAGAACAGAGCCCGCATAAATGGGATTAGTGCCCTGATACATCTCAGTGTGCCCCTTGCCCCTTCCAGCACGTGAGGACACTGAGATGACCGCTGTCTATGAAACACAATGAGATGACAGCTGTCCCCGTGCGTGTGCATACTCAGTTGCTCAGTCGTGTCTGACTCTTTGCAACCCCCATGGACTGTAGCCTACCAGGCTCCTCTGTCCCTGGGATCCTCCAGGCAAGAACACTGGTGTAGGTTGCCATTTCCTACTCAAGGGGATCTTCTCAATTAAGGAATCAAACCTGCATCTCCTGCATTGGCAGGCGGGTTCTTTACCACTGTAAAATGGTAAAGCCCCGGCCTTGGGAAGCCCAACAGCTATCCTCACTACACATCAAATCCACTGGCGCCTTGATCTTAGGTTTCCCAGCCTCTGGAACCTGGGGTGGGGAGTGGGGAGGTGGGGGAAATAGGTGAAGGTGGTCAAAGAGTGTGAACTTCCAGTTGTAAGAAGACTGAGTTCTAGAGATCTAATGTACAGCATGACGACTGTAGGTAACAATATTGTTTATATACTTGAAAATTGCTAAAAGAAGAATGTTCTCACCTCTTCAAAAAAAAAAGTAATCATGTAAGGTGACAGATGTGTTAATTAACTGTATTGTGTTAATCTCTTCATAATATATACATGTATCAAATCATCACGTTGTACAACTTAAACATATAATGTTATATGTCAGTTATATGTCAATAAAGTGGAAAAGTTTTTTTTAAGGGACCAAAATATATATATTTATAAACATTTCACAATTATGATTTCTGGGCTTAGACATAGGAGGTTACATGTATGTGATTTTTATAATAGTGCTTCTCATATTGACATACTTGATATTATAGTATTTGTTTTATTCATTTATGCGGGGCTTCCCTGGTGGCTCAGCAGTGAAAAATCTGCCTGCAATTCAGGAGCCACAGGAGATGCAGGTTAGATCCCTGGGTCAGGAAGATTCCCTGCAGCAGAGCATGACAATCCATTCCAGTGTTCTTGCCTGGAGAATCCGGTGGACAGAGGAGCCTGGCAGGCTACAGTCCTTGGGGTGGGAAAGAGTCGGATACAACCGAAATGACTTATCACAGATGCATGCATTAATTTATCCATATATCAATGCATTTGTCACAGGTCTGCACCAAAACAGAGCCCAAGGCAAGGATAAATTCTGATACAATCAGCACGTATTCACTTGACAGTTAAAAAGATAGAGAAAAAGAATATGAGTTGAGAAAGAGGAGAGGCATTCAAAAGAAGGTGGCCACTGCTTTACAAGCCACAGCAGACACAGCTGATTACTCAGCAGATCCAGCTACTCAAGATCACAGGGTGCTTTGGGACAGAGAAGCTGTTTTGGAATAGTACTTTGAAGGGATAAAGGATAAGAGAGTTTGTCTTCTGAATTCTTATTATCCATCTCCTGTCTCTCATTGGTCAACCTTTGTCACTTTGGGAATTAGTGTCTCCAAACCTCTGGGTTGTTTGAAAATTGCTAAAAGAAGAATGTTCTCACCTCTTCAAAAAAAAAGTAAAATCTCTGTTGGCAGGCATTATAGAAGTCATTTGGGATAGAACCTCTTCAAAAAAAAAGTAAAATCTCTGTTGGCAGGCATTTGGGATGGCACTTCGGGTCCGAACTGATATAATAAGGCAGAAATTTTATGATTAGCAATTTTGCATCCCATTTGTAATATTTTTACTTCCAAGTCATGAAGATATTTTCTTATTTTTTTCCAGGAGCTTACTGTTTTATTATTTACTTCTACAATTCATATAAAATTGAGTTTTATATATGGTGTGAGGTAGGAGGTCAATATTTCAATTTGCATTTTCAATCGGCCCAGTAACAATAAAGGCTGTTTCTCATTTTATTGCGATTTCACTTCTGGACTTAAGAAAATCTTTCACTGGTCTTTTAGTCTTTCCTTATGCCAATATCCAACAGTCTAAATTGTTGTAATTTCATAATTAAGTTCTGATTTCTAGTAGTGTAAGTGCACAGCTTTGATATTTAAAACAAAGCTTGGACTATGCTTCCCTATAAATTGTTCTTACATTAATTTATGCACATAGACACCTTTGAAATTTCTTTCCAAATTGCATAAGATCTACAGATCAGTTTAAGGAAAATTGGTACCTTTAGATCACTGAGTTTTTGAATATGACTTTTCTTTCCATGTTTTTTTCCCATTTTTTTTTCATTCCATCTTTTTATCCTTTAAAATTTTTTTTCTCAGTATTAGTTTTTAATTTTCAGCACCAAAGTCTTGCACATTGTTCTGAGATAAATTTCTGGGTATTCAATTTTTGGATGATATTTTGATAAATATTTTTTGAAAAATAAATTTCTTTTTGTTTCTAGTGTTTATCAATACAAATGTTTTTTGTATATTGACATTTTCATTAGGAATTCTTGCTAAGTTCACTTATTATGTCTAATATATTGTCCATAGAGTTGAACTATGTACACCACCATATAGTGTGTAAATAATGACACTTTTAATTTTGCTTTTCTTTGCATTTTTAAATTCTAAAGCCTTGGCTAGGCACTTTTTCATTATTAAATGTTGGATTGAATTGCTAAGCAGTGATATTGTTTTGTTATTCCTGATCTTGGGGAAATCTTTTAATATTTCACTTTAAAGTTGGAAGAATTTTTACATGACAGCATATGAAGTGTGATTTTTTTTAAAAGATGTGATTTCTCAGATAAAGAAAATGCCCTGCTATTTCTAATTTGCTGAAAGTTTCATTTTGAAATAATGAAAGAGTTTTGAAGTTTATTAAATACCTTTTCTGTATCTGTAAAAATAATAGTAGATTTCCCCCCTTGTTTTATTTTCTTAATTTGATGCATTATGTTGAATTTTCAATGCTAAACTAATATTGTTTAGAAGAAATGCAAGTTGGTTGTAACCTATTTTCCTATGTACTGCTGAGTTTTGTTGTGTTCAGGAATGTGTGTCTATGTTCATTAAAAAATAGGTTTCTCTGATTAGATTTTGGTGTTAGCTTACCCTGGCATTATAAAATGAGTTGGAGGTTTTCTCCATACTTTCTTCTGTTTTTGTGGAAGAGGTTGTATACTGTTGGGGTTCTTTCTTTCTTAAATATTTAGATTATACTAGGCAAGTTATCTGATTTGAAATTTTATTTGTGGTAAAATTTAATAATAGGTTTAATTTCTCTAAATTTGAGTATAAAACTATTTAGAAATTCCTTATTTTCCCCTGTATTTCTTTTAAAGAGACAGTTGTTTTTATCTAGAAAATTTTTTGTAGCATCTAATTTTTAAATTTATTAGCACAGAGATGTTGCTAATCACATCTTATTATCTTGTTAACATCTGAAGAATCTTTAGAAATATCCCCCCAGCAAGGATCTCATTCAAGTATGAAGGAGAAATCAAAAGCTTTTCAGACAAGCAAAAGCTGAGAGAATTCTGCACCACCAAACCAGCTCTCCAACAAATACTAAAGGATATTCTCTAGACAGGAAACACAAAATGGTGTATAAACTCGAACCCAAAACAATACAGTAAATGGCAACGGGATCATACTTATCAGTAATTACCTTAAACGTAAATGGGTTGAATGCCCCAACCAAAAGACAAAGACTGGCTGAATGGATACAAAAACAAGACCCCTACATATGTTGTCTACAAGAGACCCACCTCAAAACAGGGGACACATACAGACTGAAAGTGAAGGGCTGGAAAAAGATTTTCCATGCAAATTGGGACCAAAAAGAAAGCAGGAGTCACAATACTCGTATCAGATAAATTAGACTTTAAAACAAAGGCTGTGAAAAGAGACAAAGAAGGTCACTACATAATGATCAAAGGATCAATCCAATAAGAAGATATAACAATTATAAATATACATCCACCCAACATGGGAGCACCGCAGTATGTAAGACAAATGCTAACAAGTATGAAAGGAGAAATTAACAATAACACAATAATAGTGGGAGACTTTAATACCCCACTCACACCTATGGATAGATCAACTAAACAGAAAATTAACAAGGAAAAAAAAAAAAACATGTATCTATAAAGTTCACTAAAGCAAAGCACAGTAAAATTTAAAAAAAAAAAAAAGAAATATCCCTTTGTTCTTAACTGAAATTGATGGTTTGTGCATTCCTTTTCTCTGTTTTTGTGAATCATTTTTGTTAGGAAACTGTTAATTTTTTTTATCTTTTCAAAAAATTTTCAAGTTTGTAGACTTATTTGATATATTTGTCTTCACATTATTTTCTGCTCTTGTTTTGTTACTTCTTTCCCCGTTTCTCCAGATTTTATTTTCCATTCTTTATTTTGGAAGATTTTCTCTCTGAAGTGATACTTAGTCATTTCTCTTTCCTAACACATGGGTTTAAGAGTAGCTTTAACTGCATTCAAGTCTTGACGGGTACATTGCTCTGTTGTTGGATGTGTGTGTGTGTGTGTGTGTGCAGAGCGTCTAGTCCATTTATGTTTACTGTTATGTTAACTGACTTAGTATTTGTTCTCTGTTTATCACATTGGTCATGTTCTTTTTTTCTCTCATTTCTTGCCTTTTATTGAATAATCATTAGAAGTTATTATTTCATTTCCATCACTTATTAATTGTTATTTCACTTTTCTTTTTGTGGTTTCTCTAGGCATTAAGACATTAAGACATGCATCCTTAATTTATTTCAGTGTAATACAGTTTAGTACTTTTACTAATTCAATAAAAGTTCTAGGGTTGTAGGGCACTCTATTGATTTAACTCTTGCCCGTACTGTTATTATTCTACACTTTTTAATGTATATTAAATATCATAATTTATTACTATATTTATTGTTTTGCCTAATAAATACTTATTTAGATTCATCCACCTTAAAAAAAAAAAACCCTTTCTTTGCTCTTTATTTCATCTTCTATTCTCATATTTCCATCTGGGATCATTTTCTTTCTGGCTAACCAACACACTTTAAAAGGATGTTTACCATATTTTTTGCTAGTGTTTCTGGTTGTTTTTAGGAGCTTTTTCAAGATAACTAACCAAGTTCCAGAAATATAAATCTGTTGGTTCTTTTCAGTGGACTTACTTTCTCTTCTGTAGAATTCTCAAATTAAACTGGATGAGCTCTCAGATCTTTTTTTGTATCCTGATATTACTTTAAATAAAATTTAGAATTTAGTAAAGTAATTTTGGATTAATAAGCTCAATGAGACTTCACTTATTTTTTATAGGTAGATTGTTATGTAGTGTTGATGCTCAAATATGCAGGGAATTAATTTCTTTTAAACTTGTTGAAAACACATGGTTGATTGAGGCTTCCTAAAACTAAGATCATGGCATCTGGTCCCATCACTTCATGGGAAATAGATGGGGAAACAGTGTCAGACTTTATTTTTTTGGGCTCCAAAATCACTACAGATGGTGTTTGCAGCCATGAAATTAAAAGATGCTTACTCCTTGGAAGGAAAGTTATGACCAACCTAGATAGCATATTCAAAAACAGAGACATTACTTTGCCAACAAAGGTCCATCTAGTCAAGGCTATGGTTTTTCCAGTGGTCATGTATGGATATGAGAGTTGGACTGTGAAGAAAGCTGAGCACTGAAGAATTGATGCTTTTGAACTGTGGTGTTGGAGAAGACTCTTGAGAGTCCCTTGGACTGCAAGGAGATCCAACCAGTCCATTCTAAAGGAGATCAGTCCTGGGTGTTCTTTGGAAGGACTGATGCTAAAGCTGAAACTCCAGTACTTTGGCCACCTCATGCGAAGAGTTGACTCATTGGAAAAGACTCTGATGCTGGGAAGGATTGGGGGCAGGAGGAGAATGGGACTACAGGATGAGATGGCTGGATGGTATCACCGACTTGATGGACATGAGTTTGGGTGAACTCCAGGAGTTGGTGATGGACAGGGAGGCCTGGTGTGCTGCAATTCACGGGGTTGCAAAGAGTCGGAAACGACTGAGCGACTGAACTGAACTGAAAACAAATATTCTGTATCTATATATTTTTGTCTCTATCAAATATCACATCTACATTTTTCTATAGTTGTGTAGTCCTGGATTGAACCTGGGCCCCCTACATTGGGAAAGTAGGGTCTTAGCCATTGTAGTATTGGAGAAGACTCTTGAGAGTCACTTGGACTGCAAGGAAATCATACCAGTCAATCCTAAAGGAAATCAATCCTAAATATTCACTGCAAGGACTGAGGCTGAAGCTGAAGGTCTAATACTTTGGCCATCTGATACGAAGAGCTGACTCATTAGAAAAGACCCTGGTGCTAGGGAAGACTGAAGGCAGGAGGAGAAGGGGATGACAGAGGACAAGATGATTGCATGGCATCACCAACTCAATGGACATGAGTTTGAGCAAGCTCTGGGAGATGGTGAAGGACAGGGAAGCCTGGTGTGCAAAGAGTCAGACAAGACTGAGTGACTGAACAACAGTGAGCCGCTGGATTGCCAGGGAAATCCCTCATTGTATTTACTTTTGTATTTGATTAATTTTATCCCCTGAAACATCATGCTTTTCTGTATGGCAGCTTGGTAGTAATAGTACTAGTAGAAATAGTTGTTATTGTTTTTATTTCCTGTTCTTTTAGAGGACAAAGAAGAGCCCAAGGAGTATTGCCTGGTGAAACCCTGTTTTGAATTTGTACTAACACCTACCTTGTTTTCTTCCTCAGATAATACACACAAGGTCATCGTATCAGAAACATCCTAGTTGTTAAAAATCTGTATTAGCAAAGGTCTCTTTCACAATCATAATCTGTTACCTTGGAAAACTGTTACAATGTTCCCCCCACCAGGCTTCATTTGGGATGTGAAATTTATAAACACTGCCTTTGCCTCAGACCCAAATGTTAGAAAATTAAATGCTTTTGAAGAATCTGACAGATTCACTAAAGCCAAATTTTATTTCTATTATGAAACAAGTATTGTCTGTTTGGATTTATTATATATCACTAGGAGCTTACTAGAGTCTAATGAAGGCTATCTGTATATCACTACTATTGCAAAAAAGTGCTTTTGACAATCGATTTTTTGCATGTAGAATAGAATTTAATTTTGTGTGTTAGAGATATTTTAGTATTCAGGGATTGTCAGACCTTTGGTTTAAGGAAGTTTGATGGGGTTACTGTGGACTTCATTGTTAAAATGAAAAGTTCAGAAAAGAGAGTATAATGGAATTTGGAATCTACTCTATCTGGTTTTGAATACAGTCCAGCTATTATATTAATACCAAGATAGATAGAACGGAGCCGACCCTATGTGCAATTTTTCTTACTTTGAAGCAGGCTACATGAACAATTTTTATGTTTTGTTTTTGAAAAGTAGGTAGATTATATTCTTGGTTCATCTTTGTTTTGCAGAGGTAAAATTAGAGGCCTCAGCCTCCTGCTGGCAGAACAAGCTCTCAATTTCTCACTGTCGAAATTCAATCTGATTTCTATCTTTTTCACTAAAAAGCTGTCAACAGCAAATAAGCATTCCCCATCAAAGAGCCACATTCATTTCTGAGGTATACAAATTCCTCTCATGGGAGAGGATTCAAGTAATTTAAATTGTTTCTGACTTTTAATTTCTTTTCTGGGAAATGGGAAATGATATTAGCATGGACTTTAACTGCAGTCCAAAATGAAAGAAGAAGAGACATGCACGGATAGTCTTCAGTGTGACATTCCCAGTACTTTTATGCCTCAGAGTACAGGATGCTTACAGAGCATAAAACAGTGTTTCCATCTGCATTCTTGTTTGCAGCTAGTCATCTAGACTGAGCTATAGTTTCATGCTTTTAAGATGCATTAATATAAACTCGTTTTTTTAGAAGCAGACTTGCTGTTGGAATGTATATTGCCAACATAAAAGTAGGAAATGCCTCTGAAATAAAAAAATATATTTTTCTTTCTTAAAAGTTAGTTTGGGAAGTGGCCTTTTCTTTCGAAAAAGATGAAATTCTGGGCATTATCTTGTCTCCTTATTTTTACTTTTTGGGGGCTTAGTTTATTTATGGAAGATAAGTGTTTAATAGAGTGTATTGGTTTGTAGCTAAACATTTATGGTGAGCATATGCATTACTTTGGTTGCTGAACTTCTTTAAATAGACTTGTAAAAATGTGGGCTTTTGGTTTTAAACCATAAATTTCATTGTCTTTCAGTGTCCCCTGGCAGTTCATGCAAACTTTCACAATCTCAAAATCTTATGATTGGGATAAAAGTAGTAGGCATGGTGCATGCATGCCAGGTCACTTCAGTTGTGTCCAACTCTTTGTGACCCTATGGACTGTAACCTGCCACACTTCTCTATCCATGTGATTCTCCAGGCAATAATAATGGTGTGGGTTGTCATGCCCTCCTCCAGGGGATCTTCCCAACCCAGGGATTGAACTCGTGTCTCCTGCAGCTGCTGCACTGCAGGCAGATTCTTTACTGCTGAGCCACTGGGGAAGCCCAGTAAGCATGGTATACACATACAAATAAGTAAGCTGCCTATCACAGTTAAAAGCAAAGCTCTCTTGCTGTGCAAATGCAGTTGACAGTATTTAGAAAGCAAAAGGCATTTAAGAAGTAGATTTAGAGTGAGCAAGATATCTACCACTAAGGTTGTCAGATGACTTCCAGGACTTTGAAAGTCTTCCTATTTTTATAGGAGTATTCTGATTAGTGAAGGTCTCCTTAAAATGAAGACACCTAGTATCAAACTCAAAATTGTAAATGGTGTCTCATTGGCACAGAATGAAAATGCAATCTAACTGTATTTTCTGATCTAGCATCTATATATATGTATATGTATATTTATGTCTTTATCTGTATCATTTGTCTGTCTAAATCCTGGGCTCATTCCTTTCTTTTATTCAGTATAATTTTTGAAGATCTATCTAGGAGGTTCCCAGCAGTGAACTAAGAGCTATGCAGTCTTGACAGAGAATGAGCAAAGCTGAATCTGACAGTGTGGGGCTAGGGAAGATGCATGTTAATACACCACTGCCATGTGTGACATATTTTAACAGTGGAGGAGTGGGGGACATTAAAGCAGTCCATAACGGGTATCCCCAGTCCCCAGCTGGGTTTAGAAGTTTGAGCAGCCTGCTAATGTAGCCAGCCCTCGCCCCAGCTGGATAAGTGTGAGAGCATCTGTTCATCAGGTACTTGCAGGAGAGGCTGAATAGGGGAGCGGTGGTGGCAGTGCTGAGACTCTCCTCATGAGGAAGTTTAGCTACTGCGGCTTTTAGGCAGTCAGCCCCTCTGAATTTCACCCCCACCAGCCGTTCCATAGTACATACTAGAAAGGACTCCGGTAGATTCAATTTGTCTTCTCATTTCATTTCGAGTGATGTTTCTCTACCTTTTCTAGAGGAGGACTCTGAAATGTTGGGTCTGCTGAAGTCTCCCTGAGAAATGGTGTTTAAAGAGCCTCTGAGGAGGAGGAAAGACTGTGAATTTGAAGAAGGACTGGGAGAAGGAGTCTGAGAAAAACGGAGCATTATGTCCAAGAGTGCTGGGGAGAAGAGAGCAGCTGCTGAGACCAGGAGGTCAGCGGAGATGAGAGACACCTGGGGATCAGGGAAGGGATACGGAAATATGGGAGGTTGACTTGAGATGGGGCTAGAAGGATGGGTCAACTTTACCCCTTTTATTCACTTGTACCCACAGTTCTATCCTTTTCCCTTTTCTGCTCTTTTCTGTGCTTTGCACAGTGACCCTTGCAGAATACCTCACTGAGACTCCCTGGCTGGAAGGCTAATTGTTGGATTTGACCAGTAAGATGCAGTGGCAATATACTGAAATGTGTAGAGAGAGAGAGGTTGGCATATATCTCTCCAAACCCTCTTCCTGCTTTGGTTCCTGTCTCAGGCAAGAACGACACCCCCCCAGTTTCTCTGAGAACTCTCCTGCAAGGCTCCATCTCCATCTTGGGTTCCTGGAACATCTTAACTTTGGCTTTAGGGATATTAATGTCATCTCTTCACATTATTATTATTTTTAAAATGTATTTATTTATTTGGCTGTGCCAGGTCTTAGTTGCAGCACATGGGATCTTCCATCTTCATTGTGGCATGTGGGATCTTTAGTTGTGGCATATAGGAAGTTTTTTTTTTTAGTTGCAGCATGTGGGATCAAGATTCCTGACCAAGGATTGATCCGGGCCTCCTGCAATGGGAATGCAGAGTCTCAGCCACTGGACTGCCAGGGAAGTTCCCACATTAGTATTTCTTATTGCCCGTCATCTTTGATTGTTTCCTAACTATGGCTTCCCTGGTGGCTCAGATGGTGATGCGTCTGCCTGCAATGTGTGAGACCTGGGTTCGATCCTTGGATTGGGAAGATCTCCTAGAGAAGGAAATGGCAACCCACTCCAGTACCTTTGCCTGGAAAATCCCATGGACAGAGGAGGCTGGTAGGCTACAGTCCATGGGGTTGCAAAGAGTTGGAAAAGAGTTGGACACGACTGAGAGACTTCACTTTCACTTTTTTAACTGTGGCTGTACTCTTGTAATTGGTCCCTAATTTAAAATATCTTCATCTGAATGATCTAGAATCAATTCTGCTTCCTGCAGGGAGCCTGACTCATTTGGGTGGATTCTAAGGCTGTGTAGTGGAGGAAATATCATGTAAATCCAATAAAATACCACTTTTCTTACCTCACCCAAGATGTTTGATTCCCACATCCTAGCTGCCGTCTATGGGGTCGCACAGAGTTGGACACGACTGAAGCGACTTAGCAGCAGCAGCAGCAGCAGCAGCAGCAACAATAAAAAGATGCAGCCTTGGTGAATCTTAGTGATTGCTATCATGCCCCTTTCTGGTATGAACCATATATGAGACTGGCCGAAGGCTTATCTGTAAGGTTGTGTGCATGTGTGTGTGCTAAGTTGCTTCAGTTGTGTCCAACTCTTTGCGACCCTGTGGATTGTAGCCCACCAGACTTCTCTGTCCCTGGGATTCTCCAGGCAAGAATACTGGAGTGGGTTGCCATGCCCTCCTCCAGGGGATATTCCTGACCAGGGGATCAAACTCACGTCTGCCTACGCCTCCTCTATTGTAGGCATCTTCTTTACCCACTGAGCTACCTGGGAATCCCATCTGTAAAGTTAGGAGGAGGGTTTTCCATATCTCCTGATTTCCTCCTCTCTCTGCCTACTTGGAAGGCCATTTCTGACCTTTCATGTTGACTGCTATTGTGTGCTAAGCTGATGAATTTTAAAAAAACTATCCCCAAAGCTACACACATTTTCAGATCCACAGCCAATACATAGGCTTTATGGATCCATGATAAAATATATATGGTTTATGATGATTTAGTAAGTTACTCCTTTCTCCAAGACAGGAATCCTGGTGATAAAACCTTGGCCCAGAATATAGTATCTCAATATCTACCTCATTTATGATGTGGGTCATGAGTAATTTGTGACCGTTCATAGTTAAGTGCTGAAGTTCGCAAATAATTACCTCAGGATTCATAGTTACCTTGCAATAACAGAATACTTTCTTGCAGAGTGCTGTGCTTCTTTGAGAAACAAAAAAGTAATTAAGATACAGCTAGCATGCAGGGATTGTATAGAAAATCCAGCCTCTTTGTCTGTGTCACAGTCATGAATGGAGTGGTGATTCTGGTATTTAACCAGCACCTTGGAATACAAAGACCGAGAACCACTGCCTTCACAGTTAACTATGACTAGAGGTAAAATTTCTTATTTTGTGATGTGTGTATAAGGAGATCCTATTTTCTTTTTGTGGGAGAGTAGATGGCAAGGAATAATAATCGCTCAAAAGCCAGGAGTGTTTGCATCTAGGGTGTCAGTTTCAGGACGGTGGAGCCTTTGTTTTTCAGTGCTTTTTGGCCCCAGTGAGTAGACTAATATCTGGCATATAACAGATACTCAATATGTATTAGTGGAAAGAAGGGTGAATTGGACAGTTTCCTTTCTGGACACACACAGGTACTTCCTTCTCAACCTCTGTGCCTGAGATGCATTATAAGAGGGCAGTAAGAGAACAGATTTTAGAGGCCAGTAAAACTGCTTGCATGCAGAGCTGTCCTTCCTTTCGAGTGCCATCTCATGTGATTTAACTAATTTTGTGCGCTTCAATTTCTTCATCTATTCTTTTGTAAAATAAGGTACTAATATTTATGTCACTCTCTTGTAAGAGTGGTATAGCATGAGGTGTGTGGAAACCTTAAACAAATGATTTAGCATTATTATTATTTTTACCATATGATATTACTTATGAGCAAACTGTTTTTGTAATTTCTGTTTCAGGAGAAATTGACAGATGCAAAACTGGTAGAATCTTTGGGGTGGAAATAAATTGTTGGGGCTAACCATGGTTTACACCAAGGCCAGGGTCTTTCTCCACCTAAGTTTTACTAAATATGGGTGAAAGATGGCTCTGATTAAAGGAAACAATCGTTTTCATCAGTTTGATTCAAATTACTCTTCATGTCAGGGGAAGAACAGCCAACTAGTTTTTCTGAAAAGAAGCACAATAGGTTAGCCAGAGCTCTCGGAACTAGGAGACTAGTCAGTTTTCTCATCCCTGCCTTCTCTCTGTTACAGAGCTGCTAGGAAGACCATCTCAGAGAATGGACCGGAATGTCCTATGTTAACTTTGGAACCTATACATATCTTAGAAGTTACCATTCCCTCCCTCCCCCTGAATTTTATTTATCAGTTTACATGACCATGCAGAGTGAAGTAAGTCAGAAAGAAAAAAACAAGTACTGTATATTAACACACATATGTGGAATCTAGAAAATGGTACAGATGATCTGTTTGCAGGGAAGGAACAGAAACACAGACGTAGAGAATGGATATGTGGATACAGAGTGGGAAGGGGTGGTGGGATGAATTGGGAGATTAGGTTTGACATAAATACACTCAGTTCAGTTCAGTCGGTCAGTCGTGGCCAACTCTTTGCGACCCCATGGACTACAGCACTCCAGGCCTCCCTGTCCATCACCAACTCCTGGAGTTTACTCAAACTCATGTCCATTGAATTGGTGATGCCATCCAACCATCTCATCCTCTGTTGTCCCCTTCTCCTCTCACCTTCAATCTTTCCCAGCATCAGGGTCTTTTCAAATAAGTCAGGTCTTCACATCAGGTGGCCAAAGTATCGGAGTTTCAGCTTCAACATCAGTCCTTCCAATGAACATTCAGGACTGATTTCGTTTAGGATGGACTGGTTGGATCTCCTTGCAGTCCAAGGGACTCAAGAGTTTTCTCTAACACCACAGTTCAAAAGCGTCAAGTCTTTGGCACTCAGCTTTCTTTATAGTCCAACTCTCACATCCATACATGACTACTGGAAAAACCATAGCCTTGACTAGATGGACCTTTGTTGGCAAAGTAATGTCTCTGCTTTTTAATATGCTGTCTAGGTTGGTCATAAATACACTACCATGTATGGTGGCTCAGACGGTAAAGCGTCTGTCTACAATGCAGGAGACCTGGGTTCGATCCCTGGGTCAGGAAGATCCCCTGGAGAAGGAAATGGCAATCCACTCCAGTACTATTGCCTGGAAAATCCCATGGACAGAGGAGCCTGGTAGGCTACAGTCCATGGAGTCGCAAAGAGTCGGACACAACTGAGCGACTTCACTTTCACTTAGGTTGGTCATAAATACACTACCATGTATAAAATAGATGGTGCGAAGCTGCTGTGTAACACAGGGAGGTCTGCTCAGTGCTCTGTGATGACCTAGAGGGGCAGTATGAGAGGGAGGGAGGTTCAGGTGAGAGGGAATATATCTATGCATATAGCTGATTCATGTCACTGTATAGCAGAAACTAACACAGTAAAGCAATTATACTCCAGTAAAAAAATTAGTGAATCAGAATGGCCATCTTGGTAAAGACTAACCCATGACAGCAGGTGAGAGTGTGAAAAATTTGTAAACACCCGACTTACTGCTTTTTTGTAGTCTGGCCTTTCAGCTCATGAAAGTTGCTTCCTGTTGCCTATCTAAGAAAGCAGGGGAACAAACATTCCAAGTCCAAGGGAGAAAAAGGATGCCTACTCTCTTCCAGGAAAAGTACCTGAAGCTTCCAGGGCCCCTCAGACTGAAAGCAAAAGAGCTAAATACTGTTGCTCATAGAGAAATCAATACCAGCTTTTGTTGGACTTTCCTGGTGGCTCAGATAGTAAAGCGTTTGCCCACAATGCAGGAGACCTGGGTTCAATCCCTGGGTTGGGAAGATCTCCTGGAGAAGGAAATGGCAACTCACTTGAGTATTCTTGCCTGGAAAATCCCATGTACGGAGGAACCTGATAGGCTATAGTCCATGGGGTCACAAAGAGTCGGACATGACTGAGTGACTTCACTTTCACTTCTTCTGTTCTGAAGAATGAGACAGCTCTGTTCCAACTGGAGTGGGATGTTCCGGGTCTCACCTGTCCAGCAATTGCTGAGGTAGGAACCTGATAACCCAGGTGATTGTGACAGTGAAACCCACTGGGGACTTGAAAATGAGAATGTTGGTGCATTGCTTCTATTTACCTATTTCTTAAAGACAGAAGTGGAAGAGGTTTCAAGCAAATATTGTCTTTAAATAATGGAATGTAGTGAAACTCTTTCGCTGTTAAACTAGCCCGAGATGTCAATCTGCCTTATACACAGTGGCTTCAAACACTTTTTGACTATGGGATCCCGTGCTGAATCCAGAAGCCCAGTAAGCGATACAGGTAAAGATGAACCTATTCCTGTTGTAGGGAAATGGGGGCCACTGGTTTGGTCCCTGACTATGTTGTTTGCCTGGTGATTGTCATCTCTAAGATGAAATTCTCTTAGCTCTGGCCACTCTGCTCAGGTTGTTCAGCCCATCTGTCGGGTCACCCAGATGATGCCCCTTCCTGCTGGGCCTCTCAGGTAGAGTCATCAGGGACCATGTGGGCACTTCAGATGA
Organism: Bos mutus; assembly: GCF_027580195.1. Taxonomy (NCBI): domain Eukaryota; kingdom Metazoa; phylum Chordata; class Mammalia; order Artiodactyla; family Bovidae; genus Bos; species Bos mutus. The sequence goes on along the minus strand of NC_091634.1, from coordinate 35,943,577 downwards.
GGACTATCGCATCTCTTATCTTTCCAGGGTATAGTGAAGTACCTGGCACCTACGGATGTCGGTGTGTGCTTGCTTGGTTTACCTGGATTCCACTTTTTCCTTCTTTCTGTTACTACTTGTACCTGGGTTCTTCTTGTTTTTTCTGTCTATCTCTGGGATATGTTTGTTCTCTAAATTCTCGGCTCCTTCAGGTCTGGGCTATCCTACTGACCATTGAGCTTTTCATTGACATGCCAAGATGTAATATTTGGGTGGAGATGTTGAGCTCTTTGGAGACAGTGGGGGCCTTGAATGCCAAGAGGAATCACTATGTGTTGAACAAGACCTCTCTCTACAACTTATTTACGCATGAATATGTCTAACTTGTCTTGTGATCAGTTGCTCAGTCGTGTCCGACTCTTTGTAGCTCCATGGACTGTAGACTGCAAGGCTCCCCTGCCTATGGCATTTTCCAGGCAAGAATACTGGAGTGGATTGCCATGCCCTTCTCCAGGAAATCTTTCTGATCCAGGGATTGAACCCGTATCTTTTACGTCTCCTGCATTGGCAGGAAGATTCTTTACCACAAGCACCACCTGGGAAGCCCCATATGGCTACTTAATGAGCATTTATTGAGCACCGACTCTGTTTCTGACACTGTTTCTGATGACAGAAAAACAGCAAAGAATGACAAACAGAATCTCTGCCCTTAAAGAGCTTACTTTCTAATGGAGGAAAACAAATATAAACAACATGAAAAAATGAAAAATAATAGATACCACAGTGATAATTAATATAGGATGATGTAACAGAGTGGCTGGGTGCCTCTGTTTAGTCAAGAAAAGCCTCCCTGAGAAGGTAACAGGCTGGGAACTGAGTGACGAGAAGGAACTAATCCTGCAAAGATTAGAGGAAGAGCATGTCAGTAAGAGGAGACAATTAATGCCAAGGCTTTATGGATGCTTTCTGAAGCAGAGTGGAAATGTGGCAATAGATAGGATCAGAAAGATTAGAGAGGACCAGATTGGATAGGACTGATGCTAAAGCTGAAACTCCAATACTTTGGTCACCTCATGATAAGAGTTGACTCTTTGGAAAAGACTCTGATGCTGGGAGGGATTGGGGGCAGGAAGAGAAGGGGAAGACAGAGGATGAGATGGCTGGATGGCATCACTGACTTGATGGACATAGGTTTGGGTGAACTCCGGGAGTTGGTGATGGACAGGGAGGCCTGGCGTGCTGCAATTCATGGGGTCGCAAAGAGTCGGACACGATTGAGCAACTGAACTGAACTGAACTGATTGGATAGGTCTCTGTAAGCCAGCACAGGTAATGTAATGTTATTCTCTTTTTTTAACTTAAACAAATCCTTTTACAAGTTAAGACCTTTATTAAGATGGTGTTTGCGGTTTGTTGACTTTTTTTGAAAAAATCAAGTTGTAAACTTTCATTTACTACTTAAAAATGAGGTCCTTAAAAATCCCAGCTTCATAGATATGAAACAATTTAAAACCTTTAATGCTGTATTGAGAAAAACCAGGCTTCAAAAACAAACAAACAAACAAACAAACAAACACATTTGTCATTACCAAAAAGAGTTATCTTTAGGTAAAAATGAAAACCCCATGCTGCAGGGACAGTGCAGATAGTTCTAGTCATTTGGTCAATGGGCAAAAAGTAACCAGTTAAGGTCTTCAGCTCCTATCTTCTGTTCATTTCTTACTGCTGGAATCTCATGTTCATTTCTTCTTCTTGGATGATTAAACTGGATGACTGCAGTGGTGATAAGCCGGCATTGACTTAGCACTGCCCTACTCAGTCAGCCCTGGGAGTGGATGAATTCTCAGTGGGTGGATGGACTGTATTTGTCTCTTTGCTGTCCTTTGGTTGAGGGTTTTCTGGGTGTCTGCATCAGTAGTTGAAGTTGCAGCAGTAACCATATTGAGGTGGCCATTGACCTTGGTCTGGTGTCCTGGGTTTTCCTTCTCTTCTTTATTGCCTTCCTCTCTAGGCTGTCTGACAAGGAGAAGCCCTGCAGAATTTTGGTCTCTAACCTGATAAATATATTCTTTCTCATGGGCCTACCTTTTTCTGCATCCTGGTTGTCAGCTCCCTCTGTCCCTGCTCAGTGTGCAGGAGGTTTGGAATACTGTGGTCCCCACCTAGGCGGTCTCTGCATGTGGTGAGGTGGATACTGGGAGCACACTTCCATCCCTCAGTTTCTGCCACTCTCACTATCTTGATAACTCTGCTGCTCATGGTGTGGAGGACCCTGCATGGACCACGCCTACCTGCTTGTGGTCCGCGCTGACTGCCCTGCACTGTAACTCCACCAGCCCCTGTAACATGTGCTGCCTACCCCATCTTTTCTTTTTTCAACAATGTCATACTCCATACTTTCTCCATCTCCTACCCTGCCAAGGTGCTTCTGGGGTTATTCTTCTTTATGGCGGTCTGGTGTACAAATACATCTTCCTTGGTGTCATTCCTGTCGACGAAGCCACATCCGTCTCTTACATTGAACTATTTGGCTATTCCCAAACCCCTCCGTGCAAAACCTTCACGTCCCTCCTGCCTTCATTCATCATGCCTTTGTAAAGCTCTCCAGAGAATGAGACTAGACACAGGATTTCTTTTTTCCATCTTACCACACTTCCAACTTCCTGAGATATTTTCTCTGTGGCAGACTCCCACCCTCACCCCATTAAATAAAAGACACTGATGAAAGGATTGTGGGTTTTATTGAGAATGAAACAATAACCACAGTGGGTTGGAGAGAGTAATCTGGTCAGTCACGCTGCAATGGAACTCAAGTGAATGGAAAACTGAACTTGAAACTCTATGTGAGCTGATAGCATCAAGAACACAATCCCTGAGAACTTGTCTAATCCCCTCTCATCTCTGGGTTTCTAGAAGGTAATTAGTGATGTAGAAGGTAGTGTATGGAGTGCATACAGTGTGCTACCCTCTTAATGTATTTCATTTTATTTAATTCTCTATGTAATTCCACATGGCTGTTAGCTATCTCTCCATTTTACATATACAAAGACAAGGCTCTGAAAGACTAAATAATTTGTTTAAACCCAGTTAGAAGACTAGTAGTAGAGTCAAGATTTGAATGTGTTCTCTGTGTAACTTTTGTTCTTCTTTTCCTGTGCATAGGCTGAAAGATATGCAGTGGCAGAGCTAAGGGATTTTAACCTCTTTCCTATTTTCTGTAACCGTGTTAATTAGGATTCTTCTAGTCTCAGTGATAGAAACCCAACTCTAAGCTGCTTTGAATAAAAAGGAAAGTTTGTGGGCTGACAATTTAAAATATTAGCTTTGGGTATAGCTAGATCCAGGTGCTCAAACAACATCATTGGGAATGAGTTCTCTACATCTCTAGATTCTGCAGTTATGTTTTGTTCTCATTTCCAGGCAAGCTCTCAATTCAAGATGGTTCCAAGAGAATGCTGACTCACTTTTTCACTTTCTAAGTCTCTGGAGAAAACCCCTTGTCCAGTTGCTTTGAAATTGGCTTTGAATTGATGTAAGCCTATTTCAATCCTGCAATAATCACTGTGTCCAAAAGATGGAACTAAGTGGATTGGTGAGACCTGTGATATGTATGGTGATATGTATGGTTTCACCTCTAGATCTAGGACATGTGCCAGCCACATAAACACAAAGTGGAAAAAAGTTAGCTCCTTGAGAAAAATATTGGGTTGCTATTATTAAAAAATAGAAGATATACATTAGATAGGAATAAACAATGAAAGGCCATAGTGATACTCTATTAATACCACCTTACCAAGGCTTTTCTTCCCCCCCTTCCCCTTTCTCCCTTCCTCCCTCTTTTCTTCCTTCCCCTATCCTTTATTTCTATAATGTTTATTAAGCACACATGTATACAGCATCTTCTTGGATACTTCTTTGGACATTATAAAATATGTCTCTCATGCGTGCTCAGTTGTGTCCTACTCTTGCAACCCTGTGGACTGTAGCCTGCCAGCCTCCTCTGTCCATGGAATTTTCCAGGCAAGATTACTGGAGTGGGTTGGCATTTCTTTCTCCAGGTGATCTTCCCAACCCAAGGATTGAACCTGCAAGGATCTATTATTATTATTATTCTCATAGAGTAGAATGTTGAGACCCAGAGGTTGAAATGACCCTCTTTTCTCTAGAAGAATTTGTCCATGAAGAAAACATAGTCAGAGCTGGCAAGCTTCAGTGATACTTATATGTCTAAACAAGAGAGGGATAATCATTTGTACCCATGAGAAATCAAACCTGGGACTTTGACCTCATTAGCACTGAGCTACTAGCTCTATGGAATATAAAGCAGTGAATGGTATGAGAGAATTAATGCACATCCCAAATGTCTAATGTGTTACTAGCCTGAGAAGGCCCAGGGGCAAATGCAGCTCAGTCTATGACTACAATATGAGCTATAAGTCATTAGGAGCTCTCGGAGGGGATTTATAAGGAAACACCCTCCATATATTTAGAAGCAAACTCTTGTCTTTATTTATTGTCTACTGTTTTTTAACATTGAGGGAATTGATGCTTAGTCTAAAGAAGCTATAAATGTGTTCGAGGCATAGTAGAATGGGATCTGTGGCTCTTCTGGAAGGGTGATAAATCATAGGTACCATTACCCTGGCTCTCCTTGATCAAAAGGTGTGTCAGGTCGAGCTTAGAAAATGAACCACTATTGCCTCCTGTGATTATGAGTCTGAGGTTTAACAGGCTTTTCTGAATCATCAACAGCATTAAGACATATCTCTGTCTAGGGCCTATGCTATCAAAAAATATCAGAAAGTGAATTACATAAAATATCAGAAATATTTTTTTAGATTTTGTTTTAAAAAATATATAGTTTTACAGTTTATTTTTTAAAAATTTATTATTTTAATTGGAAGATAATTACTCCACAATACTGTGATGGTGTCCGCAATATATCAACACAAATCAGCCACAGGCATACATTTTAATCTACCTCCATCCTTTACCCCCCTCCCACCTCTTTCCCCACCCTGTTCCTCCAGGTTGTCACAAAGTACAGGCTTTGGTTGCCCTGTGACGTGATTCAAACTTCCAAAGGCTATCTATTTTACATATGGTGAGGTATATGTTTCAATGCTATTCTCTCAAATCATCCTACCCTCTCCTTCTTCCACTGAGTCCAAAAGTCTGTTCTTTATGTCTGTTTCTCCTTTGTTGTCCTGTACTTAGGATCATCAGTACCATCTTTCTAGATTCCATATGTATGCATTGATATATGATATTTGTCTTTCTCTTTCTGACTTACTTCACTCTGTATAATAGACTCTAGGTTCATCCACCTCATTAGAACTGACTCAAGTGCGTTCCTTTTTATAGCTGAGTAATATTGCATTGTGTGTATGTACACAATTCCTTATCCATTCATCTGCTGATGGACATTCGGGTTGCTTCCCTGTCCTAGCTATTGGAATTGTGCTGCAGTGAACACGGGGGCACATGTGTCCTCTTCATTTCTGGTTTCCTCAGCGTATTTGCCCAGTAGTGGGATTCCTGGGTCATAACAATGTGTTTTTACTTATTTATTTGGTTGTGCCAAGTCTTAGTTGCAGAATGTGATCTTTGTTGTGGCATGTGGGATTTTTGTTTTTTAATCGTGGCATGCAGAATCTTTAGTTGTGGCCTGTGGGAGTTAGTTCCCTGATTAGGGGTTGAATCCAAGCCCCCTGCATTAGGTGCACAACGTCTTAACCACTGGCCCATCAGAAATATTAACTAATCTTTCTGCATTTTCTATTGGAGTGAATCTGGCAAAAGGAGGAGGCATGCTCCTGTGAACAATTATTCATTAGGACGTATTTCATAAATATTTATTGTGTACTTTGTGTCTGTCAAGCAGCAGGCTTAAAATGGACCTGTTGGTCCTTTTACTCAAAAATTATACGATCTAGATCTGGAATGGGTAAAATAATAGATGTACAAGAAGACAGGCAGACATTAGATTGAATCCCCATTCTCTCATCTGCAAATGTTAAAGTTTCTGCTTTTAGTGTCCTTTTAAATGGGTAAATATTACCTCCTATAGAAATAAAGTTAAAGAGACAGTTTCTTCAGAGTGCCTATCGTGTGGCAAAAATCAGGATGTCAGAATTTTAGCACTTTTCCTGTTTTCTACCACTTTGTCTTGACAAATTGCCCTTTTCTCTTCTTCCTCCCTCCCTCCCAACTGATCAAGAGCTAAAGGCAAAACTTACTTTATTAGGGAAGAACCCACCCTGTCCAGATTCTCCTGTATTCTCTCTTGTCCTAGGGCTCATTGACCGACTGGGATGGAGCATAGACTTGCCCATCTTAGAGGAAATAAACATTTTTCCCTCAAAGGAAAAGAATCTTAAATCTAGGGAGCATTAATACATGTGCCTTTTATTTTTTCTTGTTTATTATGGTTTATTACAGGATGTTGAATATACTTCTGCTGTGCTATATAGTGGGACCTTGTTGTTTATCCATCCTGTATGTAATAGTTTCCATCCACTAGTCTCAAACTCCCAGTCCAGCCCTCCCTTAGCCCCCTTCCCCTTGACAACTGCAAGTCTTTTCTCTATGTTGATGAGTCTGTTTCTGTTTCATAGATAAGTTAATTTGCGTTTTATTTTAAATTCCACTTATAAATGATATCATATGATATTTATCTTTGTCTTTCTGACTTGCTTTGCTTAGTATGGTAATCTTTAGGTCTTCCATGTAGCTGCAAATGTCATGATTTCGTTCTTTTTTAGGACTCAGTAACACTCTATTGTCTGTCTACCGATCTATCACATCTTCTTTATCTATTCATCTATCGATGGACATTAAGTTGTTTCTATTTATGGTTATTGGAAATGGTGCTGCTATGAACATAGGGGTGCATGTATATTTTCAAATTATAGTTTTGTCTGGCTATAATGTATATGCTTTTTAAATCCAGGAGAAATATTTACAATTATCAGACCCAGATGTGCATCAGAATCACCCTGAGGACCAGGTTAAAATATGTGGAAAAACTCTGAAGCAGTAAATCTCAGTTGGATTTTTCTGTTTAAAAAATGTTCACCACTGTGAACAGTAGATTCGATGCTAAAAACAAAAGGCTGTCAAGCCATGAAAGGTATGGAAGAAACTTAAGTGCATATTACTAAATGAAAGAAGCCAATCTGAAAAGGCTACAAACTATATGACATTATGGACAGGGCATAACAATGAAGACAGTAGAAAGATCGCTTGTTGACAGGATTGGGTGAGGGGAGAGGGATGAACAGACAGAGCACAGAGGATTTTTAGGGCCATGAAACTATCTGTATGATACTCTAATAGTGGATGTGCGTGCATGCTAGGTCACTTCACTTGTGTCTGACTCTTTGCAACCCTATGGACTGTAGCCCACCAGGCTCCTCTGTCCATGGGATTCTCCAAGCAAGAATACTGGAGTGGGTTGCCATGTTCTCCTCCAGAGTATCTTTCCGACTCAGGAATCAAACCTGCAGCTCTTACGTCTCGCTCATTGGCAGGTGGATTCTTCACCACTAGCGCCACCTGGGAAGCCCCTAATGGTGGACACATGTCATTATATTATGTGTGATGTATACATATTTAGGTTGCATGTATTATAAGGTTGCAGATAGAATAGGTGGCAGAGATCAGACTTAAACCCATGACTTTCTGACTACAAAGTCTACGATCTTTTTTCTGAACCAGGCTGCAAACAAGATTATAAACACAGAAGGTGTCACCTCTGCTCTTTGCTCCTGGACTAGGGGAGATACATCCTCCAGAAGAGGGAAGCTGACCTTTCCTCAGTATGCCTAAAAGGACTACACTCTTGTCTGCAGATGGTTCTCTGTACTTCTCAAAATTCATAACAGGAACAAGAAGTTTGCCTGGAGTCCATTTGATGGTTTATTTCAGGATATCTGGCCCTGGCAACCCATGGGATGCATATCAAGCAGGGAGTGAGGCCCTTGGACTGAATAAACAGCTGAAGACAGAAGTGGTGGATCGGCGTCAGACAGGGCAGAGGTGACTTGGCATCAACCCAGCCACACAGCTCCTTTCATTACTGTTCATTGGGATGATTATTAAATGCATTGCTTTTTCATCTTGATTTTTTTTCCTCTTGGCATACAAGAAGGATATTTATCTCATGATAGGATTTTAAAGCCAAGTATCAGGTTTTAGGTCTCTAAATGCCACTCCTGAATTCATATCACAAAATACTTTATATTTCAATGAATGCACAAGAAAAGCAAAGCATACCAGAGCCCCAGAGTTCTGAATGAAGAGGTTTGGACGTACTCGGTTGGCCTAAAACCTTGTTTAGGTTTTCCCATAAGGTGTAATGAGAAAGCCTGGACAAAATTTTTGGCCAACCCAATATTTGCTTTCTAGAGTGATTCCCTGGTTCACTTTGTGCCTGTGGTGGGTCAGAAAGACACTGAGCAAAGGAAGAAATAGCTGGGTGATGGAAGACGTTGTGGAGAGATGATTCATATTGTACCATCAAAGTGCAATTATAAATTAGGACTTGTTAAAAATTGTGTTTGGAGTTAGAATCACTAGTGTCTAAATCCTAGCTCTTCCATCTACCAGCTTTGTTATTTTAAGGAATTTCAGCTTTCCCAACTGTGAAATTGAAACATAGTGGGGATTTAATAGGATTAGGCCTGTCAAGTATTTAAGTGCTGGGCACTTAGATGGTGCTCAGAGAAAAGAGGTTCCCTTTCTTCTCAGTTCTATTTTTCAGAGCTGATTCACAAGGTTAAGGAGGAAGAGGAGGAGCAGGAAGAGGAAGAGGAGGAGTTTCTTCTTTATATTTCCTTTCAGACCTCTTATCGGCAGAGAGATGTATGGGATATATAACTGAGGAGAGGAATAGATGAAATTTTTAGTTGGATAGTGTGGTCAAGGGACTTCCCAGGTGGCACTAGTGGTACCCACTTGCCAATGCAGGAGATATAAGAAATGTGGGTTTGATCCCTGGGTTGGAAAGATCCCCTGGAGGAGGGCTTGGCAACCCACTCCAGTATTCTTGCCTGGAGAATTCCATGGACAGAGGAGCCTGGCGGGCTACAGTCCATAGGGTTGCACAGAGTTGGACACGACAGAAGCAACTTAGTGTGCCCAGAAACGTGCACGTGCACACACACACACACATGTGCACAGAGTAATCAAAACAAAGCAAAGAAGAAACTGAATGGTTTAGGTCCATATTGTGGGGGCTGGAGGTAGAAACAGAAGTGGAGAGTTAAGAAGATGTGAGAGTAAAGTGAAGTGTGAGGCAGGTATGGATAAAGTGCAGGCTTTTTATTGGGGCAATCTTCTATAGGCTCTTGTATAATTTTCTTGGAAAACAGAAACCTCGATTAGAGTTGGGAGATCAGCAGGGGGAGGGTTTACCCTGTGAGGTGAGCCAAGCCCAGCAGGAAGGAGAACACCTCCTCTTCTTTCCTGGCAAGGACTCAGCCAGTGAACAGCCATGGACTTTGTTTATTATGACCCTCCCAGCTTCTTTTTCCTCTCTATAAAAATGTTTTCCTTTTCTTGCTGTGGGGGGCCTTGCCTGAGGCTTGCCATGGTTGCAGACCCTGAATTGCAATTCTCTGCTGATCATGAATAAACCCATCTTCAGAGACATATCAGGCAGTCTATTTATTTCAGGTCAACAGAATCAAAAAGTCACAATCAGGATGAGAAAAAAGGACCTGCCTTTATCTGCTTCAGTTTGAGTTATATTATTTTCAGATATTTGACCATCATCCCTGAAGGGGGTAATTTATTTATTTTTAATTTAATTTTATATTGGGATATAGTTGATTTACAATGTTGTATTAGTTTCAGATGTACAGCAAAGTGGTTCAGTTATATATATATATATATGCTGCTGCTGCTGCTAAGTCACTTCAGTCGTGTCCGACTCTGTGTGACCCCATAGACAGCAGCCCACCAGGCTCCCCGTCCCTGGGATTCTCCAGGCAAGAACACTGGAGTGGGTTGTCATTTCCTTCTCCAAGGCATGAAAGTGAAGTCGCTCAGTCGAGTCTGACTCTTAGTGACCCCATGGACTGCAGCCCAGCAGGCTCCTCCGTCCATATATATATATATATATATATATCTCCATTATTTTTCAGATTCTTTTCCTGTGCAGGCTATTATTGAGTAGAGTTCCCTATGCTGTTCAGTAGGTCCTTGTTGATTATCTATTTTATATATAGCAGGGTATATATGTTAATCCCAACCTCCTAATTTACCCCCACCCCCCTCACCTTTCCCCTTTGGTAACCATAAGTTTGTTTTTCAAGTCTGTGAGTCTGTTTGTTTTGTAAATAAAGTAATTTGTATCACCTTTTTAGATTTCACGTATAAGTGATATCATATGATATCGTATGATTTTTCTCTGACTTCACTTGGTATGGTAATCTCTAGGTCCATTCATGTTGCTGCAAATGGCATTATTTCATTCCTTTTTATGGCTGAGTAATATTCAATTGTATATATGTATTATATCTCCATCCATTAATCTGTCAATGGACACTGCTTCCATGTCATGGCTATTGTAAACAGTGCTGCTGTGATTACAGGGTGCATGTAGCTTTTCAAATTATGGTTTTCTCCAGATACATGCTTAGGACTGGGGTCAGATATTTAACCATCATCCCTGAAGAGGGTACTTTAAATACACTTTCCCTTGCTCACTGTTTGTGACCTAAATCCTCTCCATCTATCTTGCTGCTGCTAAGTCATTTCAGTCGTGTCCGACTCTGTGCGACCCCATAGACAGCAGCCCACCAGGCTCCGCCGTCCCTGGGATTCTCCAGGCAAGAACACTGGAGTGGGTTGCCATTTCCTTCTCCAATGCATGAAAGTGAAAAGTGAAAGTGAAGTCGTTCAGTCATGCCCGACACTCAGTGACCCCCTTGGACTGCAGCCTTCCAGGCTCCTCCGTCCATGGGATTTTCCAGGCAAGAGTACTGGAGTGGGGTGCCATTGCCATCTATCTTATGTTTACCAAATTCCAGAGTACTGATGTCCTTTCTTTTCTCATTCTAATGCCTTTCCTTGAATAAGGCAACTGCTTTCTCTTCTCTGGCCACTGTTCTCTTTCCTGGATTTGCCTGAACCTTGCCCTTTGATCCCTCATGCTCTGGCTGCTGCCCTAGATAACGCCTCATATGAAAGAGCCCTGTGTTCTGGAACTGACCAAGCCTTGGTTCACTTGACTGAGATCCCTCACTGAAATTAACTCACTTCCCTGTAAAGGGGAATCTGAAAGTCTTTGTCTTTGCCAGTCAGAGAATTTTGATGGCGATCATTGAACTTTACAATCAAAACAAATTTTAAGGGCCTCAGTTTGTTTCCAGTGGTAATCGGTTTGAAAAGGCGTATGAAAGTACAAACTTGTTTTCATCTCTTTATCTGAGTATCAATGCAGAAATGAACCAACCTGATGTAGAGAAATAAAATGAAATAATTAACAAGTTGCAGAATGTGAACCACCTAAGATAGAACCAAGCAGGCCCATTGGAGATAATGGTTATCTATTTGCAGTAAACACGAAGTGAGAACAATTCTTGTCTTGTGATAACATTCAACTGAAAGGAAGTAAATTAGATGTAGACAAGGCCAGGAGAGGATTACAAACACATGCAGGGCCAGACAGTACAGAGGGAAGATGGGGGCACGGGGGCAGAATTTTTTCTTTATCAGGTAATTGAAATAATGCTTTATATTAACAGTATGAGTTAAAGTGGAAACTGGAGTCAGGAGGTACTGGAAAAAAAAAGAGGGAGGTGGAGGGAGAGAATGCCAAGACCGCTAGAAACTGAGTTAAGAAAATAAAGAATAACTGAGGGTCTGCTGCTGCTGCTGCTAAGTCACTTCAGTCGTGTCCGACTCTGTGCGACCCCATAGATGGCAGCCCACCAGGCTCCTCTGTCCCTGGGATTCTCCAGGCAAGAATACTGGAGTAGGTTGCCATTTCCTTCTCCAATGCATGAAAGTGAAAAGTGAAAGTGAAGTCACTCAGTCGTGCCGGACTCTTAGCGACCCCGTGGACTGCAGCCTACCAGGCTCCTCCGTCCATGGGATTTTCCAGGCAAGAGTACTGGAGTGGGGTGCCATTGCCTTCTCCAACTGAGGGTCTACTGTGTGCCAAATGCTTCTACATATATAATCTCACTTAAGCCTGTAAAGTGGGATCAGCAGTTCCATTTTTGATGGAGGGGGAGTGGGCTCAAATATAATAATTTGCCTCATATCTTTGTAGCAAGTAAGTAGTGGAGTTGAGATAAAAGCTAAGGTGTACCTGACTTGAAAGACTCGTTCTCTCTAATGTACCACACCATCTTATAACTGCTGAGTAATTTTGTACCATTGAGACCCACATTTGTTGTTGGTAGTCGCTAAGTCTTTTGCAACCCCATGGACTGTAGTGTGCCAGTTTTCTCTGTCCATAGGATTTCCCTGGCAAGAATACTGCAGCGGGTTGCCATTTCCTCCTCCAGAGGATCTTCCCAACCCAGGGGTTGAATCCATATCTCCTGCCTTGGCAAGAGGATTCTTTACCACTGAGCTACCTGGAAAGCTCCTGACACCCAAAAGACTGTTACAAATCTAGATATGGCTGGGACATTAAGGGGGGTGGGCTACTCTGTTTCTCTGTTACTCATGTATACACACTCACATGCACACATGCACACATACACACACACAGCCTTGGTCCCACATTGAGTTGCTAGCTTTATATATCCATTTGAGTGTCTCACAAACAGATCAGATTCAACTTATCTAGAAATCACTAGAGCATCCTCCTTTGATTGTCACTTTTTGCCTCCTCTGTCCATCAGCTCAAGTCAGAAATTTGAAGTTTCCTTTGATCCTTTCTTTCTGTTAAGCTCACGTTCAATAATCTCCAACTCTTATCAATTCTACCTCCAAAATGTCTCTGTTTACTTTTTTTCCCCATTCATTCTATATCAGCTTTGGTATGGCTAACATCCTCTCCTGCAAAGAACACTGGTCTTTTCTAGCATTTATTCCTCCCTCCCCAAATCCACTTTCCATGTTGCAGACGCAGAGATGATTATAAAATACAAATGTGCATTAATTTTCTGTACCTCTCCTTTTCTTTAGTATAAAGTTCAATGTCTGTATATAATAAGTCTGTTTAATAGTTTTTCATTGGATATCGCCTCTTACCTGCCTCCAGTTCCGTAAGTAGGTGGAAAAATTGCATTCTCTGCAGTGTCATCACACTTTCGTAATCATCCAGCTTTTTGAACATGCTCTTCTTTCTATATGGTTCTACATGGAATATTTTTCTGCCTTTCTTTTGTTTTTACCTGGACTAATTAGTTCCTACTTGTCCTCCAGAAGCCAGTACAGATATGTCTGCCTGTATTATTTCAGGAGAAAGAGCAAAAACATTAACTAAGATCAGATGTGTCTTTCGAGAAGGGGAAAAGATTTTTCATCCTTCTTCACAAGCTCCCTTTCTGAATGGAGGGGTCCCTGTCTCATTTTCATCACACCACAGCATATAGTCATAACACCAGTTAGCATGCATTTCAGGGTAAATAATCCTTCTAAAGAGTTGTTTTCTATCTAGTTCACCTCTTCTCTTTATGGCTCTGAATAGGAGAGCAATTGGTTAATTCTTCTTACTTGGGGAATGGTATGGTGTCCTGGAACCCACTTCAGTATTCTTGCCTGGAGAATCCCTGTGGACAGGGGAGCCTGGCCAGCTACAGTCTATGGGGTTGCAAAGAGTCGGATATGACTGAGGGACTAAGCACAGCACAGCACATGGTGCGTTAGAGGATTGCTGGTGGCTCAGACGGTAAAGAATCTGCCTGCAGTATGGGGGACCTGGGTTCAATCCCTGGGTCAGGAAGATCTTCTGGAGAAGGGAGTGGCAACCCACTCCAGTATTCTTGCCTGGAGAATTCCATGGACAGAGGAGCCAGGCAGGCTACAGTCCATGGGGTTGCAAGAGTCAGACACGACTGACACGACTTAGCAGCAGCAGCAGCCAGTCTTCTTGCCTGGAGAATTCCATGGACAGAGGAGCCAGGCAGGCTATAGTCCATGGGGTCGCAAGAGTCGGACACGACTGAGCAACTTACACACACACACACACACACACACACACGGTGCCTTTGGGCTTTCCCTGGTGGCTCAGCAGTAAAGAATCTGCCTGCCAAGGCAGGAGATGCAGATTCAATCCCTGGGATGGGAAGATCCCCTGGAGAAGAAAAAGGCAACCCACTCCAGTATTTTTGCCTGGGAAATCCCATGGACAGAGGAGCCTGGCAGGCTACCATCCATGGGGTCACAAAAGAGTTAGATGTGCCCTAGCCACTAAGCAACAACACAGTGGCTTGAACATAGTAGATACTTGCTATGATCTGAATGTTCATGTCTCCCACAATCTCACATGGCAAGTTTCCTAATGGTGATGTTATGTATTACCAGGTGGGGCCTTGAGAGGAACTCAGGTCATGAGAGTGGAGCCCTCCTGAATTGAATTAATGTTTTTATAAAGGAGATCCCAGAGAGATCTCTCACTGTTACCACCATATGAGGACCAAATGAGAAGGTGCAGGCTGACTATGAGCCATGAAGAAAGCCCTCACCAAAACGTGACCATGCTAGAAGCTTGATCTTGGGCTTCCCAGCCTCTAGAATTGTGAGAAATAAATGTTTGTTGTTTATAAACCACTCGGTTAAAAGTTACAGCCCCTGCAAAAAACCAAGATAATACTGAAAAGGAAAATACATTTAGTTAACAAAAAAGAAAAAATTAAGTTGAGAGAAATCAGAAGAAATACTTCCACATTTCCATCTACTAAACATAACAATTGTAAATATTTTAGTATATTTCCTTCCAGTCTTTGTGGTAGGTGGTCTTAGTTACTCCATGGCATGAGAGATCTTAGTTCCTGACCAGAGATCGAACCTGCATCCCTTGCATTGCAAGCAGATTCTTAACCACTGGATTGCTAGGGATGTCCCCTTCCAGTTTTTCTTACAGGCACAGTCTTAATAATTGCCATGTATTAATACTCTGCTGTAAGTTTCCTGCCTTTCGCATAGGCAGACATTTTTAAAAACAAAAAGATTATTACATTGCTAGGAGGTTAATTCCGCCTCAACCCATCAACCTAAACATAAAATACTCTGTTTGGAGAATCTCAGGTGATAAGATATTCAACATTCATTTTATGTACACCACCTGCCAGACCATGTGTTAGGCACCTGAGGAGGGAAAGAAAAATCAAGCTTGGTTCTGCCCTCGAAGCACTTACATGAGAAAGGAAGCTTCACGTTCATATTTTATTTCCTGGGAGGTGACTCTCTAATGTTGGCGTAAACTTGTTCTGTGTAGTTGAGATTATGCTTTTAAAGTACAAGAAAAATAAGTTAGGCCCACTGAAGAAGTTTCAGCAAGGAGCCCATTTCTCAAAAATAAACAGACAAATAATCCCTGCAGATTAGCCAGCCGCTGTAAAATAATTTTAACACAATATCCAGCTGATCATTTGGGAGGCAAGCAAGTCAGCTGGTGGGGAGCGAACGTTAGCGACTTGGTTGTCATGGAAACTTTTCTTCCAGACCAGGAAAAAGGCAGTTTCGGGGAAACAGGCGATGTGGAAAAATAGCCCACTTCTCCATGATCTATTTCTCTGTTGATCACAAGTCGACACCCTACTGGGGCTGGGATTGGGGAGAGAGGCAGGCATCCCAAGCTTACAAAGGAGAGCAGCAGTCCCCCTTGTGCAGACAGACCCATGGGACATGGTTCAAACAAGAAGTATGCGGATAAAAGTTGGCGAGCCAAGGTCATACGTTTATTTTATTTTTATTCTTTTTTTTCCTTTTACTGTTTTTCTTTTTTAAAATGGTTCCGTTCAAGTTGTTAAAAGGCTTATTATTCTCAGTTGTCCTCAGATACTGTTGATGTGAAAGCTTGACTAGCATTTTCAGTGCTGACTCAACACACATCAGTCTTACTCAGAAATGAAGTCTGTGTCAGGTGGCTCAATGGTAAAGAATCTGCTTGCAGTGCAGGAGATTCAGGAGACACAGGTTTGATTTCTGGGTCAGGAAGATCCCCTGGAATGGGGAAATGACAACCCACTCTAGTATTCGTACCTGGAAAATTCCAGAGACAGAGGAGCCTCCTAGGCTATAGTCCGTGTGGTTGCAAAGAGTTGGACATGACTTAGCGACTGAGCACAGCATAGCCTGTTTAGCCCCATTAGGAAAGTGTTGGTCACTCAGTCGTGTTTGACTCTTTGTGACCCCAGAGGAAAAGCCAGAGTTAAGCTGTAATGGGTATGACTGTCAGTCTTTAAACAGTCTTTAAATTGTACATAGGTATAAAAATTACTTTTAGAACTTGGTCTAATTTGATTAGGATATTGTTTATAAATGCTTATGATTCATGCCAGTCTTTGTCCACATTTGCTCAGGTTAATCTGAATTTACATAATCATAATAAAATAATTTTTTGAAAGGTAGAATTGCACTCCTAGCTACATATCCAGCATTAACATGCGTTATAGCTGTTTGTTCACATTTCCAACTCTTTCTTCTAATTTGTGAGCTCTTCAGTGCTTTGAATGGTGCCTTGTTCATCTTTGTGAGCTTACTATTAGCACAATGCTCAGTTCTTTTTTAAATTTTTTAAAAATTAAAAAAAATTTTTTGATGTGGACCATTTTTTAAAAAGTCTCTATTGGACTTGTTACAATGTTACTTCTGTTACAATGTTACAAGGCACATGGGATCCTTAGCTCCCCACCCAGGGATCAACATGCACAACTCTAGTGGAGGGTGAAGTCTTAACCACCGGATCACCAGGGAAGTCCCAGTGCTCAGTTCTTAAGTGTTTGATTCATGGAGCAATTTCTGGGTGCTAGCATGTTGGTAAACAATGCTTGTTACATGAATAATTGGATGGATGGATGACTATATTCTGGATTTTCTTGGTTTTCTGTGTTTTGAAGAGCTGAACGATTATTTCATAATCAATCACACAATTATTTTCCTGGTGGCAGCTTTGTAAGTTGTAGAAAATAATCAAGATAGAACCTCTGTAAGGATTGCTTGGTAAATCATCATAGGCTGGTAAAGTCTTATCTTTGCTTTCTATTACTATTTAGAAGTCTTTTATTTATAGGTTAAATAAGATCTACTGATCTACTCAAGAGTTTTTTCAGTATACATTTCTATTTGTATACAATGACTAATCTCATTACATAGTTTATTTCTCTTGCTCATAGTTAAGTGGCAATAATTCAAAATATCTTCATTGTCAGAGACTGTTTTTTCTGACCACAATATTCTCCAGTTTCCCCCACTTTCTTCTTTGTACATTGAACATGCTCATAATCTCATATTATCATCTTTGTCTTTACCTCATTTAAACATTTTTTTTAAAATTAATTTTTATTGTAGTGCAGTTACTTTACAATGTTGTGTTAGGTTTTGCTATACAGCAAGATGAATCAGCTATATTCTTTCCTATATCCTCTCTTTTTGGATTCCCTTCCCATGTAGGTCACCAAGAGCACTGAGTGGAGTTCTCTGTGCTATGCAGTAGGTTCTTGTTAGTTACCTATTTTATCCACAGTCTCAGTAGTGTATATGTCAATCCCAGTCCCCAAATTCATCCCACCCCACCACCTTTCCCCCTTAGTATCCATACATTTGTTCTCATCTGCGTCTTTATTTATGCTTTGCAAATAGAGTCATCCCTACCGTTTTTCTAGATTCCACCTATATGCATTTATGTACAATATTTGTTTTTGTCTTTCTGACTTCATTCTGTGACGCTTCTTTTCTTTGAAAGTTTATTTCTTTATTTATTTGTGACTGTGCCGGACCCTTGCTGCTGTGAGGGCTTTTCTTTAGTTGTGGCGAGTGGGGGCTACTCTCTAGTTATGCGCAGGCTTCTCATTGCTGTGTTCTTCTATCTCCATCATGTGACTGTCTCTTTATTCCCCCAGGTTTACTGAGATATAATTGACAATTAAAAATATATATATATAGTGTAAAATTTGAAAATTTGATTTTCACATACATTGTGAAAGAACCATCACATCAAGCTAATTAACATATCCATCGCCTCACATAGTTACCATCTTCTTTTCTGTGTGTGTGGTGAGCACATTGAATAGGTAGCAGGTTTCAAGTATACAGTACAATATTGTTCATTATACTCATCATGTTGTATGATGAGTATAACTTACTCATCATTATAACTGAAATATATATCTTTCTAGAACTTATTCATCTTATAACTGAAAGTTTGTACCCTTTGGCCAGCATTTCTCCATTTTTCTACCCAGAGCCTCTGGTAGCCATCATTCCACTCTCTGCTGCTTTGAGTTTGACATTTTTAGATTCCACATATAAATGATATTATAATATTGTTATTCTGAATCTGGCTTATTTCACGAAGATCCCCTGGAGAAGGAAATGGCAACCCACTCCAGTACTCTTGCCTGGAGAATCCCATGGACGGAGGAGCCTGGTGGGCTACAGTCCACGGGGTCGCAAAGAGTCGGACACGACTGAGCGACTTCACTTCACTTCACTTCAATGTCCTTTAAGTTGAGCCATGTTGTCACAAATGGCAGATTTCCCTCTTTTTTCAGCCTGATTAATTTTCCACTTTATGTATATACCACATGTTCTTTATCCATTCATCCACTGATGGAAATTTAGGTTGCTGCCATTTCTTGGTTATTGTGAATGATGCTGTAATGGACATGGAGTGCAAGTGTCTTTTCAACACCATGATTTCAGTACCTTTGGATGAATACCCAGAAGTGGAATTGCTAGACCTCACAGTAGTCCTATATTTAATATTTTGAGGAACTTCCATACTGTTAGTCATAATGGCTGTACTAATTTTCTATCCATGGCGTGCAAGGGTTCCCTTGTCTACATATCTTTACTAACAAAACACTTATTTTTTAAAAAAATAATAGTCACTCTAACAGACGTGAAGTGATGCCTCAATGTGACTTTGATTTGCATTTTCCTAATTATTAGTGATGTTGAATACCTTTACATGTATCTGTTGGCCATTTG
Organism: Bos mutus; assembly: GCF_027580195.1. Classification (NCBI taxonomy): domain Eukaryota; kingdom Metazoa; phylum Chordata; class Mammalia; order Artiodactyla; family Bovidae; genus Bos; species Bos mutus. The sequence continues at coordinate 35,924,479 of NC_091634.1, read as the reverse complement.
TATGTCTTCTTTGGAAAAATGACTATTAAGTTCTGCCCTTTTTTAAGTTGGATTGTTTATTTTTTTGCTATTGAGTTGTATGATTAAGAAGATGTGTGTGTATGTATGTGTGGTGTTGTTCAGTCACCAGGTCATGTCTGACTCTCTGCAACCCTGTGGGCTGCAGCATGCCAGGCTCTTCTATGTGTGTGTCTGTGTATATATGTGTGTGTGTGTGTGTATAAATATATATGTATATGAAAAAAGTGAAAGTGAAAGTGACTCAGTCTGTGTCCAACTCTTTGTGACCCCATGGACTATAGCCCACCAAGCTCTTCTGTCCATGGAATTCTCCAGGCAAGAATACTGGAGTGGGTAGCCATTCCCTTCTCCAGGGGATCTTCCCGACCTAGGGATCAAACCTGGGGTCTCCTGCATTGCAGCAGATTCTTTACCTTTGAACCACCAGGGAAGCCTGTGTGTATGTGTGTGTATGTGCATGTGTGTGTGTGTGTGTGCGCATGTGTGTGCGCGTGTGTGTGTGTATAAAACCTTTGTGTATTACAGACGTTTTAAAGATCAATTTGTCACTGGAAATCCTTGGCACTGAACAAGCTTATATAGTACTATATTTTTTGTAAAAGTTGTTTCTACAGTGGTGTGTTTTAACTACAGAGTTGCTTATGTAGGATATATTAATAGTGTATCATAATCCTGATTAAAGTCTCATGTGGAATCAAGCATTCTCTCATTTTATATTTTACCTATGCTGTTTTGAAATTATATTTTTTTCAATGGTAAAAGTAATAGTTGCTTGTCACAAAAAAGTAAGGGAAAAGCATAATCCTAAACACTTAGGGACAGACATTGCTTTCGTATTTTTAAATTTTACTTTGTTTTGATTATACAAGTTAAACATGTTTAGAGAAGACATTTAGAAAATTCTTTTAGAAATTTAGAAAATGCGAAAGATAAGAAAATGAAATCAATCACAATTTCACCACTAAGAAGTGACACTTCTAATATGTTGGCCTAAGTATTTATCTAGATTATATATTTGTCTACCAAATATGCATTTTATTTTTAACAAAAGAAACCACACATATTGGATGACAGTTTTATATTGTGATTTATTACTTCATTTTCATATTTCTAAGCTAATAAAATACTTTTATAATGCCACTTTTACTAAGTCTATGGAATTCTATCACACTATAATTTATTTTAACAGTCTCTTATTTTTGTTTCTTTTTTGTGTTAATGGGCTTCATAGGATCATAGAAAAGCCAATCAGCAAGGAGTTGGACGCAGAATGTGATAGAGGAAAGTTTTTCCAGATGAAGTCCAACTCTAGCTCTCAGATCTGATCATCTTCTGCCCTCAGTAAGAGATTTAAAAAAATGTATTTTAACTTTTTATTTAAAATTAAAAAATCTTAGCTTTTATGTATAGTAATGACATATTTAGTAGAAAAGACTGAGAGGAATTCAAACAGCTTGATAGCAGAAAACAAATAGCTTAATTGAAAAATGGGCTAAGGACTTGGATAGACATATGCTAAAAAGAAGATATGCAAATGGTAAATAGGTATATAAAAAGAAGCTCAACGTCAATAATCATAAGGGAAATGCAATCAAAATCACAATAAGGTATCACCTCACACTTGTTAAGATACCTATCATTAAAAAGAAGATAATGAGTGTTGGTGAGATGTGGAGAAAAGGAAACCTTTGTATACTGTTGGTGAGAAGTAAATTGATAAAGCTATTATATAAAATAGTATAGAGGTTTCTCAAAAAATTAAACATAAAACTACCATATGATCCGGCAATCCCACCTCTGGGTATCTATCCAAAGGAGTAAAATCATTATCTTGAAGAGATATCTACATCCCCATGTTTACTGCAGTGTTATTTATAGCATTTAAGACATGGAAACACCTGCACACTTCAACAGAAGAATGAATGAAAAATTATGCATACGTGCACACAGACATACATATACACACTGGAATATTATTGAACCATAAACAGGATGAAATGCTGCCATTGTGAGAACATGGGTGAACCTGGGGACATTATGCTGAGTGAAATAAGCCAGGTACTGAAAGAAAAATAACATATGATCTCACTTACATGTAGAATCTAAAAATGTCCAAGTCTTAGAAGCAGAGAGTAGAATGGTGGATACCAGGCGCTGAGTGTAGGGGAGATGGGTGGACATTGGTCAAAGGGTATGTAAGTAATAAGAGGAATAAGTCGTCATACAGCATGGTGACTATAGTTAACAATGCTTTATTGTATGCTTAAAATTTGCCAAGAGAATTTTTACTATTCTGCAGCACTCTTCTGTTTTTATGTCTTACCTAATATTTCTTACTGCTTTCTGCTCTTATTATCAACTTTATACACTCTATTTCTCATATTTTAACTTCCAGATAAGTAATATCAATGGGTCAGAGCATCATGAATGTTCCTCTTGGGTCATGCTTTTGCTCCACACTGCTTTATAGATCAACTGGCTTTCCAAGTCCCATGGGAAGCAGAGAAGCAGAGCAGAGACAGAGAGAACGGCAAACTGTGTAACAACCCCATTCATAGGCTGGTCTTTATTTCTGGTAGAAACTCAGAGTGAAATAGGCTTCCCTCCTCCTTTTTATTTTAAATTACATTTCACTATATATAAACAGCACTGAATAAATTTTATATAACCACTGGTCATTTGTTTTTCTTGTTTTGTAAATTTATTGTTAATATATTCTAAGATTAAAATAAATAGAAATGCAAGCATTATTATTTAACAGGAAAATGTTAATTAATGATGTTTTTATTTCCTGTTTGTTTGAATCAAGTACCTTTGAAGTTGGGAGAGTATATTGGAAATCCTTAAATCACTTAAGATAATTTAGACCCGCTATTAATTTTATATCACAAATGAGTAGTTAATGCAGAGTTAGCAAGTTCATCACTGCTTTTTAATTAAACATGAGTTGATTATAAAGACAGAGTTATTGAGCATTTGAGAGATATATCTAATGGCTATATAATTAGATGAAAATTATATAAGCAAGGAATGTCCAATTTAATTCTTGCTATATATTAGTTGTAGGAAAAATATGCAGATACTTCATTCACATTTATCAAAATAGCCTACAGCAAGATAATTAGGGATCACTTTTGAAAATGGTGGTGCTTAATAGACATATTAATTGATAGCAGTCTTCCTTCAAATAGTCCATTCAGTGGAAAACTATTACATCAAAAATAGTTTATCAATAAAAATAAAAAATGCATATCTTTTATTTGAAAAGTTAACTGCACTCATATATTTTCATTTATTAAAGTTAAATAATAATTTTCTTTGCTTTGTTGATAATTAAATAACCATAATAATAGTCAATGAATCTTAATTAAATATTGATGGTAGTTAACAATCACTTTATAAAATAGTAATGATATGCCACAGAATCAAAAACAATAAAACCTAAACTTATTATATTGAAATAAGAAAACCATATGACCATAAATAAAACCATAAGTTTTATTTATTTGTGTTCATGATTCGGTAGACTTCTAATAACAACTTTAAAAATCATCTCTTTTTGAGGAAATTGGAATAAATTGGTGGAATATCACACCAGAGCTTTTGTGTTAGGAAAGTGCTGACTGATTGAGGTCTACTCTGAAAAAAGTGAGCATTTCCAGTCAGTTTGCATTATATATCAGATACCAATTTGTGATTAAGTTTACAAAGCTGAAAAAGAAAATAAATAATAATAGCAAATAGTATAATAATAAGTAAAATTTCAAGGTTTGGGAAGAATATCAATAACTTATAAGTAGTCTTTGGATCTACTTGATTACTGTAAAATTTCAATCAAATGAAATCAAAACAAAAGCCAGGAAAAAAGACTGCAATCTCAGAAGGTCTTGGAATAAATGGATTCAACTAACATTACATAATTTTGTTTTTCTAATTGAAAGTCAAATCTATTAATTAATCATAGAAGTAATTTTAAAAGTTACACAAGCATTAATAATAAAATAGAAAAAAGAGTTCAGCAGTTCAGCACCTATAGTAACAAATATTTCGCCATGAGATTTGGTTTTAGTTTAGTTATATACTTGATGTGGATGTGGATGTGTGCATGTTGATGGTGATATAAACTGTATTTCTATTGTAGGTCACAGCTTGTATTAGTAAGCCTTCTTCAGAGAGATAGAAACAGTAGGGGCTATCTCTCTATCTATCCATAGATACAGGCATATCTATCTAAATGCAGGCAAGGGTCTTGCAAGTCTTTCTGGAAAGCTTGGATGTATTATCCTGAATGTAATATGTAGTCATTAAAGAATAAAAGGGAGAGTGGTAGGATAAGATTTATTTTAGAAACATCAGAAAGAAGTGATATGGAAGGTGGATTATAGAAGAGTAAGGTTTGATTCCAGCAGTATAATTAGGAGGCAGTGAGACTGAGGAAAGAAGAGGGGATAGATTCGAGATGTATTTAAGAGGACAGAACCAATAGTCCTATCTGGCTGAAATAATGGGTGAAGGATAATGGAATAAGAGGTGTGAAGGACAACTCATAGCTTTGTGCCTTGGAATTCTGAGCAGAGACCAGTGCCATTCAATAGGATATGGAACAGGAGAAGGAGTGAGTTTTGGAGGGTACTTGATTCAATTTTGAATTTGTTGAGTTTGAGGTCTTTGAGGACTCCTAAAGGGAGTTGTCCAGTACCCAGAAAGATATTTGGGACTGAAGGTCAGTGGAGAGAACTAGTATTATTATGCTAAGCATTTGAAAGTGCTGAGCATTTCCTCTGATTTGGAAATCAGAGTAACAGATGTGAAGCTTCACAGAAAGAGTCTATATAATAAAAAGAGAAAAGCATGGGAAAGGTCAAATGTAACTCTAGAAGGAAACAGAATTTAAGGGATAAACAGAGGAAGAGAAGCCAGAGTAAATCAGAATTTATTTTTTGGAGGTGCCTAGGGGCATAAATTGGAGAAGGCAATGGCACCCCACTCCAGTACTCTTGCCTGGAAAATCCCATGGACAGAGGAGCCTGGTAGGCTGCAGACCATGGGGTCACGAAGAGTCGGACATGACTGAGTGACTTCACTTTCACTTTTCCCTTTCATGCATTGGAGAAGGAAATGGCAACCCACTCCAGTGTTCTTGCCTGGAGAATCCCAGGGACGGGGGAGCCTGGTGGGCCGCCGTCTATGGGGTCGCACGGAGTAGGACATGACTGAAGCAACTTAGCAGCAGCAGCAGCAGGGGCATAAATAGATGAACAGGGAAGCCTGGTGTGCTGCAGTCCATGGGGTCGCAAAGAGTTGGACATGACTGAGCGAGTGAACTGAACTGAACTGAGGGGTATAAAACTGTCAGAAAAAAATCAATCAGTTGATCTAAGAAAGAACTGGAAAATTTTATTCAAGCCAAATCTGAGGAATATAACCCGGGAAAAGCATCTCAGAAAGCTCTGAGAATTGTTCTGCCAGTTAGAAATCAAGGCATAGTCATACAAGTTTTTTTGAGACAGAGGACTGTACGTCAAATGACGTATTATCAACATTTTACATACTCCAAATCTAAGCAGCATCTTGGTGGTCACGTGACCCTTTCCAAGATCAGGAAGGAATAAGGAGTCCTTTAAGGAGCTGTCTTGATGCTAGGAGAATGTTGCTCTTTGTGGTTGAGTGGGCACTCCTGCCAATGAGGGAAGTGTGCTCGATGCCTAACACAGCCACACAATGCACAGGGCAGAGAGAAGAATTTTTATATTTAAATTGTCCTTGACTTGTCATAAAACAGGAATTTTACCTCACAAAACTAATTTGGATTCTGTATGTGTATGTGTGTGTGTGTGACAGGTAAAGGCCCTGCTTAGGGACCTTGTCTTGAAGCTGTGTTTCCATCAGAGCACACTGCTTTTACTCAGAGTATGTGTTTACGTGGGAGGGCTGTTGAAGATAAATGTTGTCACTGTTTCTTGACCACATGAAGACAGACTCATTAAGGAGACTAAAGCAGGAAGAGTCAGAGATAAGAAGAGAGGGGACAGTGGCATCAAATGTTGGTGAGCGAGAGAGCGAGATAAGGACTGTTGTCTCCCAGGCTGCCAGCTGCAAACAGATCACAATCTCAAATTGGGTCATTTGAGGAGAGCTTAATAAAGAGACAGTTTACCAAGGTGTGGGAAAGGGGAAGGGAAGCTCCGTGCGACAGTGCCTTCCAACAGGGCTGGTAAGAGGATGATGCTGTGTTTGTTTCTCTGCTTAATGGGGCAGGAGGAGGGTGCAGCTGTTGCAACCTGGTGTGGGAGAGCTTTGTTGGGAGGCTGCCTGAAGGAGCTCTGGGATGTGATCCCGGGGCTTTGCAGAGAGGGGCTGGAGGGCAGGAACCCTGACCGCTACTCTCTCTCTTTTTTATAAACTTTGTAATTTTATATTGGAGTATAGCCGATTAACAATGTTGTGATAATTTCAGGTGCACAGCAGAGGGACTCATCCATGCCTATATGTGTATCTCCCATTTTCCCATCTCCCCTCCCACCCAGGCTGCCATATAACACTGAGCAGAGTTCCCTGTGCTGTACAATAAGCCCTTGTTGATTATCCATTGTAAACATAGCAGTGTGTACATGTTGATCCCAAACTCCCTATCTCTTCCCCACATTTTCCCCCCTCTGGCAACCATAAGTTTGTTCTCTAAGTCTGTGAGTCCACTTCTGATTTGTAGCTAAGTTCATTTATATGCATGTGAGCTCTCCAACATGCTCTCTCCCCCCTGGAGAGAGATGTCATTACAGATCTTCCTCGGCTTACAGTGAGGTTATGTCTGGATAAACCCACCGTTAAGCCAAGAATTTAATACACTTAACCCACCAAACACTTACATTAGCCTACAGTTGGACAAAACTGTCTAACACAAATCCTGTTTTATAATTATTGAATGACTCATGTAATTTATTGAATTCTGTACTGTAAGTGAAAACAGAATGGTTGTCTAGGTACATGATGGTTGTCGGTGTTACCCATTGTTAACTCCAGTCATGGTGTGGCTGACGGGGAGCTGCCGCTCGCTGCCTCTGCCCAGCATCAGGAGAGTATTGTACTGCAGATTGCTAGTCTGGGAAAAGGTCAAAATTAAAAATTCCAAGTATGGTTTCTACTGTATGTGTATCTCTTTCTCACCATTGTCAAGTTGCAAAACTGTAGGTCTTACCATCATCTGTATAGCTTCAGTGCCTAATGAAGTGCTTGAAACACAGCAGGTGCTCAGCGAAAATTTTGAATACAAAATGTTCAAATGTCCAAAACCCTAAAAACATCCCAAAGGCATAATCCAAATGCATGAACACAGTCAGCTATTGTGTTCTATTTAGCTCTTCAGTATGGCCCCATCCCTCTTCAGTATATGTTATACATCTCAGTTTATCGCTCCATTTGTTCCTCCCATGAGTAGTCTTCCTTAAATGAGTTTTAACCCCTTATATCCAGACAAAGTTCAGTTCTTGTTTGAGAAGCCTTATCAGCTTTGCACAAATGCTGGAATATCTCTCAAGTGAGTTTAAGTTTATCGCTAAACTCTTTTCTCTCCATGAAGCTTCTTTGGAAAGCCTTCTTAGAAAGTAGTTTTTCTCCAGTCTTAGCTGGTTCCATTTCCATCCTGATATTACAATGTCTGGGTTCTAAGACTGACAGAAGTATTTCCTGTCTAACTGGCTGAAGGGGGTTGAAAGTTGCCTTTAGGTACTCTTATGAGTATTTTAAATATGGTTCTCTTGTTTAAGAAGTATTTTGACATATTTAGAAATTCTTAGTAACATTTTTGGAAAGAAAAGTATAAAAAAGATTCTTGCTTCTTCTATAACTCTTTAATTTCTTTTTGACAATTCCCATTTCTCTCTTCTAAGATACATAATTTTAAACCAAATTTTACTTTTTATTTCATTCTCAAAGCATAATATTATGAAGTATGATAAAAGCAAATTAGCCTGAACAACAAAATAATAAAACATAATGAAACTTGGAAATTCTAAAGTATAGAACAAAAGATGAAATTAAAATCTCTATTGTGAGAAAGAATCTGGCAAATTCCAGTTTGGCCCCTAAAGGGCCCTTTATACAACAGGCTGAAGCATAATCTACAAAGGATAGTAAATCAAGCTTAACTTAGTGTTTCTTTGTTTTTAATGGTTTGTGTTTAACCCTTATGACTAAATGCTCCAAATGGTTGTTTAAATTATGGTAGTGGGATTAGTAGGCATAGTTGCACAGGAAAAGCAGGATTTACTGCTTTGAAATGTGCATATCTCACAGATTATGTGCTTTAACATGCCAAGATATGGTAAAATTTTGCTTGTTTAGGAATAGCTCCATTTTTAAGCTTCCTAAGTACTTCAGCTGAAATGATATATATTTTGCACATAAATATTGGAAGGGTTGGGGGAGTCAATGTGATTCTTGCATTGTGGAGACTGGACACAGTGGTTATCCATGTTTTATGTAGTCCTGAGTCTTTGTGGTTCCAAAACACACCCATTTTATAGGACAAGTTAGAAACATGTTGCTTCTCAAAATAATCACTTAATATTTTGTTTTTATTAAACAACTGAAAAATATCTGACTGAATTATTTCATTTTGAACATATTATTTTTTTGCTGTGTATAAAATGCTATTTAAGTAATTGAGTGTTTTTTTTCCCCAGTTGTTTGAGTGCTGAAAATTCAATCTTCTGTAATTAAAAATAAATCTTCTAATGAACACAGCAGTTATTTCCCATATACTTTATTGAAAGTGACAAAAGTGAATAAAATATAACCATGAATTGTCCCTCATTCCTATGACATATCAAACTCCCATTTCATTAAACTTGGGAGGCTTTTTTAAAAATATGATACTGAAAGAAGGGAAATAAAATTCTTAGGTTTCGAAAGATTATTAATAGATGAGATTTGAATAAGACTGATCAAATGCTGGAATGGATGCTTTCTTTCTTTCTTTTCCTTTTCCTTTTTTTTTTTTGATTGCCTACATTGTCTGAAAACTGTTCAGCAGAACAAAGGGTTTTATGGATGAAAGACTGGTATGAAGAAACATGAATGTCAACTCAGGCTCTGAAAGACAGTCTGCTAATGAAATATTCTAAAAGTCATTTTCAAGGTGGTTGAAAGTTCTCACTGATGTGCACCAATGCTTTTGATAAAAAAATTATATATATCAAATAATTACACAAGTGTTGGCTCCAGGGATAGAGAAAATAAGGTGAGTCCATATGCACCTACACATTAATGAAAGACTTGTGTATCATACTTTCTTTCCATGGGTAAAATAATCAGACACGTGGTAACATTATTTTGGTAGTAAATTTCTTACTTTGTGCATCTGAAAAGTACCCTTTTCTGCTATCTTGGTAATGCTAACTGACTGTGATCTATGATTTACTACTACATTAATAGTTGCTTTTTATATGCAAAGTGTATTTTCTTTTAAAATTGAATTTCCCCAAAACATCAGTCAGTGAACTTGCCTTATAAATGCAAGAAGTAATGACTTTTCCCCAAAGATCCACTGATCCACTCTATGAATATACATACCTGCCAATAACATCTACTTATCCTCTATTCTTGGAGAAGGGCACGGCAACCCACTCCACTATTCTTGCCTGGAGAATCTTATGGACAGAGGAGCCTAGCAGGCTACAGTCCATGAAATTGCAAAGAGTTGGACATGACTAAAGTGACAGCATATACGCATGCATCCTCTATTCTATGGTATGCATTCTTTCTTTAGGATATATATACACACACACATATAATCTTGGTAATAATTTTGAAAGATGTATATCCCCCATATATTTATATACATATAACTCTACCTGCCATATATATATGACATATACATCTGTGTGGGTTTATAATTTGATGGAACTGTATATTCAGATGTCCTTGGAATCTGTATCACTTTTCTGTGATTGATTTTAACCATGCAAGTTTGATGAAAATTCTCTTTCAGGAATGTCTATCAGTTCAGTTCAGTTCAGTTCAGTCACTCAGTCATGTCCGACTCTTTGCGACTCCATGATCCTTAGCGCACGAGGCCTCCCTGTCCATCACCAACTCCCGGAGTCCACCCAAACCCATGTCCATTGTGTCAGTGATGCCATCCAACCATCTCATCCTCTGTCATCCCCTTCTCCTCCTGCCCTCAATCTTTCCCAGCATCAGGGTCTTTTCAAATGAGTCAGCTCTTCTCATCAGGTGGCCAAAGTATTGGAGTTTCAGCTTCAACATCAGGCCCTCCAATGAACACCCAGGGCTGATCTCCTTTAGAATGGACTGGTTAGATCTCCTTGCAGTCCAAGGGACTCTCAAGAGTCTTCTCCAACACCACAGTTCAAAAGCATCAATTCTTCTGCGCTCAGCTTTCTTTTTAGTCCAACTCTCACATCCATACATGATCATTGGAAAATGCCCCATATAGGGAGGCCCTTACTTAGGCTAACAGTGGTTCTATGATATGTTCAAATTAATGGAGGCATGGTTTGTAGGTTTTTTAAAGTACTCTAAATCAGATTGACCATGGGATGTCTACTTTCTGACGTGTCACAATCCCAGAGGACTGGGCTAAATTGCAATGGTCTGACAACATCATTAAACTTTCTATGCTTGGGTCTGGGCTGAGCTTGGTTTACAAGAGGTAGCTAATCTCCGGGGAGTGGAGTCTATCCTCCTTTCATTTTATATTTTCATGAATGGAATTTTAATTATATAATATAAACATAAACAACAATTTTTCATGACATTTAATATTTTGGGGGACCAACCTGGTCCCAATCTCTCAAATGCATCTGCCTTTGTATATAATACGTATCATAAAATTGCTGGTTTATAATGAAATTTTCTTTTACGCTCTTTCAACTTGAAACTCCTTCTCAGCAGTCTATATCCAATCATAATGCTGTCTTTTCTTCAAAACATCAGCTAACATTCTTAGAGGTTTTTTTTTTTTTTTTAATACATTTAGTTGCTAAGTTGTGTCTGACTCTTTTGCAACCCCATAGACTGTAACCCACCAGTATCCTCTGTCCATGGGGTTTTCCAGGCAAGAATACTGGAATGGGTAGCCATTTTCTTCTCCAGGGGATCTTCCTGATCCAGGGATTGAACCTGTGTCTCCTATATTGGTAGGCGGATTTTTTTTTTTTAAACCACTGAGTCATCTGGGAATTCCTTTTACACATGTATATCAGGTGACATACATTATATGATTATATTTCATATCACATTATAATTTTGGAGTATTTTTATATGTTTTATACTAGTCAGAGAGGTTCTAGAGCTGAGGGGCTAGTGCTTACTCATTAAAAAAAAAATTCCCAGCATGAAAAGTAGGCACTCAGTGAATGAATATTAGTTTTAAAAAATTGTTCAAAGGTAAATAAAAATGTGTAAAATAGGGTTTTTACAATTAATAAGGAAGCATAAAAGAAGATGGGAACCAAGATGTGGTGACGTTGAGATAGTAGAAAAAGTGGAATCACCTTGTAGAGAAATTGGGACCCTTGTGCACTGTTGGTAGAAATATAAAATGGTGCAGCTGCCATGGAAACTATAACAGTTCCCCCCAAATTAAGAATGTAATTCTTATATGACTCAGCAATGCCACTTCTGTGTATATATCTAACAGAATTGAAAACAGAGTCTCAAAGGAATGTTTGCACAACCATTTTCATAGCAGCATAATTCATAATTGCCAAAAGATTGAAGCAATCCAAATGTTGGATGAATGGATAAACAAACTGTGGTATATACATACAATGGAGTCTTAAAAAGGAGGGAAATTCTAATGCTTGCTACAACATGGATGAACCTTAAGGACATTCGGCTAAGTGAAATAAGCAAGATGCAAAGAGGCAAATGCTGTATGATTCCACTTACATGAAGTACCTAGAGTAGTAAAAATTCATAGAGAAAGAAAATAGAAGGTTAGTTAGTTGCTAGTGACTCAAAGGGAGGGGAAATGAGTTATTTAATGGGTGTAGCATTTCAGTTTTGCAAGATGAAAAGAATTTTTGAGATTGGTTGTACAAAGATGTGAGTATACTTATAGGAGTATGTCAAGGCTGTATATTGTCACCCTGCTTATTTAACTTATATGCAGAGTACATCATGAGAAACACTGGGCTGGAAGAAGCACAGCTGGAATCAAGATCGCCAGGAGAAGTATCAATAACCTCAGATATGCCGATGAAACCACAGTTATGGCAGAAAGCAAAGAACTAAAAATCCTCTTGATGAAAGTGAAAGAGGAGAGTGAAAAAGTTGGCTTAAAGCTCAACATTCAGAAAACTAAGATCATGGAATGTGGTCCCATCACTTCGTGGCAAATAGATGGGGAAACAGTGTCAGACTTTATTTTTTTGGGCTCCAAAATCACTGCAGATGGTGACTGCAGCCATGAAATTAAAAGATGCTTACTCCTTGGAAGGAAAGTTATGACCAACCTAGATAGCATATTCAAAAGCAGAGACATTACTTTGTCAACAAAGGTCTGTCTAGTCAAGGCTATGGGTTTTCCAGTAGTCATGAATGGATGTGAGAGTTGGACTATGAAGAAAGCTAAGTGGCGAAAAATTGATGCTTTTGAACTGTGGTGTTGGAGAAGACTCTTGAGAGTCCCTTGGACTGCAAGGAGATCCAACCAATCTATCCTAAAGGAGATCAGTCCTGAGTGTTCATTGGAAGGACTGATGTTGAAGCTGAAACTCCAATACTTTGGCCACCTGATGTGAAGAGTTGACTCATTGGAAAAGACCCTGATGCTGGGAGGGATTGGGGTTAGGAGGAGAAGGGGATGACAGAGGATGAGATGGTTGGATGGCATCACCAACTCAATGGACATGAGTTTGGGTAAACTTCGGAAGTTGCTCATGGACAGGGAGGCCTGGCATGCTGAGATTAATGGGGTCGCAAAGCGTCGGACATGACTGAGTGACTGAACTGAACTGAACTGAAATGATACTTAACACTACTGAATTGTATGACTTCACAGTGGTTAGAGGGTAAATTTTATCTTAATTATATTTTACAATAATTTAATATAACTGAAAAAGAGAAGTCATCCTCATTATATATATTGCAATTATATCAGATTAATTCATCCCAAAGGTATTTTAAAATCTATAATTTTGGTTATACATTTTGGGGCAGCTGCATGCATACAAAGCCACTTCAGTTGTGTCTGATTCTTTGCAATCCTATGGACTGTAGCCTTCCAGGCTTCTCTGTCCATGGGATTCTGCAGGTGAGAACACTTGAGTGAGTTGCCACACCTTCCTCCAGGGGATCTTCCCAACCCAGGGATCAAACCTGCATCTCCTGGGTCTCCTACAGCTTCTGCCCTTGCAGGCAGATTCTTTATCCCTGAGCCAATGGGGAAGCCCCTTTGGGGCAGCTGCTGCTGCTGCTAAGTCGCTTCAGTCGTGTCCGACTCTGTGTGACCCTATAGACAGCAGCCCACTAGGCTCCTCTGTCCCTGGGATTCTCCAGGCAAGAATACTGGAGTGGGTTGCCACTGGGGCAGCTAGTTTACTTTTATTCTTATTAAAAAAAAAATTTTTTTTTTTTACTGAAGTACAGTTGATTTACAATGTTGTGCTACTTTCTGCTGTGCAGCAAAGTGACTCAGTTATATGCATTTCTTTTTGATGTTCTTTTCCATTATGGTTTATCCCAGGAGATTGGTTATAGTTCCCTGTGCTATACAGTAGGACCTTGTTTATCCATTCTGAATTTAGTAGTTGGCATCTACTAACCCCAAACTCCCAGTCCCTTCCTCTCCCTTCCTACCTTTCCCTTGCTAATCACAAATCTTCTCTGTGAGCCTGTTTCTGTTTTGTAGAATATACATATAAGTAATATCATATGGCATTTGTCTTTCTCTTTCTGACTTGCTTCACTTAGTGTGATAATTTTAGTCACATTCATGTTGCCAGAAATGGTACTGCTTCATTCTTTCTTATGGCTGAGTAATATTCTATTGCTAAACACGCACCACACCTTTATCCATTCATCTGTTGACGGACATTTAGGTTGTTTCCACGTCTAGACTATTGTAAATAGTGCTGCTATGAGCATAAGAGTGCATGTATTTTTTTTTCAATGATAGTTTTGTTTGGCTATATGTCCAGGAGTGGGATTGCTGGATTATATGGTAGTTCTGTTTTTAGTTTTCTGAGGAACCTCCATATTGTTTTCCACAGTGGCTACACCAACTTATATTCCCACCAACAGTGTAGAATTGTTTTAGGGGCAGTTAGGTTAAATACAGACTATCTGGTTGTTGTAGAAATATTCACATGTAAAAGGGAATTTACTGTCTTATAATTTTCAAACCAATCCACTAAGATGTATTTATTGCATATTCATAGTGTTTCATAGCCTTTAGTCATTGGGAAAAAGGATAAAATAAACATCAAAAAGGTGACTACCTGACTACATTCGAGAATTTTTATATAGCGGAGTCATAACTCATAACACATTAAGGGAATTGACACAACTGCTTCTGTAAAGTCAAACTTTCTGGAATTGTTCTAGAATAAATCTTAGCTAAAAATTAAGAAACTCAGAGCTCTGACACCAGGGAGAAAGGAGAATGACATTTCCAACAAGTATACTAGGTCAGTTAGATCTGCAATGTGGTGGTGGCTTGAGAGTGAGATTTGAGGTAAAAAAATTCTGAATTTTAATCCTGGCTCCATTGGACAATTTGACCAAATTATTTTATCAATAAATAAAGGTAAAATATTTACCGTGACATGTAACTAGAGATGTGTGTGTGTGTGTGCTCAGTCATGCTGACTCTTGGTGACCCTATGGGTTGTAGGCCACCAGGCTCCTTTGTTCATGGGATTGTCCAAGCAAGAATACTGGAGTAGGTTGCCATGCCCTCTCCAGGGGATCTTCCAAATCCAGGGATCGAACCTGTGTCTCTGTTTCTCCAGCACTGGCAGGCAGGTTCTTTACCACTGCACCCCCTGGAAAGCCTGTTAGATCCACTGCTGCTGCTGCTGCTGCTGCTGCTGCTGCTGCTAAGTCACTTCAGTAGTGTCCGACTCCGTGCGACCCCATAGACGGCAGCCCATCAGGCTCCCCCGTCCCTGGGATTCGCCAGGCAAGAATACAGGAGTGGGTTGCCATTTCCTTCTCCAGTGCATGAAAGTGAAAAGTGAAAGTGAAGTCGCTCAGTCGTGTCCGACTCTTGGCGACTAGAATGTCTTAAATGCTCACCGAGCAATTGCTTGAGCAATATTATCTCTCTAGTGGAACAGAAAAGGCCAAACATAAAAATCTGACTCTCCTCAGCCATTTTTCAGCACTGATGTAAGCCTTTTAAGTCAGATCTGTCGAGTTTCATGTTCCTACCTCTGAAGCTGTTGGGGATGACCTAGAGAAAGGCAAGTTGAAAAGCAGCTATCGAAAGTGGGGTCGGGGGCTTGCTGCGCATGCGCAGACAGGGCCGACGTGATTAGTTGGTGCGCCTGTGGCAAAGAGCAGCGTGGAGGGGAGCGGTCCTTGGAGATGCCTGACCTGTTCAGTTCTATTCTGTTTTGAGGAGTTTCCAGCGGCACGACAGAGCAAGCCAGGGACTTCTACACCTGAGGAGGACTACAGAACAGTGCTGTACCTGAGGTAGGACCCCAAGTCAAATGGAGGGCAGCCTCACTGAACAACCAGCGGTGGGTGTCACCTGTACCGGAGGCAGTCACCGAGTAGGAGCAACTACCTGTGGTAGATTTCCAGGCAGAACTGAGACAGGTCTTCTTAGCTGAGACACCAACAGGTCATTAAAGCAGTATCAGAATACCCAGGTAGCTCATACCACCAGGAAACAGATAAAAACAAGGAAGCTTCTTCTACTATTGGAAGCTTCTGCCCCAACTTGCAGTGTTTGGTGGAGAACCTGCATCATACCTTAATCCGTAGGCTTCCTTGGGTCTTAAGGATCCCAAAACTGTCCTGTGGACATCGAAGTTGGTGGAACAGCAATCGTGACTATGGGAAAGAGGTGCAAGATGCACAGGTGAGATGTGTCCGGCAGGATGGTTGGATCTTCACTGGCCCTTTTAAGGGTTTTGGAAAGTAGGTGAACTTGATCCTCTGTGACTGTGATGAATTCAGGAAGATAGAGGCAAAGAATTCAAAGCATTCAGAATATGAAGAAAAGCAAGTTTGGGGTCTGGTGTGGCTGCCCGGGAGAACTTGGTTTCCATGACTATGGAGGGACCACCCTGTAAAGATACTGGCATTTCTCAGGTACCATTTACTGGTGATGCTGGGGGTTGGTAGAGCCGCTGGCAGAGGTGTTCCAGCTGGTGTTCCATTTCCCCAGACTCTTGCTGGATTAACAGGCCCTGTCCATGGGGCCGGGGGAGCCATCCCAACAAGTCATGACTCCACAAGGAAGAGGTATTGTGGCAGCTGCTGCCACTGCCAGCATTACTGGACCCCCAACTCAGTATCCACCAGGAAAGGGGGCTACACCCACCCCCCTGTTGGTCGAGCAATTCCACCTCCAGGAATTATGGCTCCTCCACCTGGTATGGGGCTTCCCAGGTGGCACTAGTGGTGAAGAATCTGCCTGCCAGAGCAGGGGACATAAGAGACATGGGTTTGACCCCTGGATCAGGAAGATACCCTGGAGAAGGAAATGGCAACCTACTCTAGTATTTTTGCCTGGAGAATCCAATGGACAGAGGAGCCTGGTGGGCAGCAGTCCTTGGGGGTTGCAAAGAATTGGACATGACTGAAGCAACTTAGCATGCCGCATGGTATGAGACCACCCATAGGCCCACCAATTAGGCTTTCCATACTCGAGGGATGCCAATAAGCTTGCCCCTGTTGGAATGAGGCCCTCCATCAGGAATCAGAGGTCCATCTCCACTAGGAAAGTGTCCACCAAGACCCTAGGATATTATTGATCCTTCTTAGTTTTTTTTTTTTTTTCCCTGCAGTGTATCTTGTGAAACGTGTGCAGTACTTGTAAGCTTTGGTTCCCTCTACTGCATTAATGTAAGAGTCATTCAAAAAAGTGGGTTCAAAGGAGGTAGATGAACTTCACCTAGAAATTTCAGAGATTTATTGGGGATTGAGACAGCTATGAAGAGGAAAATTGTGGACCTAAATAGAGAACCAAGATAAGTAGGTCAGAGGAGACAAATAATACTAGATACCAACTCATAAATTTATGGACCACAGACCATATACCAGGTGCTCTTCTAATCACTTTGCTTCTCAATGAATCCTTTCAACAACTTTATGCGATAGATACATGATTCCCCAATGTCTTCCCTGGTATCATCCCGAAAGGAGACCTGGGGACAGGGATTTGTATTCAATCCCATGAAAATTATCTCAGATACTCTGTCTTCTAGGGCTTCCCAGATGGCGCTAGAGGTAAAGAATCCGCCTGCCTTTGTAGAAGACATAAGAGACGCATGTTCAATCCCTGGGTCAGGAAGATCCCCTAGAGGAGGGCCTGGCAGCCCACTCTAGTGTTCTTGCCTGGAGAATCTCATGGACAGAGTAGCCCAGTGGGCTACGGGCCACAGGATTGCAAAGAGTTGGACACAACTGAAGTGACTTAGCAGGCAGGCAGGCACTCTGTCTTCTCTGAGGGAGTGGAGAAATGGAACAAGGAAGGAAGGAAAACCAAATGAATTTTTATGAATTAGTGGTGTCTGCCATGGGCAACCAGGGCTCCAAATGCCCCTGGAAATCCTGTATAATCTCAGAACTGTTCCACTGAAGGACAGAGAAGATGGAGATTTTATCGATCATCTTTTGGGGCATTAGTTCCCAGGCACTGTCACGTTACCATATTCCAAAAGCACCGTCAGGCAGAGAAGCAGTCCTTGGTAATATAAGGAGCTGCCGATGGTGTCAGAGCAAAGACAGCATCTGCTTCCTTGAGTTCACAAATGGGGAACGTGGGACACAAAGTTAACATCATTCAATTTGCTTTATTATAAACCCATCATTGGATTTATTATAGAAATGATGATCACTGACTGAAGCTAGGTTCTATGCTCTGCCTGTGTTAACATCAGTAACCCAGTACAGCTGAAGGTGATGAAACAGAAAAGAATAGAAAGACATCTTACTCATGAAATCCATAGCCAACACTGAGACACAGTTCATTGGTTCATTCATTCAATGATTTGTTCTTTCATCCAAAAATTTGTTATGTGCCAGGGTAGAGAAGGCAATGGCAACCCACTCCAGTACTCTTGCCTGGAAAATCCCATGGACGGAGGAGCCTGGTAAGCTGCAGTCCATGGTGCCGCTAAGAGTTGGACACAACTGAGTGACTTCCCTTTCACTTTTCACTTTCATGCATTGGAGAAGGAAATGGCAACTCACTCCAGTGTTCTTGCCAGGGACGGGGGAGCCTGGTGGGCTGCCGTCTATGGGGTCGCACAGAGTCGGACACAACT
The DNA here is from genome assembly GCF_027580195.1 of Bos mutus. Taxonomy (NCBI): domain Eukaryota; kingdom Metazoa; phylum Chordata; class Mammalia; order Artiodactyla; family Bovidae; genus Bos; species Bos mutus. The sequence goes on along the minus strand of NC_091634.1, from coordinate 35,905,988 downwards.
GATGCGACTTAGCAGTAGCAGGGTTGAGTTCAGTACTGTTCTATGCACTGGGGATAGTGCGGGGAGAGGAATATAAGGAGAACAATTATGACCAGATTTCTTTTGTCATGTAGCTGGCATGTTATTAGAGAGACAAAATAATTATTTCAAATGACACTGAATACCTTGAATAAAAGGGACATCTATGTGGCTAGTTACAATGCTAATAGTCACTCAAAGCACCAGGAACTTTGCCATAATTGCTAAAGAAAAAGGAAATTTCTACTTTTAACCAGAATTAGACTCCTAAATATGATACTGAGGACTGTGTAGTTAGCAAGTGGATGGCAATGCAGCAAAGAAGAGGTGGATAAAGAAATTGTAAACACATTGCCAGCGGGCCTTGGTGCACACCTGCCCTGATTAGAATGATGAATTGTGATGTTTCAAAAGGAAGAAAGTGGTTGTGTATATTATTCTGTATCTTTGCATAAAAGATTAAAAGTAATCGTCACATATTCTGTATCATTCATACTTAGTGTATTGAATGTGTGCTCAGATGTGTGATAACTCTAGTTTAGGGATTAAGAACTTCTTTAGAGCATGCTTTTTTTTTTTTTTGGCTACCCTGCTTGGCTTTCGGGATCTTAGTTCCCTGACCAGAGATTGAACCCAGGCCCTCAACAGTGAAAGCGTGGAGTCCTAACCACTTGACTGCTAGGCAATTCCTGGGGCATGCTTCTTCCTATGCCCCAGGAATGTTGTTTGAGTTACATATTGTAGGTCATACTTGGAAAATAGTCTGTTGTGGGATGTTTATAATCGAAGAGTGCTCATGCATTCCCTCATTAGTTTTATTTTTATTCTCCTATTTACTGAGTGCCTGTATGGGGCAGGTATAGTGTGGGGCACTGAAATGAGCAGGAGAGACATGGTAACTGGGACTCATGTCCTAGTGGGGGAACCTGACAACATGTAAGCAAGAAACTGATCAACAAAGTTGCTAACAAGCCCCAGCAGGGTCCTCCTGCCCAGCGTTGTTCAAGCCAATAGAATGATACTGAGTTTGGTCCAGAAGCAGAGAAAGGTTTTACTCTCTGATCAGAAAAATGGAGAGGTGTGAGCTCTTGCCCTCTGAACGCTGAAGAACTGATGCTTTTGAACTGTGGTGTTGGAGAAGACTTTTGAAAGTCCCTTGGATAGCAAGGAGATCAAATCAGTCAATCCTAAAGGAAATTAACCCTGAATATTCATTGGAAGGACTGATGCTGAAGCTGAAGCTCCAATACTTTGGCCACCTGATGCGAAGAAGTGACTCATTGGAAAAGACCCTGATGCTGGGAAAGATTGAGGGAAGGAGGGGGAGGGGGACCGCAGAGGAACAGACGGTTAGATGGCATCACTGACTTGACGGAAATGAGTTTGAGCAAGCTCCGGAGTTGGTGATGCACAGGGAAGCCTGGCCTGCTATAACACGTGGGGTCGCAAAGAGTTGGACAGAACTGAGCAACTGAACTGACTGAGCCAGGAGGAGGACGAGATCTTGCTGGTTTGGCGCAGGTATGCCGCTCATGCTCCTGGTAGGGTGCAGCGCCCCAAGCAGCGTCTCTGCACTCTGCCTGCCGCCACCATCTTGAATGGCAGTGCGGTGCGCAGCGCTTCTGCACAGGGCACGTGGAGCCCAGGTGTCGGGCGCAGCATTCCTGCACTTGGAACTTTGGTCCCAAAGTGTCGGGTATAAGACCTCTGCACGCGGCAGCCAGTGAGCAAGTGAAACTAGCGCAAAGGAAACAGACAAAAAAAAGGTTAGGCTTTATTACCCAGCTTCTATTTTTATTTCTCGGGAATTATTAATGGGCTTCATCAGTGGCAAGTCCCTCCTCTGTCTTTTGTACTCGTTGCAGAGGGGCATGGAAGGGCGCAGGTCCAGCCTCTGTAACTACTGCCTACTGGTTTTGGGGCGGTGGTGTAACCCCAGGTGGAGAAGTGAACTCCCCAGCTATCTTGAGCTACGTTTGTTACCCGACCTTGGCCCTAACTGTTTGAATCCCCGAGCGACGGCAATTTATCTAATCTTTTGGAGACAGAGGATGTTACCCGATTAGATGTGAGCCACCCCACTCTTGAGGTCCCTCTGAACTGAAGCACCCCTGGATTGGTCAGGGAGTTCTTTCCTGCTCAGGTTCCCACTGCCAAAAACAAAACAGTTTGGTGCTGGTGAGACAATCTGTTCTTGGATGGCCAGGGAATGGAGAAGGGGAGCTCATGTCTAAAGACACCCGCTCCCCTTTTGCAGGGTGAGAGGCAAGTGCATCATCAGGAACTGGGGCAAAGGACAAAGATTTCCAGGAACAGCTGGTGCATGGGCAGTCCCTCCCGCCCCCTCGCTCTCCCACAAACTGTGCTTCTGTGCTGTGCTCAGTTGCTAAGTTATGTCCGACTCTTTGCGACCACATGGACTGTAGCACGCCAGGCTCCTCTGTCTGTGGGATTTCCTAGGCAAGAATACTGGAGTGGGTTGCTGTTGTTATTTAGTTGGTAAGTCATGGATTGCCGTAGCAGAGTACAAATGACCCCTTGGAGTGGAGTTCTTAGTGTGGTAATGAAACAAAGGTAACTTTTGGACTCCTCCAGGTTTCATCTGTGCAAGTGGGTCCCTGAGGTCAAGTCAGAACGGATTTGGGGCCGTTGACCAGTGTGTAACTCTCAAAACATCTCTCTCTCTCAAAGTACAGCTGCAGAGCATCTCTGCCAAACACTTCGTATTATTGAAACAAACACAGAGCTGAATCTGGGCAAGTGTCCTTTAGCTCTCAGGAGCTGGTGTGGAAACATAGAGATCAACCAAGGCAAGAAAAGCAGCGAACTTTAGCCTACTTTTCCCTCTATCTTGGATCGAGCCAGTTTGGTCTGGTTTTACAGTGGGCCTTTGTGGCATCCTGTTGATAGAACACAATTAGCTTCTATGATCAGCCATATGGCCTGGGTGACAAGGACACTGGTCGATTTAAGATACATGGCCCACATACTAGCAAGAGCAGCATGTCTCAACTATCTCATTTATACTCCTCATGCCAAAAGCTACTATGACCTCAACCAACCAATTACATGGGGCTTCTCTCCCATAATGAGTTCCCTGATGGCTTGACAGGCTGTGGTTTAGGTAAAGAAGTTTGGCTTATGTTCAATAACTAGCCACCCATGGCCTCCTAGACCTCTAATGAAGCCCTGTTTCCACACTGTCTAATTCTTCCTTATGTAGACTGGGGGATAATTGGATGGATCTGGCCCTTGAGGTGTAAGGGGTGGTTGCCAAATTACTGGTTCTCAGGCCACCGTTTGGCAGTTGAGCCTGCCTTGGTTCCCTCAGCACCACCCCTGCTGCCGCCGCCCTTTTTGGTGACCCCTACCATGAGTCACTGCCACCTTTTTGGAAGCTGTACTAGTTCTAAGGGTTTCAGTATGCTTAAGCCATGTTTCAACTGTTCATTCTCTGCAGTAACCACAACTCTTTCCTTCCAAATAGACCCATGGGCATGGAGGATGGCCAATACGCCCCGGGAGTCTGTGTAAATGTTTCAGATCCTCCCAGTCCTGAGCTCTAAGGATCACCCTTAAGAGTTGTCAGCTCTGCCTATTGGGCGGAAGTCCCTGGAGGGTAGGCTTCTGGCTTCTGTGACTTGGGTCTGGAAAGTTGTTACATATCCTGCAGACTTCTCCCCTCTTTCATAAAACTGCTCTGATCTGTGAACCATTCCTCTTCCGTGTTTGGAAGAGGCTCACTTCCTAGGTCGGGGCAAGCAGAATAGATGGTGTCTATGGTTTCTGTACAGTTGTGCTCCAGGAGCCCTGTGGGTATCGTGGTGTGTGACAGGTTTTTATGGTAGCCACCGGATTGTCTGAAAACATAGTCTGAACTTGAATCAACCTTCTGGGGGATAGCTACTCTGTTCCCTTAGAACCTACTAAAATCCGAATCTTTTTTTAGATGAAACTTCAAAAAAATTTTATTATTTTTAAAAATGTATTTATTTATTGTGCTGTGTCTTCATTGCTGCACGGGCTTTTCGTTAGTTGCAGCGCACAGGCTTCTCACTCTGGTGGCTTCTCTTGTTGCACGGTGTGGGGTCTAGGGAGCTCGGGCTTCTGAAGTTGCAGCTCAGTAGTTGTGGCGCACCGCCTGTGGTTACCCCTGGTGTGTGGAATCTTCCTAGACCAGGGATTGAACATGTATCACCTGCATGGCAGTGGATTGTACCACTCCGGAAATAAACTATTTCATTCAAGTATAGCCAGTTAACAATGTTGTGATAGTTTCAGGTGGACAGCAGAGGAACTCAGCCATACATATACATGTATCCGTTCTCCTGCAAACTCCTCTCCCAACCGAGCTGTTACATAACATTGAACAAAATTCCCTGTGCTATACAGTAGGGCTTTGCTTAAAACCTGAAGCATAATGGAGTTCATATAGTGATTGACTGACCAGATGTTAACTTTTCCGCCTCCTTGAGCAGGTTGTAATAGCAGCTACTTCCTGAAGCCAAGGAGGCCATCCCTTGGTGGCTGGATCTAATTGTTTAGAGAAATAAACAACCACCTGAGTAAAGTGCCCCAGTGTTTGAACTAATACCCCAAGGATGATTGTTTTTCTCTCCTAAAAGTAAAGGTCAAAGAGTGTAGCTAAATCTGGGAGGGCCAGGGCAGGGGCCTGAAGCAATTAGTTTTTCAATTCTTGAAAGGCCCCTTTGCATTGTGAATTCCATTCAAAACGACCATCATCCTTTCTTTTGAATTTTGCATATGGAGGCATAACTAATAGACCGTAGTCAGGGATCCAGAATGGCAAAACCTGGCCAGGGGGAGGGGGAACCCTTAAGCTGTCTTCTAGTTTTAGGAGAGGGTGAGGCTGCAAATGTCTTCTCTCTTTTCCTGGGTGGGCTTCTCTGACCTATGAGAATGAATCCTGGGTGGGTCACCCTAGTTTGTGCCATTTGAGCCTTTTTCTTGGACACCATATATCCTTTAAGGAGGCCAGGTGGTTCAGAAGCCTCCTTAGGCAGGCTGATGATCAGGATGTTGTCTGCACAGTGGAGGAGGGTTCCCTCTTCCAGATGGAGATCTTTTAGGTCTTTGGCTAAAGTTTCTCCAAAGGTGGTCGGGGGACTTTCTGAACTTCTGAGGGCAGGACTGTCCAGCAGTATTGTTGTTTTTGTTACATGTTTGGGTCCAGCCACTGAAAAGCAAAACTTCCTTATGAGTCCGGGACTCATGGAGTACAGAAGAAGTCATCTTTAAAGTCTAATACAGAGTACCAGGCCCTGGTGGACAGTAGGGTGGTCAGCTGGATGCAGAGGTTAGGGATGACTGGAGGTGTATAAGGAACCTTGGTCACTTATCCATGTTTTTTTTTTTTTTTTTTTCCAATAGTAAATAGTGCAGAACTAAACGATCCCTGACTGGTTAAATCCTTAAATGTGGAACCTGAGATACAAACCACATATACTGATGGCTAACGGTAAATTATAAGGGATTTTCAACTGTGTGAGGAGGGTTGGTGCCCTAAGCCCCTGTTGTTTAAGAGTCAAGTGTGAACTCTTTGAGTGACTGCTGAGCCACTAGAAATCACAAAGAGAGCCTCCTGGGACTAACGATTGTTGGTACATTCTGAAATATTAGTATTTAAAATTAATTAATTATTCTTTGGCTATTAGTTAGTTCTTATCTCAAGGAAAGTTATGACCAACCTAGATAGCATATTCAAAAGCAGAGACATTACTTTGCCAACAAAGGTTAATCTAGTCAAGGCTATGGTTTTTCCTGTGGTCATGTATGGATGTGAGAGTTGGACTGTGAAAAAGGCTGAGTGCCGAAGAATTGATGCTTTTGAACTGTGGTGTTGGAGAAGACTCTTGAGAGTCCCTTGGACTGCAAGGAGATCCAACCAGTCCATTCTGAAGGAGATCAGCCCTGGGATTTCTTTGGAAGGAATGATGCTAAAGCTGAAACTCCAGTACTTTGGGCACCTCATGCGAAGAGTTGACTCATTGGAAAAGACTCTGATGCTGGGAGGGATTGGGGGCAAGAGGAGAAGGGGATGACAGAGGATGAGATGGCTGGATGGTATCACTGACTCGATGGACGTGAGTCTGAGTGATCTCCGGGAGTTGGTGATGGACAGGGAGGCCTGGCGTGCTGCGATTCTTGGGGTCGCAAAGAGTCAGACACGACTGAGCGACTGATCTGATCTGATCTCACGTATAATATCATTGAAGATGTTTGCCTTTTGTTGTTGTTGGAGTCTAGTTGATTTACCGTGTTGTATTAGTTTCAGCTGTACAGCAAAGTGAATCAGTTATACATTTACATATATCCACCCTTTTGTATATTCTTTTCCCATGTAGGCCATTGCAGAGGAAGATGTTTTCATTGATTCATTCATGCAAAGTACCTATAGAGCATCTCCTGTGTGGTAGGTATTTATGCTGGATGATGAGGAGATGAAGCCAAATACTACATGGTCACCATTCTCACCACTTAGGGTGAGAATTTAATATAAAAAAGCAAGTGTTGCACAACATCAGTCACGCAGTTACAGAATCTCTAGAATGTGCAGTGCTGTCATGTACGGTGATGCAGTGAGGGTCTAGTTTGGAAGGGAACATATGCAAAATAGCTGTCAGGCAAATCACGGCATGCTGACATTTATCGCCAACAACTGTTGAATAATGTCAAATGATAGGGCTGTTTGTACATATAAATGACAGAAACATACATGGCAGATTCTTGAGAGTGCACTAATTCTCAGACAGCCTCAGTACTTCACTAAGTAATGATAACATAGAGGGTTTTTAAAAGAACTATTTTAATAAAAAGTTTCCTTGCATAAGATATTGAGAAAATTCTGATTAAAAAATGAGTGTATTTTTGACCTTACAAATATACTCCTGGGAATATTTTCTCAAGATGTATGTGTAAAGATTTAGACACAAAAGTTTTATTGTTTTAAAATGATTTTCTCCTTTACATTGTATCAGCATGTTACACATACTCCTTTTTCTGCCTCTTCTCTCTCTCTTTTTTCTTTTGGCCTCAACACATAGCTTGCAGGATCTTAGTTCCTCGACCAGCGTTGGAACCCAGGCTCTGACAGTGAAAGTGCCCAAACCTAACCACGGAACCATCAGGGAATTCCCTCTGCTCATGTTTTACTGAATCTGGAAGGTTTGTCACCTAAATTTCCACTGGGCCAATGCCATACTCTCATTCAGTTCCCTGTTTGAAAGTTGTCTTATCTTAGAGACCATCTATTACTTCTTGCCACTGTCTTCTTATCCTGCTTTATTATGATATTATAGTTTATTGTAGGACTTAATCACCAACTTCCATATTTATTTGTGTTCATTGTTTTCCTTGTCTGTCTTTATCCCTAAGTCTCAGAAATGTAAGCTCTACAAGAACAGAGGCTTTGTATTCCCAATCCGGGACAAGGTAGATATTGAGCAATGAACAAATATTGCATAAATAACCATTTAACAAATAAATAACATAAACAAAACAAGCTGCATGTCCATCAGTAGATTATTCACCAGTGCATTAAGTAGCCATATCATGAAATTCTAAGCAGCCTTTAAAATGACAGTTTTAGAAATGTTTAAGTGTTAGTCGCTCAGTTGTGTCTAATTCTTTGTGACCCCATGGACAGTAGCCCACCAGGCTCTTCGGTCCATGGAGTTCTTCAGGCAAGAATACTGGGAGTGGGTAGGCTTCTCACTGTGGTAGTTTCTCTTGTTGCTGAGCAAGGGCTCTAGGGCACTCAGATTCAGTAGTTGTGGCGCTACTCGGAGGCATATGGGATCTTGCCAGACTAGGGATCGAACCTGTGTATCCTGCATTCGCAGGTGGGATTTTACCACTGAGCTCCCAGGGAAGCTCAATAAAGGCATTTTTAATCCTCAGATTAAGCAATTATGTTGAGCATTACAGATTTTGAGGGTTTTGCTAGTTTCTCTCTCCAGAGTGACCCATATGGACAAAATTTTAAACTTGTCATTGGATTGCTATCCATTGCCTCTAATTTATTTATATAGGCAGCTAGTGACTTAATGCTTAATTCAAGAATTTGTGTGTGTGAAAAGTTGAGTGAAAGTGTTTGTCACTCAGACGTGTCTGGCTCTTTGTGATCTCATGAAACGTAACCTACCAAGCTCCTCTGTCCATGGAATTCTCCAGGCAAGAATACTGGGGTGGGTTGCCATTCCCTTCTCCAGTGGATCTTCCCAACCCAGGGATCGAACCCAGGTCTCCCACATGGCAGGCAGATCCTTTGCCATTTGAGCCACCAAATTGTCCCAATTATGTTGAAAGTGAAAGTGAAAGTTAGTCACACAGTTGGGTATAACTCTTTTCGATCCTATGGACTGTAGCCTACCAGGTCCTCTGTCCATCGAATTCTCCAGACAAGAATACTTGACTGGGTTGCCATTTCCTTTTCCAGGGGATCTTCCCAACCCAGGGATTGATTGAACCCAGGTCTCCTGCACTGCAGGCACATTCTGAGAGTTTTGCTAGTTTGTCTCTCCAGAGTGACCCATATTGACAAAATTTCAAACTTGTCATTGGATTGTTACCTGTTGCCTTTAATATGTTTAGCCAGGGACTTAATGCTTAACTCAAGAATTTGGTAGAGTTTCTAAGTGGAAAAGTATATAGTAATATTCCTGTGATATACGATATTAAGAGTTGGATAAGACTAAGCACACACACACTTATGATATTTTTGCATCCTAAATATACACTTTTAAAATTTACACCTAGTATATGTTTTTAAATAAATGATAGTTTAATATAAATAGCAAACTGTGTCTTCTGATTTTAATGTGGCTTTTGAGTTTTGGTTGCTTACTTTACTGTTTACTCTGCCAAATTTGGCATTAGTACTGTGACAGAAAGAATCTATTTATTCCTTCAGTCTTTTGATAAGACTGAGATCTTTAGATAGTATTTACAAGAAAGTCATGGTTCTACTGCTTCGAGGTCTAAAAGGATAATTTTATGAAAATAATACCCCATATAAATGACAATCCTTAGGTAATCTCTTAGTATTTCCCCAAATATGAATCAGCCCATGAATTTCTGAGAAAGATTAAAAATACATTTTAAACTTCTTTAAACTTTTTAAATTTTAAATTAAATGCTTAACTCTTTTTAAATGTGTGACACCATCCATCACAATTTTATATTTAGACACATAATAATGTATAATCTCAGCTTGCTGTCCACTTGTAAAAATGGGAATAGACTTGGAGAAATAAGCAATTTCCCAACAGAAAATTGGAAATTCTGCCAACCAATTCCAGGTGACCTGCCATCAATCAGTGTTAAATTCTCTGGGGCTATTGTTGAAGGGTATTGCTATTAGTGAAGGGCTTCACTGGTGACTAATGGTATATAACAAATACATTGAAGAACTATAGAAACCCCCCGAATTTGTAATTGTCTGGCAACTTTCCGCAGAGACCTTTCCTAGCAATTGAGAAAGTGAGATTTTTATAACCTCCTTTTAGTTCTCTTATTAAAATACCTGTTTTTAGAGAAATAGGTGAAACGATTATGCCATGCAATTAAATTAAATTAGCTGACAAAATATTTCTTTATGACTAAACTGTTTAATGTAGGCATTTGGAAATATGTGGTATCATTTAGAATATGTGCAAATGTGACAATTATTCTGATTCTGAAGTTAAATAAGTCTCAGTTTGCAATAAAATCTCCTTGTTTGGTATTATTAAGCAATTATGATTAATGTCTGAAATGTAATGTTCCATGGTTATAATTTTCCTTGTTTGCTTGAGTGAGTACATTAGGAATTCATTAAAAATGCAAGCCGTTCAGATACCTGCAAACTACAAATGTAGTGAGGACTTTCTAGAGGTTAGGAAACATTTCAGAATAAGAAACCATGACTGGGGTGAACCAACAGCTGGCAAATAATTATGATGGATTTCTAGTCCTGCAATGCAGGGATAGACAAATGGGTTTGTTCATTGATGTCAAAAATCAAATCCATTCTGATGTAAAAATCTAATTACAAGACATACCTGCCATTCTTCTGACTCTTAAAAGCTGAAGCAGGTAAGGCTTCAAACTTACCAAAGTGGCTTATGCTGTTGTGTAAGCCATGGATAAATGAAGGCAGCTAAGAATCTGATGTTGTTAAAAAGCAGTTTGTCTTAAAGTAGTGAAAATAGTAAAATCAATTGATCAATCAATCCAGCATTCCTGGAGCACTTGCCTCACCAGATGGTCGTGAAAAGTAGATTAAATGAGGTATCTAAAATACCCAGTCTTGTGTTTGTTCTGTTTGGAAAGTGTCATTTAAAGTGCTGCTCCAGAGTTAGTTGTGTGCTGATCAATCAGTTAGCCTTTGTCTACTTAGGATTAAGTCATGCGGTAAAGAGCTTCTCCATTCTGGGAAGATTGTTGTCAGTCAAAGAAGGCTGAGCTCTGGTGTCACTTCTTAGTTTTATGAGGACACAAATCCCAACATGAGGGCCCTACCCTCATGGCATTATCTAAATCTAATTGTCTCTCAAAGACCCTACCTTTTAATATCATTTTATTGGGAGTTAGGTCTTCAACCTATGAACGTTCATTCAGTCCATAACAGGGGAATGAGGGCATCTCTTTAAAGCCTATAAATCATAACAGGTATACAAAGGAGAACTTCCAGAAAAGTAGGTCTAAGATGCCCTTTTTTGTTGTTGTTGTTCAGTCATTAAATCCTGTCTGACTCTTTGCAACCCCATGGACTGTAGCCCGCCAGGCTCCTCTATCCACGGGATTTCTCAAGCAAGAATACTGGAGTGGGTTGCCATTTCATTCTCCAGGGGATCTTCCTGACCCACCTGTATTGGCAGGTGGATTATTTATCACTGAGACACCTGGGAAGCCCGAAGTGTTCATTTACTGTCTGTTAAAGAATGCTCAAACTACCACACAATTCACTCATCTCACATGCTGGTAAAGTAATGCTCAAAATTCTCCAAGCCAGGCTTCAGCAGTACATGAACCATGAACTTCCAGATGTTCAAGCTAGTTTTACAAAAGGCATAGGAACCAGAGGTCAAATTGCCAACATCTGCTGGATCATCAAAAAAGCAAGAGAGTTCCAGAAAAACATCTATTTCTGCTTTATTGACTATGCCAAAGCCTTTGACTGTGTGGATCACAATAAACTGTGGAAAATTCTTCAAGAGATGGCAATGCCAGACCACCTGACTTGCCTCTTAAGAAACCTATATGTAGGTCAGGAAGCAACAGTTAGAACTGGACATGGAACAACAGACTGGTTCCAAATAGGAAAAGGAGTACGTCAAGGCTGTATATTGTCACCATGCTTATTTAACTTCTGTGCAGAGTACATCATGAGAAACGCTGGGCTGGAAGAAGCACAAGCTGGAATCAAGATTGCCAGGAGAAATATCAATAACCTCAGATATGCAGATGGCACCACCCTTATGGCAGAAAGTGAAGAGGAACTAAAAAGCCTCTTGATGAAAGTGAAAGAGGAGAGTGAAAAAATTGGCTTAAAGCTCAACATTCAGAAAACTAAGATCATGGCATCTGGTCCCATCACTTCATGGGAAATACATGGGGAAACAGTGGAAACAGTGTCAGACTTTATTTTTTTGGGCTCCAAAATCACTGTAGATGGTGACTGCAGCCATGAAATTAAAACACGCTTGCCCCTTGGAAGAAAAGTTATGACCAACCTAGATAGCGTATTCAAAAGCAGAGACATTACTTTGCCAAGAAAGGTCCGTCTAGTAAAGGCTATGGTTTTTCCAGTGGTCATGTATGATGTGAGAGTTGGACTGTAAAGAAAGCTGAGCAGTGAAGAATTGATGCTTTTGAACTGTGGTATTGGAGAAGACTCTTGAGAGTCCCTTGGACTGCAAGGAGATCCAACCAGTCCATCCTAAAGGAGATCAGTCCTGATTGTTCATTGAAAGGGCTGATGCTGAAGCTGAAACTCCAATACTTTGGCCACCTGATGTGAAGAGCTGACTCATTTGAAAAGATCCTGATGCTGGGAAAGATTGAAGGCAGGAGGAGAAGGGGAGGACAGAGGATGAGATGGTTCGATGACATCACCGACTCAGTGGGCATGAGTTTGGGTAAGTTCTGGGAGTTGGTGATGGACAGGGAGGCCTGGCGTGCTGCAATTCATGGGGTCACAAAGAGTCGGACACGACTGAGCGACTGAACTGAACTGAACTGAAAGCTGTTAGATTGCGAGGATAAGGAGCATGGCTTATCTCTTTCCGTATTATGCCCACTACATGACACAGGGTTCTGCACATGATAATGAATATGTAAATGAAAGGATGAGTAAATGAACACACAAGAGCTATTCTAGCTCGAGGTTGCACAGCTGAAAGATAACTGCTCAACTTTCTTTAGAATCATGCATGTTCCTGTAAGATAAGACTTTATGAAAACAGAGAAACTTATCATTCCTTAAATTTGATTAAGTCATGATTTTACCTAGTTTAGAGAAGGCACAGGTAAACAGTTTGGCAGTTACAAACTAAAGTTTAACATAAAAACTATTCTGTACCTTCTGGGTTTTGAGAGAAAGTCAAGTGAGATGTTTATTTTCTACATAAATATTAATAATATCAGTGACTATATTGTGCTAGGCCGTTTTGTGTCAGGAACTGTGCTAGGTACACTTGGTGCAGAATTTAATTCTTAGAACCATCTGCTTTCTTTTTTAGGGTTTTTGTTTATTTTGGCTGCATGGGCGTCTTTCAGGGGTCTTAGCTCCCAAATCAAACCCATGCCCCCTGCATGAGTAGCACAGAGTCTTAACCACTGAGCCACCAAGAAGTCCTCATCTGCTTTCATTTTTAGAAGAGGAGTCAGGGTTAGAAAAGGGAAGAGGCTTGCTGTGAGCCCCACAGCTGGCACATGCCCGAGCTGGTGATCTCAGCCTGGTTGCTGTTATTCCAGAAGCTGTGCTTTTAACCATTCTACAACCCTACTGGATTTGGTCATCCAAAAGTCTAAAAGGCTTTAGTGATACTTTTTGTTTATGACATAAATTCAAGTCAGAATCTGTATAGCAGCTATAGGAAAACGGAAAAAGACCTCCGTAGCAAGTAGCCAAGAGAAACAGTATCATCCAGAAGTAAAGCAAGATTCGTATCATGTGGTTCTGTAAAAAGTAAAGTCCCGCTGATTTAAGAAAATGATCAATTCCATGTGAGACAATGGGCTGTATTAGATTTCCCATAGTTTGGCATTTGCCTGGTTTCAGTGCCTTTTCATACCACTCCCTAGGTTCACCACATTGCAATTGTGTTAATTTCTTTCCTCATCTTTGAATTTATCAGATATTCTGTCTCTAGACCTTTGTACCTGTCTCTGTTCCCACCTTCTGGAACTCTTTTCTTTAAACGCTTGATTTACTTTAAATGTTTGGATTATTGTCATCCTTTGTGCCTAGGGTATAGTACACAACCAGTAAATATTTTCTGAATAAAGGAAAAAAACAGAGTCAGGTGAGATACTGGCCTTTTTAGCCTGATTTTTATACTGATTTCCTCGAGGTCTTTCTTCCCTACTGTTGAGATATGTTAAGCATGTGCCGTTTTTCCGTGTTTCTCTGGAAGATGGGGAGGGAAAGTAAACACATGATAACTACTTGATTTATAACATTATATGAGTTTAATGTATACAATATTATATTTTGACTTCTGTATATCCTATAGCATGCTCATTACCAAAAGTTTAGCTGCCATTTCTGATGTGCCAGGTTCTTACATGTAATTGCCCCTTAAATCCTCAAAACCTCTCTTTGTAGCAGTTTAAAGACATGAAATTTGAAGCTCAGAGAAGTTAATAGTGTGGTCAAAACTATTAAAAGATAGAGAGTTCCCTGGTGGTCTAGTAGTTAGGGCTTGGTGCTTTCACTGCTGTGGCCTGGATTCAGTCCCTGGTAGGGGGACAAAGACCCTGTGAGCCTCACAGCATGACCAAAAAAAAAAAAACCCAAACTTTTTGGGATTGACATGTACACACTGCTATATTCAAAATAGGTAATAAACAAGGACCTACTGTATAGCACAGGGAACACTGCTCAGTATTCTGTAATAACCTAAATGGGAAAAGAATTTGAAAAGGAAATAGATATGTGTATATGTACAGTTCAGTAACTTTGTTGTATACCTGAAACTAACAGAACATTGTTAATCAACTATGCTCCAATACAAAATAAAACTGTAAAGAAAAAAATCATATTATTGTATTTTAAGATATATATTAAAATTGTGTTTAAAAGAATTTTTCTTTGAAACAGAGCCAGCCAGCATTGTAACCCAGGTCTATCTGATTCCAGAGGCCACCATCTTTCTATTGTACCAGAGTGACCTGTATTTATGAAATAATCAGAAACATTTCTTATGGAAGGGAAGAGGTGAAAGGATAGGGACTAACTTTAGGAGTGGTTAAGAAAGATGTTTGCATAAGGTGGATGTCATGAGTTTTCTTCCTTAAGTACATCCCCTTCTTAGTCCTGGGATGATTGTATTAGCTCTGGCTATTGCGGACAAAATAATATCTATCTAGACTCTTGAGAGAACAAGAGGTTGAATGATATCTTAGTAGTAAAGAAGTTATCTTAGATAAAGCAAAAGTGTACTTTTCTCTTCCAGCAAAATTGAGAGAAACAGGAATTAGGATATAGAAGTAGGAACATACTACTTCTAGTAAGTGAAAAAGGAAAATAAGAAACTCAGGGTAGAAGATATTGAATTGCAAAATTGTCTTGCCCTTCAGTGACATTTTGGGCTAGGACATATAGAGAAACACCTCTGTCATTGAGCGCTGAAACCTATTATATCAAGTGTGTTATCTTTGACTCTCATAGCTGGTGGTAGTGTGGGAAGGACCAGACACTTGGAGACAAGCAGACATTGAAATTTAATTCCTAGGCAGGTCTTCTAGTTAACTACCTGATTGATACTTAGATCTTTAAATTCTCTTAGCTTCAGTTCCTTCAACAAGAAATGAAGAATATCTAACTCTGGGGTTGTGTGGACTAACTTCAGTAATACTGTGAAATGCTTGGCACAGAAAAAGTGCTGTATGAAATGATCTGTGGTGATAGTTAATAATATTATTAATGTTAACAATAATAATCCTTTGTAATGATAAAGATACTAGAAACAGTAATGGTGCATTATGTTGTACATACCATATAATCATTAAATAGAAGTACTTATAATTTGTTTTTTATTAAGTGGTAAAGTACATAAAAAAAGATGCTTTACTTGAACTGTATATCACTTATGTACTTTATCTTAAAATGATACATTATTCCTTTAATATTTAGTGCAGTTATGGATTATGCTGTCTCCCTTCATTTGTTTGAATAATTACTTTCTGCCCAGGTCTCACGGGAACCTGATTAAAAATCACCAGTAATACTGCTTCTTTAACTGCTCTTCATGTTATTTAGGGAGGTGTGAAAAATAATTATATCTATTAACGAAAACTATCTACTTATGCAGCTGAGCATCAGTATCTTTACTTTACCTGGGTTTTCAAGATCATCAATGGCCATTTTTGTAACAGTGAATAATTGAGCTCCCTTCTTGGAACCTGAAAATAGAAAAATAGGAAAAAAAAAAAAAGAGTTAAAGAATTCAGAGTCACCCCTACATGTTCTGCATACTAACCTGAAACTCTGCCTGAGGGCACAGCAATGCCCTCCCAACCTGAATTCAGTTCCCACCCTCTGGCTCTCAGGAGAGCAGGAGTTGAGAATCAAACTAGCACCTATACTAATAATACTTTTAAGACATTTAAGGAAGCCATTTGTCAGAATCAGGATGTTTCTAAAGTGGTGTTTGTCAGCTGAGACATTTAGATTTGTTCTCATGACAAAGAAGAATGAGGTTAAATTAATCAAGCAATCGCCAAACTTTTGGTTTGGTAAAGAAATTAAATACTCAATCTGAAAATTGGTTGAGGGATCCATGTAGAGCTGGGTCTATGTGGCCACTAAAAAAGCATTTCAGAGGGAAATGTTAATGTGTGGTCCCGTAGAACACTGAATCCCCTTAGAGGTTTCCCTCTTTTGTAGTAAAAACATAAAAATAAGCACAGAGTAGTGAGTTTCTCTAAAAATGATTCTTGCTTTCATTTGAAAGGCTCACATTCTGAGATTATATCATTCTGTATCTATCTAATCTAACATCCATGAAAAATTAATCTAGGAAAGATATGGAAAATTTAGTTTGCATCCACCTGAGGATTATAACCTGGGAGAGAGTCTTTCAGAAAGCTCTGAGGACTGTTCCATCCTGTAGAGGTCCAAGCAGTTACGCATGTTTTTGAGACAAAGTGTTTTATTTTGAATGACATATTGACAGTTTATACACCCCAGATCTGCATGTACAAAGCAAGTGGGGTCATCCCAATTCCTTACAAAATTAAGAAGTAAGATTATCTCCCAAGGAATTATTGAGTAATGGGTCATTCTCACCCTTTATAAGATTAAGAAGAAATGTGGACTTCTGAGAAGGTCTGGTTAGTGCAGACGTGCAATACGCAGTTAAGGGGAGGGAGGAGACCCAAACAGGCAGGAAAAAATTTTATGTT
Organism: Bos mutus; assembly: GCF_027580195.1. Lineage (NCBI taxonomy): Eukaryota > Metazoa > Chordata > Mammalia > Artiodactyla > Bovidae > Bos > Bos mutus. The sequence continues at coordinate 35,889,338 of NC_091634.1, read as the reverse complement.
TAAATTTTTCTTGTTTTTCTATAAAATATAAATTTTATTTCATCACTGCCTACCTATCATCGTCGTCATCATCATCATCATCTACCTATATATCTCAAAATGCAGAGGCAAGTCTAGAATAATCTAGAATGATCATTTAACTTTACAATTTAACTGTTCCTTGAAATTCCAATTCTGGATACCAGAGATGTAGAGTTAATACTTCAAAGATTACCTTGCAGCTCCAGGCCTACTATTAATTGGCTAGATAAACTTTATCACTTTCTTTAACTAAAAACTCAGTTTCTCACCAGAGATTTATTACAGTGATGTGGGTAGTTTGGCCCCGTGCTACACCAGGGTCTGAGGACCAGCATCACCATCATTCCTTGGGCGCTTATTAAAAACGCAAAATCTCAGGCTCCATCCCAGACCTACTGAGTTAGATGTTCTGGTGGAGGGGCCCACACACACCTCGTTTAGTAAGTTCTCTAGGTGATTCGGATAAACTCTAAAGACAGGGTATTAGTACTAATCTGTTCCACAGACATGATGCTCTTGATTTAGAACCAGAGTATTTCATTGTAAATTTTATTCTTGTTAGAAGAATTGGGTGTCGCCCTGTGCTGTCCACACTCTCTCACTTGGTAAACAGAGTATCTGCGGGAGTAAATGACCCTTCATGGATCAACTTCTTGGAGGCCTTGGTGCCTTTCAGTTTGGAGGCTCTGAGAGACGAAGCATTCCCACTTGGTGAAAAGGCACTCATTGTTTTGCCTCAAGGAATCAGTAGATTTTTTTGTTTTGAAATTATAGTTGATTTATAATGTTATATTAGTTTTGGGAGTGTAATACTGGGATTCAATATTTTTATAAACCATACTCCATTTAAAGTTGTTATAAAATATTGGTTATATTCCCTGTCCTGTACATTTTAACAGTCTCCAACCTTGTTAGCACTGGGGACCAGTGTCATGGAAGACAAATTTTCCATGGATGGGGGAGGAGGTAGGGGATGGTTTCAGGATGATTCAAGTGATTATATTTATTGTGCATTTCATCAGTGATGCATCAGGTGGGTATGATCTCCACCTCAAATCATCAGGCATTGGTTCCCAGAGGTTGGGGAACCCCTGCATTACATCCTTCTGTTTCACTTATTTTATACCTAGTGGTTTGTACCTCTTAATCCTCCTTCCCTGTCTTGCCCCTTTCCCTCTCCTCTCCCCAGTGGTAACCACTAATTTGTTCTCTGTATGTATGAGTCTGTTTCTCTTTTGTTTTATTCATTTATTTTTTAGGTTCCACATAGAAGTGAAAATATATAGTATCCATATTTCTCTGATTAGCTTCGTTAAGCATAATACCCTTCAGATCCATCTATGTTATTGCAAATGGTAAAATCTCATTGTTTTATGGTTTAGTAATATTGCATTATATTCCAACATCCCATTACATCTTCTTAAAAAAAAAACAAACTTTTTTTTGGAATATAGTTTGATTTACAATGTTGTGTTAGTTTCAGGTGTACAGTGTAGAATTCAGTTATACATACACATATACTCATTCTTTTTTTTAGATTATTTTCCCAATTAGGTTATTAGAGACTATTAAGTAGAGTTCCCTGTGCAGTACATTGTGTCCCTGTTGGTTATCTATTTTATATAATACATAGTAGGGTGTGTATATTAATCCCAAGCTCCTAATTTATCCCTACCCCAACATTTCCTTTTATAGCTTCACGTCTTCTTTATCCAGTCATCTGTTGATGGACTCTTAGACTGTTTCCATATCTTGGCTATTGTAAGTAATGGTGCTATGGGCAATCGGGGTACATCTATGTTTTCAAATTAATGTTTTTGCTTTCTTTGGATATCTAGCCAGGAGTGGAATTCTGGATAATCTGTAGTTCTGTTTCGGGTTTTTTGAGGGAACTTCATACTGTTTTCTGTAGAGATTGTACCAGTTTACACCCCACCAACAGTGAACTAGCATCCCTGTGTAGTTTGCCTGTAACCAGTGGCCTTGATGGGAGAGTGAGATCTGAAGTGAGCGTGTGCTGCATCTTCCCCAGGGAGTGCTGGCAGCCACTGTCTTAGTGGGAGACAGGGTTGGAGCTGGAGGGGCTCAAGCCAGAGTCAGGTCCAAGCTGGGGCTTCTTCTATGTTCAGTGGCTGTCACCACCCTGTTGGGGGCTGAGGAGCTGGAGCTGGAAACTTGAGGGAGTTGGGCTGCTTCCGGTTATGTGGCAGAGCCCGAGGGCTTACGGCTGCACTTCTGTGCTGGTTTCACTTTTTTCCTGGAGTGTGTGCCTTGGTTAGAGGTTGAGTCAGGCTGGAGGGGTTGGTGCCACATCACTGAGATGGCCACACCCATTCCCAAGTGTGTACAGGGCCAGGGGCTCCAGCCCAGGTTGTCTCTGCCCTGGAGCTAACTTCAGGTTGTGTGCAGGGACATGAGAGCTGGCCATGCTCGCCTCTGTCCTGGTCAGAGGCAAGACTGGGGTTTGGGTGGCTTTGCTCCCAACAAGTTTGCCCACTCTTGTTGGCAACGGCAACCTCCACCTTAGTGGGGAGTGGTGCTGGAGCAGGACGGGCTGGGATGTGTCCTGGGGTGGTCCTAGCAAGCTGGCCAGGACCCTAGGCAGCTTTTAATCGGCTACCACCACACTGTGACCCTAAATCAGTGTGTGTGCTCATCAGGAGCACAGTCTTGGTTTCTTGAAGCCCTTTGGTAAGCCCCAATGGCTTTCAAACCAACTAAGGGGTCTTGTCTTCCTCATGTCTGACTCCAGGGCCGGGGTGCCTAATGAGTGCCTCAAACCCCTTGCTCCCCTGAGAGGAGTTCCTAGCCTGTGATATCCCCCTCCACTTCTCTTTCCCCCAAGCAGATTCCTTCTTCTTGTTTCCTAGCAGAATCTGTATGGATCTTTCTTTACAGCTAGTTCCCAGTGAGTCTGTCTCTTGGTAGCTGTAGTTTTGGTGTGTTCACAAGGGGGCGTGAACCCAGTATCCTTGTGTGCCGCCATATTGATCCACAAAAACCCTCAGTAGTTCTGGCTGAGAAGAAAATACCTGGTGAAAGAAAAGGGGTAGTATAGTAAAATGGGAGCGAATGCATGCAGCTCCTGGATTTATTTTCTGTTGACTCCCAACTCTCACATAAGATCAACAGCAGCTTCCCTTATTAACCTCCTGTGTATGTGTGTTCAGTTGCTTCAGTCGTGTCTGCCTCTTTGCGACCCCTTGGACTGTAGCCCACCAGGCTCCTCTGTCCATGGAATTCATGTAAGAATACTGAAGCGGGTTGCCATGCCCTCCTCCAGGAGATCTTCCTGACCCAGTGATTGAACCTGGGTTTCCTTCACTACAGGCAGATTCTTTACTGCTGAGCCACTAGGGAAGCCCATATTAACCTCCTAAGGCTGTGTAAATGATGATCGTTGAAGGGTTTTGTTAAGATTAAATGGGGTTCTGTCCTATTGTGTTCAGTCACTAAGCATGTCTGACTCTGCAACCCCATGGACTGAAGCACGCCAGGCTTCCCTGTCCTTCATTATCTCCCAGAATTTGTTCAAATTCATATCCGTTGAGTTGGTGATGCTATCTAACCATCTCATCCTTTGCCACCACCCTCTCCTTTTGCCTTCAGTCTTTCCCAGCATCAGGACCTTTTCTAATGAGTCAACTCTTCACATCAAGTGGTCAGAGGATTGGAGCTTCAGCATCAGTCCTTCCAATGAATATCCAGGGTTGATTTCCTTTAGGATTGATTGGTTTGATTTCCTAGCAGTCCAAGTTTAAATGAGGTAACATGCAGAAAGCTTATCCCTGGTCCTAGCACACAGTGAGCACTAAACACATATTACTTATTTTTGGAGACTAATATTAACTTTCTGATAATGGTATGAAGGGCAGAAGAAGAAAAATTGTTTTGTGAACTTCATACTCAGGAAAAAAAGAAAAGTTGGAACATATATCCACTCTATGATCCAGGAGTTTTGTTCTGGTTGTTTACTGATTAGAAGTACAAAGTATGTATAAAATGGGTAAGGATTTTCATCATAAAAGCCTTTTTGTTCATAAAAGCCTAAAACTTGAAACAAATGTCCACCAACAGAATGGGTGTATAAACTGTGATATTTTCATACAATTAAATACTAATCACTAATGGAAAGGAATGAACTCCTGATGTGTAAAGCATGGATATATTATATCCCAAAACATTATGTTGAGCAACAGAAGCCAGACACATAAGTTGCTTGTTATGTAGTATGTAAATTAATTTATAGAACTAAACTAAGTCAATGTGATAGAAACTGGAGCTTTAGTTGTCTTAGGAAGGGGGATTGACTAGAGAGGTACTTTGGGAACTTTGGGGTAATGGAAACTATTCTACATCTTGATTGGGATGATAGTTATGAAAGTGTATGTACATTGTCAAAACACACCAAAGTGTACACTTAAAATACATTTAATTTTATGTAAATTAAAATTGAATGAAAAGTAACTCCCAAGAACAAGATGGTGGAGGGGTAGGTGGATGTGGAGTTCATCTCTTTCTACAGATACATCAGGAATATGTCTTCAGGCAAAGAAGTCCATGCAGAACACCAGCTGAGAGCAAACAGGAGTACTTGACCAGTGGAAAAGAGTATATAGAATCATGCAAAACTTGGTAGGATGAAGAAACTAGGAGGAAAAACAGTGTTAGTAGGACTGGACCTGCCCTTGGTGGTAGGGAAACTGAAGCAGGGCTCCAATCCCCACATTGGGGAAATTGTCTGAGTCAGAGGAGAAATATTTAAGGCTGAGAGTGAAACAGCTGATCTGTGGCAGCCTAAATGGAATGAAAATCAGACAGTCCTTGCCGCAGCCAGGGCAAGGGACACAGGTCCCCGGGAAGGCACAGAAACTGGGAGCTGGAGTTTAGAGATTGTGAAACAATCCCAGGGTGAGGGCTGCTGTTGACTGCCAAGGATGGATGGAGGAATTGTGGGGGAGGAGATTGTGGTGGGAGATGCCTGTGGAGGAAAGCCAGGCAGCCATGGAGGCAAGGTGATACTGCTGAGTCATGTGTAGGGGGTGGAGCCATCACCATAGCCTCTCTCCCCACACACTGCCAGCATTGGCAGCTGAACAATAGAGAGGCTGGCCCACCAAACGCCTGATACACTGAACTACAGAGTAGGACCCCACCCAGGTTGCCCCTTTAAGTTCCTGATGTGCCAATCTTCAGAGTAGGACCCCAGCCAGGGGGCCCCTCTATGTGCCTGACACACTGAACAACAGAGAAGGACCCCAGGCAAGGGAGCCCTGTAAGTGCCTGAACGGGTGGACCTACAGAGAAAGACTGGCCAGAGGCCTTCTGATCATCAGCTACAAGAGGCTCAAGAAAAGACTCTGATAGGGCCATGACTACAGCAGAGGCAGTCCGTATCCCTGCACACTTAGTGCTTCCAGAGTCCCTACAAGCCAAGCAGCTGTGCCACCTTCATGCTCAACTCTTACTGGGACAGACCTGCCACAGGCAAAAAAAGTCTTGCTTTTATGCACGCAGGGTCACTCTGGTTGTGTCCAACTCTTTGTGACCCTGTTGACTGTGGCCTGCCAGGCTTCTCTGTCAGCGGAGTTCTCTAGGCAAGAATACTGGAACATACTGGCCAGTACTGGTTGTCATTTCCTGCTGCCCAAGCCACCAACTTCCCTGATGCTGCCAGAACCCCTGCAACCCAAGCAGCTGCAACACCTCCATACTTGGCCCTCACTGGGCAAACCCAGGTCCTCCAGGGCAGCCTCAGGAGCAAACCCCAGTGGATGACCCATATGCAGAGGTGGAAATAAAACCACAATTGAAACCCAGGGGCAGTGTGGCTAAAGAAGAAGATCCAAAACCTCCCCACCAGCTAGCTGTACAAGCGGCAGATTAAATCCACACAAATAACTAGGCAGACTCTCTCTCTATGGAATATATAAAAGGACACTGAGCGCTCCCACAAAAGAAAATGCACTAGTTCTGAGGCGAGAACACACAGGAGTAGAACCATATTAGAATCTGAGCTGCCCCTACAGCAGGTCCAGAGATCAGTACAGTGTCGGAGGGCATCCTAGGGAAGTGGGGTGGACTGTGATTCCCAGCGAGGGAAAGGACTCTGATGGCAGTGACTCAAGAAAAGCATTTATTATTCTTATGTTTTGACTTGTTCTGTAGATTCTTTTGGATTTTTTTTCTCTCCCCCATAACCCCTGTTGTAGTTGTCGATTTTATTGGCACTATGAAATCTAATTAAGCTTTTGAGCTTTTTTTTTTCCCCTCAGTCACGTTTTTTTATTGTTGTTATAAACTTCTGCCTGTATGTTGGGCTTTTGCAGTTCTGTGGAATTTTCCTTTTTTTTTCTTTTCTCTTTCTTTAATTTTTAAGCCTATTAATATTTTCTACATTTATTCCTTTGTTTGCTTTTCCTGCTGTTCTTTTCCCCTTGAAGTTAATATTTAATGTATATAAATATTATTCATCTACCTCTATTTAACTTTGCATATCTGTTCTTTCTTTCCTTTCCTCTCAACATATTTGTTAGTTTTGTTTTCGTTGCTTTATTCCCCACTTGGCACCTTACTTTAGTTTTATTTTCCAGTTTGTGCTTTAGTTAGTTTTGTTCTTAACTGGTAAATATAATTTTTGATTTCTGTTGTTCGCCAGGTCAATCTACTGTACTTTATTTTTATTGGACCGTTTTGACTTTGCTTAATGGGTATATACGTATATGTGTATATTCCATTATTTTAATTATTATTTGCCTGACTTTGTAACTGCCATTTGTCTGGGGTTCCTCTTTGGTTTCTCGTTTTTGGGTATTTGTTTTAATCTCACTTAATACTATAACACTCTTGCCTGGAAAATCCCATGGATGGAGGAGCCTGGTAGGCTGCAGTCCATGGGGTCGCTGAGGGTCAGACATGACTGAGCGACTTCACTTTGACTTTTCACTTTCATGCATTGGAGAAGGAAATGGCAACCCAACCCAGTGTTCTTGCCTGGAGAATCCCAGGGACGGGGGAGCCTGGCGGGCTGCCGTCTGTGGTGTCGCACAGAGTTGGACACGACTGAAGTGACTCAGCAGAATACTATAACAAACCACTTGTGAAATCTTTGTTCCTGACCAGAGATCAAACCTTGAGCCTTTGGAGTTGGAGCACTGACTCCAAGACTCTGGACTACCAGAGAACTAATCCTAGGGAGTATCAAATAGTGAGAACTCACACAGAGGAAACCCTTGAATACAAGATCTGGCATCACCCAACCACCAGTAGTACCCTGTGCAAGACGCCTCATCTAAACAACAAACAAAACAAAAATACAAACCCAATCATCAGCAGACAGGATTATCACCTCACTCAGCCTTGCCCATCAGAGGAAAAACAAACAAGCAAGCAAACAAACAAAAACTCAGCATAAATCTCACCCTATATGAAGCTTACACAAACCATTGGACCAACCTCAGGAGGGCAGAAACCAAAAGGAAGAAAGAATTCAACCTTGAAGCCTGGGAAAAGAAGACCTCAAACATAAGCTTAAAAAAATAAGGAAAAAGCAGAGAAATACTACACAAATGACAGAACAAACTAGAATCACAGAAGTCCAAATAAATGAAAAGGAAATAGGCAAACCACCTGAAAAACAATTCAGAATAATGATAGTAAAGATGATCAAAAACCTTGAAAACAAAATGGAGAAAATGCAAGAATCAGTTAATAAAGACCTAGAAGAATTAAAGAATAAACATACAGAGACAAACAACACAATTACTGAAATTAATAATACTCTAGAAGGAATCGATAGCAGAATATCTGAAGCAGAAGAACAAAGCAGTGAGCTGGAAGATAAAATGGTAAAAATAACTTCTGAAGAGCAGAATAAAATAAAAAGACTGAAAAGAACCTAGGATAGTCTTAGAGACCTCTGGGACAATATCAAATGCACCAGCATGCAAATTGTAGGAGTCCTAGAAGAAGAAGAGAAAAAGAAAGGGTATGAGAAAGTTTTTGGAAATTATAGTTGAAAATTTCCCCAACATGGAAAAGGAAATAGTCAATCAAGTCCAAGAGGCACAGAGTCCCATACAGGATAAACCCAAGTAGAAACACATCAAGACACATACTAATCAAACTAACAAAGACTAAACACAAAGAAAGAATATTAAAAGCAGCAAGGGAGAAGCAACAAGTAACATACAAGGGAAACCCCATATGCTTAACAGCTGATCTTTCAGCAGAAACTCTGCAGGCCAGAAGGGAATGGCAGGATATATTTAAAGTACTTAAAGGGAAAAATCTACAACCAAGATTACTATATCCAGCAAGGATCTCATTCAAAGTTGATGGAGAAATAAAAAGTTTTTCAGGCAAGCAAAAGTTAAGAGAATTCAGTACCACCAAACCAGCTTTACAACAAATGTTAAAAGGACTTGTATAGTCAAGAAATACAAGAGAAGAAAAAAGATCTACAAATCAATTCCAAACAATTAAGAAAATGGCAATAGGAACATTTATATCATAATTACTTGAAATGTAAATGGATTAAATTCTCCAACCAAAAGACACAGACTGGCTGAATGGATACAAAAATAAGACCCGTATATATGTTGTCTACAAGAAACCCACTTCACACCTAAAGACATGTATAGACTGAAAGTGAGAGGATAGGAAAATATATTCCATGCAAATGGGAAATGAAAGCTGGAGTAGCAATTCTTATATCAGACAAAATAGATCTTAAAATAAAGAAGATTACAAGAAATAAGGAAGGACACTACATAATGATCAAGGGATCAATCCAAGAGGAAGACATAACAATTGTAAATATCTATGCACCCAATATAGGAGCACCTCAATACATAAGACAATCACTAACAGACATAAAAGGAGAAAATTGACAGTAATACAATAATAGTTGGAGACTTTAATGCTGCACTCACACCAATGGATAGACCATCAAAACAGGAAATTGATAAGGAAACACAAGTCTTAAATGATATATTAGATGAGATGGATCTCATTGATACCTTCAGGACATTCCATCCAAATGCAGAAGAATACACCTTCTTCTCAAGTGCACATGGAACATTCTCCAGGATAGACCACATCTTGGGTCACAAATCAAACCTCAGTAAATTTAAGAAAATTGAAATCATATCAAGCATCTTCTCTGACCACAATGCTATGAGACTAGACATAAACTACAAGAAAAAAACTGTAAGAAATACAAACACATGGAGATTAAACAACACATTTCTAAATGACCAACAGATTACTGAAGAAATCAAAAGAGAAATAAAAAAATTTCTAGAAACAAATGACAATGAAAACACAACTCAAAACCTATGGGATGAAGCAAAAGTAGTCCTAAGAGGGAAGTTTATAGCAATACAATCCTGCCTCAAGAAACAAGAAAAGCATTGAATAGCCAACCTAACTTTACACCTAAAACAACTTGAAAAAGAAGAACAAAAAAACCCCAAAATTAGAAGAAAGAAAGAAATCATAAAGATCAGAGCAGAAATAAATGAAAAAGAAATGAAAGAAGCAATAGTAAAGGTTAGTAAAACTAAAAGCTGGTTCTTTGAGAAGATAAACAAAATTGACAAAGCTTTAGCCAGACTCATCAAGAAAAAAAAAAGAAGAATCAAATAAACAAAATTAGAAATGAAAAAGAGAAGGTACAACAGACAATGAAGAAATACAAAGGATTATAAGAGACTATTATGAACAACTATATGGCAATAAAATGCATAACCTGGAAGAAACAGATTCTTAGAAAAGTTCAATCTTCCAAGACTGAACCAGGAAGAAGTGGAAATTATGAACAACCCAATTACAAGCAGTGAAATTGAAGCTGTGATCAAAAATCTCCACAAAAACAAAAGCTCAGATCAGATGGCTTCACAGGAGAATTCTATCAAACATTTAGAGAAGAGTGAATGCCTATCCTTCTAAAACTCTTTCAAAAAATTGCAGAGGAAGGAGCACTTCCAAACTCATTCTATGAGGCCACCATCATCCCGATACCAAAACAAGACAAAGACAACACAAAAAAAGGAAACTACAGGCCAATATCACTGCTGAACATAGATGCAAAAATCCTTAACAAAATTTTAGCAAACAGAATTCAGCAACACATCAAAAAGCTCATATACCATGATCAAGTTGGGTTTATTCCAGGAATGCAAGGATTCTTCAATATACACAAATCAATCAATGTGATACACCATATTAACAAATTGAAAGATAAAAACCATATGATAATCTCAGTAGATGCAGAAAAAGCCTTTGATAAAATTCAGCACCCATTTATGATTATAACTCTTAAAAAAATGGGCACAGAAGGAACCTACCTCAACATAGTAAATGCCATATATGATAAGCGAAAGTGAGAGTCGTTCAGTCATGTCTGCCTCTTGGCGACCCAATGGACTATACAGTCCATGGACTTCTTCAGGATGATCTCCAGGGGATCGTCCCAACCCAGGGATTGAACCCAGGTCTCCTGCATTGCAGGCAGATTCTTTACCACCTGAGCCACAAGGGAAGTGTATATATGATATAGTAAATGCCATATACGATAGTTCAGTTCAGTTGCTCAGTCATGTCCGACTCTGTGACCCCATGGTCCGAAGCATGCCGAGCTTCCTGGTCCATCACCAACTCCCTGAGCTTATTCAAACTTATGTCCATTGCGTTGGTGATGCCATCCAACTATCTCATCCTCTGTCGTCCCCATCTCCTTCCACCTTCAGTCTTTCCCAGCATCAGGGTCTTTTCCAATAAGTTGGTTCTTTGCATTAGTTGGCCAAAGTATTGGAGTTTCAGCTTCAGCATCAGTCCTTCCAATGAATATTCAGGACTGATTTCCTTTAGGATTGACTTGTTAGATCTCCTTGCAGTCCAAGGGACTCTCAAGAGTCTTCTCCAACACCACAGTTCAAAGGTATCAGTTCTTCAGTGCTCAGCTTTCTTTATGGTCCAACACTCACATCTGTACATGACTACTGGAAAAGCCATAGCTTTGACTAGATGGACCTTTGTTGATAAAATAATGTCTCTGCTGTTTAATATGCTGCCTAGGTTGGCCATAGCTTTTCTTCCAAGGAGCAAGTGTCTTTTAATTTCATGGCTGCAGTCACCATCTGCAGTGATTTTGGAGCCCCCAAATTAAAGCCTCTTACTGTTTCCATTGTTTCCCCATCTATTTGCCATGAATTGATGGGACTGGATGCCATGATCTTAGTTATCTGAATATTGAGTTTTCAAGTCAACTTTTTCACTCTCCTCTTTCACTTTCATTAAGAGGCTCTTTAGTTCTTTGCTTTCTGCCATAAGGGTGGTGTCATCTGTGTATCTGAGGTTATTGATATTTCTCCCTGCAATCTTGATTCTAGCTTGTGCTTCATCCAGCCTGGCATTTTGCATGATGTACTCTGCATATAAGTTAAATAAGCAGGGTGACAATATACAGCCTTGCCATACTCCTTTCCCGATTTGGAACTAGTCTGTTGTTCCATGTTCAATTCTAACTGTTGCTTCTTAACCTGGATACAGATATCTCAGGAGGCAGGTCAAGTAGTGTGGTATTCCTATCTCTTTAAGAATTTTCCACAGTTTGTTGTGAGCCACACAGTCAAAGGCTTTGACATAGTCAATAAAGCAAAAGTAGATGTTTTCCTGTAACTCTCTTGCCTTTTTGATGATCAGGTGGATGTTGGCAATTTGATCTCTGGTTCCTCTGCCTTTTATAAGCCTACAGCAAACATTATTCTCAATGGTGAAAAACTGAAAGCATTCCCCCTAAGATCAGGAACAAGACAACTGTGTCCATTTTCACCACTGTTATTCAACATAGTTCTGGAAGTCCTAGCTACAGCAATCAGAGAAGAAAAAGAAATGAAAGGAATCCAGATTGGAAAATAAGAAGTAAAGCTCTCACTGTTTGCAGATGATATACTGTACATAGAAAACCTTAAAGATAGTATTAGAAAATTACTAGAGCTCATCAGTGAATTTAGCAGAGTTGCAGGATACAAAATCAATACACAGAGATCATTTGCATTTCTATATACTAACAATGAAAAATCAGAAAGAGAAATTAAGGACTCAATCTCATTCACCATTGCAACAAAAAGAATTAAATGTCTAGGAATAAACTTACCTAAGGAGAAAAAAGAACTGTACACAGAAAATTATAAGACACTAATGAAAGAAATCAAAGATGACATAAACAGATGGAGAAATATCCCATGTTTCTGGGTAGGAAGAATCAATATTGTGAAAATGACTATACTTTCAAATGCAATCTACAGATTCAATGCGATCCCTATAAAATTACCAAAGACATTTTTCACAGAGCTAGAATAACAAATTTCACAATTCATATGGAAACACAAAAGACCCTGAATAGCCAAATCAGTCTTGAGAAAGAAGACTGGAGTTGCAGGAATCAACCTTCCTGATTTCAGATTATACTACAAAGCTACAGTCATCAAGACAGTATGGTACTGGCACAAAAACAGAAATATAGACCAATGGAACAAGGTAGAAAGTCTAGAAATAAACCCATGCACCTATATGTACCTTATTTTTGCAAAGGAGGCAAGACTATACAATGGGGGAAAGACAGCCTCTTCAATAAATGATGCTGGGAAAACTGGATAGTGATATGTAAAACAATGAAATTAGAACACTTCTTAACACAATAGACAAAGATAAACTCAAAATGGATTAAAGACCTAGATGTTAGACCAGAAACTATAAAACTCTTAGAGGAAAACATAGGCAGAACATTTGATAACATAAATCAAAGCAAGATCTTCTATGACCCACCTCCTAGAGTAACAGAAATAAAAACCAAAGTAAACAAGTGGGACCTGATTAAACTAAAAAGCTTTTGCACAGCAAAGGAAACTATAAGCAAGTTGAAAAGACAACCCTAAGAATGGGAGAAAATAATAGCAAATGAAACAACTGACAAAGGATTAATTTTCAGAATGTACAAGCACCTCATACAACTCAATACCAGAAAAACAAACAACCCAATTGAAAAGGGTAAAGACCTATACAGACATTTCTCCAAAAAAGACATACAGATGGCTAACAAACACATGAGAAGATGCTTAACACTGCTCATTGTTAGAGAAACACAAATCAAAACTACAATGAGCTATCACCTCACACCAGTCAGAATGGCCCTCATCAAGAAGTCTACAAACAATAAATGCTGGAGAGGGTGTGGGGAAAAGGGAACACTCTTGCACTGTTCGTGGGAATGTAAATTGATACAGCCACTATGGAAGACGGTATGGAGATTCCTTAAAAAACTAGGAATAAAACCACCATATGACCCAGGAATCCCACTCCTATGCATATACCCTGAGGAAACAAAAATAGAAAAAGACCCATTGTTCATTGCAGCACTATTTACAATAGCTAGAACATGGAAGCAACCTAGATATCCATCAACAGATGAATGGATAAAGAAGTTGTGGTATATATACACAATGGAATATTACTCAGACATAAAAAGGAACACATCTGAGTCAGTTCAGATGAGGTGGATGAACCTAGAACCTACTATATAGAGTGAAGTGAGTCAGAAAGAGAAAGATAAATATCATGTTCTAACGCATTTATATGGAATCTAGAAAAATGGTACTGAAGGATTTATTTACAGGACTGCAGTGGAGAAACAGACATAGAGAATAGACTTATGGACATGGGGAGAGGGGAGGAGAGGGTGAGATGTATGGAAAGAGTAACATGGAAACTTACATTACCATATGTAAAATAGATGGCCAATGGGAATTTGCTGTATGGCTCAGGAAATCAAACAGTGGCTCTGTATCAATCTAGAGGGGTGGGATGAAGCGGAAGATGGGAGGGAAGTTCAAAAGGGAGGGATACGTGTATACCTATGGCTGATTCCTGTTGATGTTTGACAGAAAACAACAAAAGTCTGTAAAGCAATTATCCTTCAATAAAAAATAAATTAATTAAAAAAAAAGTAACTCCCAAGAGAAGACATCAGGTCTCCTCCTTACGATCTCAGAAGTTCAGTGAGATCAAAATCTGTACAAACTTTGTAGACTATTTCATAGCCTTTAGGAATTCTTCATTGTTTCTTCCTGTGTGCAGTTCTCCATGATGAATAGCAGTTCAGCTCTGAAGTTAGAAACGATCAAGGACATCACTGGGAGCAAGAAGAAGCTGCAGATACAGGGCTGTATCCAGACCCATTTCACAAGAATTAGAAGAATTGTGCATTAACCACAATTTACTACCTTCTGACTCCTACAGTGACATTTTTTTTGTTGTTTTCAAATTCTCTTAAAAATATTTGGGTAAAATTAAAAGTGACTAGCCTTGGGTCTATTCCCATTACAACCCACTATCTATGGCCACTAAGCCTATCATATTGGGTACTTTCGTTCAGCAGTAGTCAGCAAGCATTAATTGAATGCCTACTGCCTGCTCAGTAGGGTCTTTAAAGGGTAAAAAATAGGTGTTAACACGACGTTTTGGAGCTGCGAAATCCATGTGGTTAAATAACCTCTTATACCTGTGTAAATTGCAACACAGAGAGGGCAATTGGCTTAATCAAAGTCGATTTTGCACTCCTGGGCTTAAATCTCCTGAATGCCAATCAAAGAACCTCTTCATGGAATCCCATTGGTATAGGTCTTGCTTTTATAGGATTTATGATCTATTTGTCATACTCCTGCAAGCACAAGCTAGAGATTAATTAGAGCATAAACAAGGAGACAAGAGAACAGGGAAAAGAGATTTAACGTTTGAGCATAGACTAGGGGCCAGATAATTTTCCGTGTTTTAATTCTCATAACTATCCAAGAAATGCATGTTCTTATTCCCACATCATAGTTGAGAAATCTGAGGCTCAGAAGGTTCCCTTGACTTACTTAAGGTCATATTGGTAGAAAGTAGCAGAACTCAGGTATGTCAGGCTCAAAGTCTTTACAGTAACGAAGCTGGAGCATAATAAAGTAATCTTTTAAGGAAGAGATTTCAGTGAGAAAAATACTCAACAGACCAATTAAATCAATTGTCTTTCCTTGTTTTCAGTAAGGAAAATAGAATTTCAAAGCCTGTTTGGGGTGTCCAATGTAGGAGTGGGAATTCACACATTCCACAATGACAGAGGAGAGAAAGACAGGTTGGGGAGATATAAAGAGAGGAGCATTCACCTGGCTTTTTTTTTTTTTTTTTCTTTGCATTCACTATTAGTGACAAAGCTTCTAATCAAGCATTTAATACTTTCTCTTTGCCACTCAGTAAAAGGCTTTTTATTTCAATTCGTCTCCTAGGTGTTCTGTGTCAGGCAATTACTCTACCTGAAGGTTTTCATAGTCTAAGAAATTAAATGGGCAGTTCTTAAAGCAACACTCTCTTGAAAGCATAATTGCAGTTAAATAATAACAAACCTGAGTGCACAAATCGGGTTTTTCTTCTTCTCTCAGCACCTGGGCTCCTTCCATTTCTGTGAGTGTGAATTCCTGGTATATCAGGAAGAAAACCGGAAACCTAGACCCACAACAGTTGCCCTTGTGATCCAGGAATGCTGCCAAACAACACTAGGTTTTCAGAAAATTACTCCTTCCTCCTTTTTTGGGGTGGTGGTTATTTTCTGTTTATTGCCTTTTTCTAGTGGGTCATTAGATTACGTGAAGCTCCAGTGTGACAAAACGACTGAGACAGGGCCCTGGATGCTTCCCAGGAAATTCTGGGGCTGACTATGGTGTGATTGGCATTAATGCTCCTGGAATGCAGGATTCCCAAGGGCATCAGACTCACCACACTGACCAACCATCCACAAGACAGACAGCGCAGCCTTCATCATGCCAGCACCTGCTCATGTAGGTGGAATTCTAAAGATGTCTCCCAAGATTTCCTGTCCTCTGGTTATTCAGTCAAACATTAATGTAGGTTCTGCTGTTTTGCTGGGGCACTTGCTAATCAGCTTACTTTAAAATAGGGAGATCACCATGGGGGTATCAAGGTGGGTCCAGTGTCATCACATGAGCCCATAAAAGCAAGTAGAGCAGGAAGGCAGAAGAGTCAGTGAGAGAGATGCTGAAGAAGAATAGGAGGCAGAAGAGGTGGGCAGTGAGAAGGGTTTGTCTTACCGTGGCTGGTTTTGACATGTAGAAGGTTATGTGCAAGAACTAGAGAAAGGATCTGGAAACGAAGGGTGGCCCCCAGTGTATTCCCCAAAGAGCAAAAGAAATCCAAGAAGTTGGTCTGAGTCTCCCACTCCCATTGCATTCAGTATCTAAACTCATTAGCATGGCTTGTGAGGTTCTTCATCACATGTCCCCTGCTATTCCTCTGGTTTCGTCCTTTGAACCTCTCATCTGTGACCCCTTCCTGTACTACAGACATAGTGAATTACTCCATTTAGCTTCTCACCTTTTTTTTTTTTTTTTGCCATGCCACATGGCTTGCAGGATCTCACTTTGCTGACTAGGAGTTGAACCCACGCCCTTGGCAGTGAAAGCTCAGAGTCCTAACCTCTAGATTGCTGTGGAATTCTCTCCAGTTGTTTTATGTTCCCTCTTCTTTCTAGGCCTTCATACCTTCTGCCTCCCACCCCCTAATCTGGTACATTCTTTCCCTTTCTATCTGTGTTCATCAAATAATTGCTATCCACATTGACCTAAATGTCTTCTTCTCTAGGTGACATGCTCTGATCTCTCAGGATTTTATTAAGAAATCTTTTTTGTACTTACCCTGAGTTTTCCCTAGTTAGTGCATATAATTGGGTATCATTCTGTTAATTTATCCGTCCTCCCTGAGGTTAATTGTAAGCCTGGATGTGTTTTGTCACCAAAATGGCATATAAAGACTATTCAAGAAATATTTACCATTTGGGGACTTCCCTGGTGGTCCAGTGGTTAAGAATCTGCCTCCCAATGCAGGGGACATGGGTTTGATCCCTGGTCAGGAAACTAACATCCCACATGCCACGGGGCAAGTAAGCCCACATGCCACAACTACAGGGCCTATGTACTCTGGAGCCCATGCGCCACAAGAGAGACCCAATGCAACAAAAAGAAAAAAAAAAAAAAAGAAGAAGAAATGTTTACCATCTGAAGTAAGCTGGAAAGAGAAAAAAAAAAAAGAGTGAGAGAAAAAGAAATATTTACCATTCGAGAAATGAACATATGAATGTAGGAATGTATGAGTAATGCCTTTTCTATTCTATAAGCATTGGAATTACTTCCAGAGTGCCATTCTCTCATAGATACTGACAACATATGCATGGCTGAAGCTTATGGGTTAATCCTAGACATGTCCTGGGTCACCTAAGATAGATGTTTTGAGATATGAAGTAGTAGTGTTTGTGAGTAAGAATGAAGGTTGCTAGCACAAGCTTGACTACAGGGGGGAAAGAAAAGGCCCGCTATTGTAAGGTCAGTTCAGCATTCAGAATATGGGTGTTAACAGACCATCAAGCCATGATCGTCACGAATGCACAGCCTCTCATTTGCAGGGGCTCCTCACTTTGGAAAGATGTGCACCTGATGAATAGTTATGATTTCCACAAGCCAGGTGTAAATTCACAGCCTGTGCTCCTGCTGATGAGTGGAGTCATTTTGGATGCATTTGAATCAGGTTGCTTGCTAGGCTTGTCTAATGCCTGCACTATTAACACATAATCATTTTGCAATTTGGGCTGCCAGTGCTCGGCTTGGACATAATAGAGGAATAGACAGAAGACTTTGCTGTGTTTCTCTGGATGGTGAACCTATCTAGAACAGTGCTTTTCAGTCTTTCATGCGCTTGGGATCACCTGGGGATCCTGTTAAAATGCAGATTCTGAGTGGGGCCCAAGAATCTGTGTTTCTAGCAAGCTGCCAAGTAATTCCAAGAAAATTAATTAATTAACACATTAAAATCTGCTTTATTCATTTAAATATAGTTGATTTACAATATTATGTTAATTTCAGGTGTACAGCATAGTGATTTAGTATTTTTTCCAATTATACTCCATTGTAGGTTATTACAAGCTAATGGGTATAATTCCCTGTGCTTTGTTGTTCATCTATTTTGTGCATAGTAGTTGATATCTGCTGGGTTTCCCAGGTCACGCTAGTGGTAAAGAACCCACCTGCCAATACAGGAGACGTAAGAGAGGCAGGTTTGATCCCTGGGTCAGGAAGATCCCCTGGAGGAGAGCATGGCAACCCACTCCAGTATTCTTGCCTGGAGAATACCATGGACAGAGGAGCCTGGTCGACTACAGTCCATAGGCTTGCAAAGAGTCAGACACAAATGAAGTAAGTTAGCATGCCCTCACACATCTGTTAATCCTATACCTCTAATTTGTCCTCCCCACTCCACCCTGCTTCCCTCTCCCCTTTGGTAACCACAAGTTTGTTTTCTGTGTCTGTGAGTCTGTTTTTGTTTTGTGTGTACATTCATTTATATTATTTTTTTAGATTGCACATATAAGTGATATATACAGTATTTGTCTTTCTCTGTCTTATTTCACTAAACATAAGATTCTCTGGGTCCGTCCACATTGTTACAAATGGCATAATTTTATTCTTTTTTGTGACTGAGTAACATTCCGTTGTGTGTATATGTGTGTGTGAGCTTCCATGCCTTGGTTATTGTAGATGGTCCTGCTATGAACAGTGGGGTGCCTGTGTTTATTTGGATTGGTGTTTTCATTCTTTTCTGGATATATACCCAGGGATGGAATTGCTGGATCATATGGTAGCTCTATTGTTAGTCTTTTGAGGAACCTCCATACTGTTTCCCATCGTGGATGTACCAAGATACATTCGTAACCAAGCAGGGACCCCCATTTTAAATAGCAAGTGTCCAGAGAATAAGAGGTGAGGTTTTTTATGTGTTTCTGTCTGTAGCCTTTAAAATGGATGTTTAGAGAAGTTAAGCTAGAGGGACACAGGTGGGAGGTTCAGAGAATGGAGCTTTGGCTTTGGTGGCTGGGACAAAGAGGTGAGGGAATTCAGAAGCCATTGAGAGACTTGTCACCCTTACCTCTGTCTCCACTTTGATGTCTGAAGATGAAGAGTATTAGGAAAACTGCTAAATGTGTATATCTTTTCCCTCTCTTTTACCTTCTATCTCCAAATAATAAAAAGAGAAAAATCCCACATCTATCAAGAGCAATTTCTCTACACTTCTCTTTAGTATATAGGCTTTTAAAATTTAGCTCTGCCCATGATAATTCCTTGGCTTAGCTCTGAGGAACACTTAGACATCATCCTTCAGGACCATCCTCCAAATGAGAAGCAGGAATATAACTCGCAAAAAATGGAGCATTTTTTTTCTCCACTTCCTTTTTGTTCTTTCAAATGTGTACTGACAGAAAGAAATAGCCAGCAACAGCAACAAAAACCTATGCTTCCCTGGGACAATCTTGATTTGGATTTAGGACCTAGATGGGTAAAAGTTGTTATGATCAGACTTAATAACACTTCCTCCAAGAGTGTATTGATTGACAGAAGTTCTTTTTACTTGAATATTTAACTTCTATTATCTTATTTGACATTAAAAACAAGTAGTTTAGTTACAGATACGCAGAAGGAGGCTGAAAGATTTCTGTTTTCTCCATGGCCGTCAGTAAGCATGACTGGGATCTCTTCTGACAGGTAGACCTGGGTGGGTCTGTTCTGCTCCATCACTTTCTTGCATGTTTCCTCAGGTTGTTTCCTGAACCTGTGCTTTTACATACTTTAAAAGACACACAGCCATATCTTCACTAACATCAGACATTTGATTCAGTCAGCTTCAGCACCTCATCTATGTATGAAAGTGAATATGTTGTGTTTTGGTGCCCTTTACAGTTAATTGATGAATATAATCAGTTTTTACCTTCTTGAGTAGTTAAGGTTTTCAGTGTCCATCTCTGAATAAAGTGGATCTGCCAGCTGATGAGGAAGATATATTCAAAACTCTGACCTTCACTCTAGGACCTGCCTTTTACTAATACTCCTCTGTGTGCCAGGGATTATGCTAGGTACTTTACATTTGTTATATAATTTAAGAATGTAACAACAAAAACTGGATGAGATGGGTATATTTATATCTCATTGCCCTGCAACCAACTAATACACAAATCTTTCAGAAATAATGAGAAACTAAAACCAAAGCCCCATTCAGAAAAAAGTAAGCAAACTAGTCAAGATCATACAACTAGCAGCGCTAAAAAAATATCAGATCTAGGTTGGTTTGTTGCTGGTATTAATGCTTTAACCAGTAGACTCTACTTTCTACTACCTCTGTCTATGCTATATATATATATATTTTTTTTTTTTTTTTCTTCTATAGATGCATTTCTAAGGTATGGTCTTCATGATGTAACATCAATTTTATTTTTCAAAATTAATTTTTATTGGAGTATAGTTGATTTATAATGTGTTAATTTTGCTGTACAATAAAGTGAATCAGTTATACACAGACATATATCCACTCTTTTTAAGATTCTTTCCCCATATAGATCAGTACAGAGTATTGAGTAGAGTTCCATCTGTTATACAATAGCTTCATACCAGTTCTCTGTTTTGTATGTACTGGTGTGTATATGTCTCACTTTTAAAGTGTAACATGGAAAGAGCATAAAAGTGAGGAAATTATAGTTCTCTTTCTGGTACTGCTGGAAGATTGATGTATACTTTGGAACGTGGTGAGCCATTTTACTTCTTGGGATTTCCTTTTGCTTATCTGTTATATAGAAAATGAATGCAGGATATTTAAGCAACTTATTTACACTGCTGTCATTCTAGCAATTTATAGATTATGTGGTGGCTGCGGGACTGGACTTTGGCTGGACACTCTGGCTGAAGTGCCTCTTTAGCATCCTCTACTTTTTCATCCCACTTTTCCATGGAAGGTTAAGAATTTTCTCTCTAACCCTACATTTTTGATATTTCTCTGTATGAGTCCATTGCAATCATTACATACCAGGAAGAGCAACATGGATTCATTGCAATCTGAAAAAAGTTTTTGAAAATTGCCCCCAGCACATGCACAGCTTCCCTGGTCACCTGCCAAGTCTTGCTCTATCTTTGGTACACTGTCAAACTAACAGAGCTGGAAATTAAGTAAAGAGACTGTCTTAACCCTGGAAAGCTGAACTTAGAAGACATTTTATCAAAATAAATGATCTGAATTAAAGAATTTTGGTTGCTGTTTAACTCAATTGTAGGTAATAGGTTTAGAGGAAACCCAGCTGGTGCAGAGAAGCCCAGATTCTGCTATTGAGCTCTTGGTTAATACCAATGAACCCTAGGACAGCGCCATCACTCACTTCACACTGGAACATTGCAACACATAGAGATCTGTTTACAGCAAAGACCATTTTGGTTTTACTCCTCAGAAAGCAGAATTAAAAGTTCATCATGGCTCCAAAGTCTAACTTGGGGTGTTCCTTTTTATTTGGATGCCATCACTGAGTTCACCGTTTGCTTGAATTTTGTGAAAATCTCTAGCCTCTGTAATGCTGATGGTTGAATAGATGAGGCCAACTTTGAGAGCCAGTAAACTTTTCCCCCCCATAATTTCATGTATTTATTTATCTTTGGCTGTGCTGGGTCTTCATTGCTTCACAGGCTTTTTCTCTAGTTGCAGCAAGTGGGGGCTACTCTCTAGTTATGGTGAGCGGGCTTCTCATTGTAGTGGCTTCTCTTGCTGTGGAGCATGGGCTCAAGGGCACACGGGCTTTGCAGTTGGGGTGCATGGGCTCAGTAGTTGTGGCTCCTGGGTTCTACAGCACAGGCTCAATTGCTCCTGGAGGGCCAGTAAACTTTTAATGAATGAACAGATGCATGCCCCAGATCTTGAAAAAACTCAAACCCTAGCTACATTTATAATGCACACTTACCATTTTCCAAGAACTATATTAAACACATCAAATATGTTTTCTCATTTGACCCTCAGGACAACTCTCAAATTACAAATGGGAAAGTTGAAACACAAAGAAATCACGCCGTGTTGCACCCAGGTGGCTCAGTGGTAAAGAATCTGCCTGTCAGGCAGGAAATGTGCTTTTGATCCCTGGGTCAGAAAGATCCCTTGGAGTAGGAAATGGTAACCCACTCCAGTATTCTTGCCTGAGAAATCCCATGGACACAGGAGCCTGGAGAGCTACAGTCCATGGGGGGGTCACAAAAAAGTTGGACATGACTTAATGACTAAACAACAACAATGTAGTAAAAGCATAATTGTATTTTGACCTCATGTCTGTGTGTTTGCAAAGCTCATGCTCTTTGCCCCCGTGTCACGAGCCCATGACAGTTGTATGGGTCCCTTTGACTCCAAGAAACATGAAATGTGCTCTCAATTCAGTTCAGTTCAGTTGCTCAGTCGTGTCCCACTCCTTGCGACCCCATGAATCGCAGCACACCAGGCCTCCCTGTCCATCACCAATTCCTCGAGTTCACTCAAACTCATGTCCATTGAGTCGGTGATGCCATCCAGCCATCTCATCCTCTGTCGTCCCCTTCTCCTCCTGCCCCCAATCCCTCCCAGCATCAGAGTCTCTTCCAATGAGTCAACTCTTCGCATGAGGTGGCCAAAGTACTGGAGTTTCAGCTTCAGCATCATTCCTTCCAAAGAAATCCCAGGGCTGATCTCCTTCAGAATGGACTGGTTGGATCTCCTTGCAGTCCAAGGGACTCTCAAGAGTCTTCTCCAACACCACAGTTCAAAAGCATCAATTTTTCTGCGCTCAGCTTTCTTCACAGTCCAACTTTCACATCCATACATGACCACTGGAAAAACCATAGCCTTGACTAGATGGACCTTTGTTGGCAAAGTAATGTTTCTGCTTTTGAATATGCTATCTAGGTTGGTCATAACTTTCCTTCCAAGGAGTAAGCGTCTTTTAATTTCATGGCTGCAGTCACCATCTGCAGTGATTTTGGAGCCCAGAAAAATAAAGTCTGACACTGTTTCTACTGCTTCCCCATCTATTCCCATGAAGTGATGGGATCAGATGCTATGATCTTAGTTTTCTGAATATTGAGCTTTAAGCCAATTTTTTCACTCTCCTCTTTCACTCTCATCAAGAGGCTTTTGAGTTCCTCTTCACTTTCTGCCATAAGGGTGGTGTCATCTGCATATCTGAGGTTATTGATATTTCTCCTGGCAATCTTGATTCCAGCTTGTACTTCTTCCAGCCCAGAGTTTCTCATGATGTACTCTGCATATAAGTTAAATAAGCAGGGTGACAATATACAGCCTTGACGTACTCCTTTTCCTATTTGGACCCAGTCTGTTGTCCCATGTCCAGTTCTAACTGTTGCTTCCTGACCTGCATATAGGTTTCTCAAGAGGCAGGTCAGGTGGTCTGGTATTCCCATCTCTTTCAGAATTTTCCACAGTTTATTGTGATCCACACAGTCAAAGGCTTTGGCATAGTCAATAAAGCAGAAATAGATGTTTTTCCAGAACTCTCTTGCTTTTTCGATGATCCAGCGGATGTTGGCAATTTGATCTCTGGTTCCTCTGCCTTTTCTAAAACCAGCTTGAACATCAGGAAGTTCACGGTTCACATATTGCTGAAGCCTGGCTTGGAGAATTTTGAGCAATAGATTATTCTCTTACTGTGAGCTCGAGTTAAATACTACAAAAGAGTTAAATACTTCAGTGTAATTGTTTTGCCTCATCTAGGTTTTTATTTCTATAAGTATGTTTGCACTTACACTGAGATTTTCAGAAATTCAGTTGTTTTTTCCTGAACATCTTGAACTTCAGTCACACATTCTGTCTTTATTAATGTATAGAATTTCTTAAGATTTATTTTTGTAATTTTATGTAAATGTTTGAGATGAAAATACTACCAAACTAGGGTCTCCATAAACATGTTTCCCCTCTTTTGAGGCCGCCACTGTTCCATTAAGACCTGTGCCTAGTTTAAAACACCACAGAAGTTTAGCACTTGCTCATTGTTCACTGTGCTATTTCTGACCCAGTTGCTTTGTCCCATTCCCTTCACTGCTTTCTGACTTTTTCTCAGTTTCCCGATCGTGTTATTAGTTCTCACATTTCTTGTTTCTTCTCACCCTCAGACTTGACACTGTCTTCCTAGATGTTGACTTCCTCCCCTCTAAAATGTCATATGTGTTCACTCTTGGTGACACTTTCTCATACTTTTTTGGAAAAAGAATCTTGGTGGCATATCAGTAGGTAACATTTCTTCCAAACTTTTGTCCTAGCCCCCTCAAAGAAAAGCCGCTTTGAAAAAAGGTAAAAAACACAAAACAGTTTTGAGCTTTAAGAAGGTAACTTATTGTTATTGTAGCCTCTAGTATAATAAGGAAAGAAAATAAACATCAAATTTGTAAGTCAGTTGGAATGTCAATACTAGAGCAGTTATAAAAAAGCCAGCATTCTGATTTCTCTTCTGAACATCTCCATCTAATGATTATTAAGTGTATACCTGTGTCTTCCAGTCACAGAGAATTTAGTACTTCCTGAGGCATCCCAGTCCATTTACAGAAGTTTAGTTATGTATTTATTCTTGGCTGTGTGGGTCTTTGCTGTGTGGCCTTTTCTCTAGTTGCGGCAAGCAGGGGCTACTCTTTAGTTGTGGTACGCAGGCTTCTCAATGCGATGGCTTCTTTTGTGGCAGACCGAGCACAGGCTGTCGGGCGCACGGGCTTCAGTAGTCCCAGCTCTCAGGCTCTGGAGCACAGGCTCGGTAGTTGTGGTGCACGGGCTTAATTGCTGTGAGATCTTCCCAAACCAGGGATAGAGGCTGTGTCTCCTGACTTCACCTCTTTACCACTGAGCCTTTACCAGATTCTTTACCACTGAGCCACCAGGGAAGCCCCCAGTCCACTTTTTTTGGATCGTTCTTCTTATATTAAACAAAATTATATTTCACTGGTTTCAATTCTAAGCCATACACCCACAGGGAACAAATCTCTCTCCTCCTACAAGACAGAATTTCAACATTTATGATAATCCTCACCATGCTATTTCCATTTATTTTTGCCATTCCTTGTAGGAACTGGGTTGGAAACTATCATGTCCTTGTGTTTTGTCTTTTTGGGATAGAGGGACCCTACTTTTTCAATATTTGTTTTAAATGAACTAACCTATTTTAATCCCAAAGTGGCCTGCTCAAAAGTGTCTATATACCACTTTTGTTATAGACAGTAAATAGGTTTGTTAGTAAATATGTATTAGATCTCTTTTTGTTGTACTTTGTAAACAATATTTACATTGTCTGTATATTGTAAACAATGTAACTAAAAAATGGACTAAAAAAAAGAAAACAGTTAAAAAAGAATTATGAGTTTGTGGAGGTGTGCACAATTTGACTAGGCTTCAGGAAGATCTGGAGCCCAGAAGGGAAATGTCTCAGTGTCTTGAACCTAATTCTTTAAAATTTTGGCTGTAATAATAGAGTGAATAAGAGAGCAGAGCACGGTGTATCCTGCTGACTCTTAAATGTCTCTCCAGACCATCCCTAGCTCTCATCCTCTGCTAACACACTTTTTGTGCCGACCTTTAGGTTTCCAATGGGTTACACCAATGACCTCAAAGGGAAACTGTGGCCACAGCAGTTCACAGCATTGCTATTGTAGATGCAACCTGGTTTCATAGAGAGTAAGATTCTAAGCAAATTAAGTCCCTTCCCACCCCATAAGAATATCAAAGGGGTTAGACTAATTATGGTGCATTCAGTGATGAAACATAATGGGCCCTTCAAAATCATGGATGGAGAGTTTGTAATGATATAGGAAAATGCTGATGATATAATTTCAGTAGAAATTGAAGGGCAAGAAACTATATAACCTGTGTGATTCCAATTACATTAAAAACTAAGACTTCCATGTGGAAAATGAATAGAAGCTTAATAGTGATAATATCTCAACTGTAGATTTTGAATTATTTGTCATTTCCTCTAAACATCTTCCCACAATTTCTGTGAGGAGCATTTTTAATTTTATAAAAAGTAAACTGTAAGAGCAAAAAATAAAAATATAAAACTATGAAGTTAATTAGGTATAAATTTTGATACTTGTGAGGATGGTGATTGTTGTGAAGGTTAATAAATTTAAAAGGATTAACAGGGGGATTGGCCAGTTTTAGGTGCTCAGAAAGTTTCCTTTTCTGTTTATTTTCTCTGTTCAGTGCTGAGCCTTTATATGAAAACAGTTCATCTAGATATTAAATACAAAGGCCAAATTGACATTGAATAAAATTTAATTTAAGTCAATAGAATCAAAGCATATCGGAGAGAGAAAATAAATAAGCTTTGTGGGCTGAAGTAATCTCTGAGGTGACTTTAAAACTCTAGGTTTTGTCTGATTCTATGATCTACTCCAGAATGGTCCAATTAAACATAGCATAATTAAGGGAATAAAATTCACATCTACATGCATAATCGTGTACGTGTTTACGTATTCTCAAGGCTAATTGCCATCTCTGAATGCCATTTAATGTGTCAATGCTTTTTAAAGAGGACTTACAACTTTATACGTGAACTTTTCCTATTAGGACAAGACCAAATTTTTAGTTTTCCTGGTCTAAACTTATAGATGTAAATTTGAGAGTGAGGAAACAGTCTTCAGTGTAAAGTAGAATTGAAATCAAGTTGCATTGGAAATACTTCCTCTTCATTTTTCCTTTTTTTCTGCTTTTTTTTTTAAGTTGGAAATTCTTTGCTAGTTCATTGTTCTCTCAGAGTATTAAAAAAAAATCATCCTTGGCTTTTGTTTAACAAGTCTTATGTTTGTGCTGAATCTTCCCCCGCACTGCTCCTCCGAACACCATTTTGCTTTCTTAGCTGTTGAGTTTGATCCAGGGAAAGCCTACCTCAGTGTCCCAATTACAAGCATTTAAGATGAAACCAGGCTGCAGATTATACAAATGAAAGGAGCAAAAATAACAGTGTTCTATATAAACAAGGGCAGAAAGACAATTTGTTCTAGTCAAAGATAAGTTAAGCTGTTCCCAAATTACCACGTGTCAGGCTAATCAGAAGAAATGTTGTTTCTCCATTGCTATTGTGCAAAAGTAATTGAAATGACGTTTCACAAAATCTAGCAGAGGTACGTTTTTTTTTTCAAAGCAGGCTTGCAAACTTCCAGATACTTCAGCTCACCCTGAGAGCTATTTGTATTGTGTGCTCAAATGAAATGTAGTAATTGAAGAGCATAGTTTCAAAATGTGTCCTTTCTGCTTGAGAGAATCAGGACTATCTCTTGGGGTTCAAAGTAAAGCTGGGTATGTTAAAGGAATCTCCCAAATCCCAGAGGCTGTCCTATTGAGAATCACCCCATGACACTTCATTTTTTTCCCCTTCCTAGAAGAGTTGGACATGACTGAGGGACTTCACTTTCACTTTTCCCTTTCATGCATCGGAGAAGGAAATGGCAACCCACTGCAGTGTTCTTGCCTGGAGAATCCCAGGGACGGGGGAGCCCGTGGGCTGCCATCTATGGGGTCGCACAGAGTCGGACACGACTGAAGCAACTTAGCAGCAGCAGCAGCAGACCCTCATAGTATCTGTCAAGGTGCACATTGTAAAATCCATTTACCCATCATCTTTTCTTGCATATTATATATGGAAAGTCTTGACAATGAATCAACTTTCTCAAAAGAAAATTGGTGCAAGCTTTATTCAGAAATGAATTTAGACTTTTATTGGGGCAGTTAACAAGTAGGAATGTTCGAACAGAGATGGATAACATATTCATGGTTTTTGTCCCTCATCCTATCTAGTCTTCTCTGAGGTCAATATTGCTTAAGGTTATAAGATGAAAGCTCTACAAATCACAGTCACGTAACTGTCAGGCACCTTATTAAATTTCATTCAATTCTATACCAATTCTTAAGGGACCATCATTGTCTTCCAACTAACGCAAAGATTGAATAAAAACTGATCAAAAGTTTATGGGCTTGAATGGTCATCCTAAATTGGATCTGCTGTTACTGGAGAGAAAACTAGGCCAAGAAATTTAGCCTATTAGGCAGTGGGGAGCCATCAAAGGCTTGTGAACAGAGGACGGACATGATTACCTCTGGCAGTGACACACCATTGATTCCTTGATCATTGCTTACATTTTTTCCCTTTATTATAAAGGCATAAAAAGCATTATAGCAACCCAAAGCACACAGACTTGTTGGAAAGTTAAATCACTGTGGCAGACAGTCCTTCCATTTCTTAGGTTTCCTTGGAGTTACATAGCTTGTTCTGGCCGACGGTCTCTGAGTGACTTAGCTCAGTATGTGATGTCTGGGCTAAGGTGGGAAAGACCTGGAAAGTCTCCTGCATCCTTTCTCCCACTCTGTGACAGCACTGGAGTTATCGGCTGAGGTAGTGAGTCATGAGATGGAAGCTGCCTTTACCAATCATCGGGAGAGTTGCCCTGTAGACTTGCCCAAGAAGAAAGGTATAAATTTTGAATTTTGCCATTCATATTTCAGCATGGCCTGGCTTATCCTACTGCAACAATAAACAAGTGCAAGATAAGATATACAAGCTCACAATAATGCGAAAAAGGCAAATGAAAACAATAAGACACCATCTCACCTATTACTATTTTACCTACTATTGTTGAAAACACAATGAAACATCAGGAAATACCAAATTTTGATGATGTTGTGGACAAACACATCTTTTGGCATGGCTGGCAGATATATTAAAAATGATAAAGTCATTTTGGACAGAAATTTGGAACTTAGTAATGAAATGACGAATGACATGATCTATGGACTAAGAATCTACCCCATTAAAAATGTCACAGGGGTCTGTAAAGGGTATATGGCCAGCATTAGCATCCTGGCCCTTCTCCAGGTCCTGCTACCATGGTTTTTCTGTTGATCTTTTATATTTTAATTGGCTTTCAGAGCATTTGTGATAGTTAAAAATCTCAGGTAAACTGTGTGTCTGTTTCTGATGAAATAAGTAAAATATCACAGTGTATGGAATCATACAGTAAAACTTGTCGACAGATTTTATTAAGTTAATTTATTGGCTTCCCTGGTGGCTCAGATGAAAAGAATCTGCCTGCAATGCAGGAGACCTGGGTTCGATCCCTGAGTTGGGAAGATCCTCTGGAGAGGGGAATGGCTAACTACTCCAGTATCCTTACCTGGGAAATCCCACGAACAGAGGAGCCTGGAGGGCTACAGTCAATGGGGTCGCAAAGAGTGGGATATGACTCAGCAACTAACACACTTTTCATGTCTTAAATTTTCACTAACTACATAGACAGACTATTCAATAGGCAGAAGTTTCTTTTGCAGGAAGATCAACAAAAAGTTAAAAATAACACAGGTCTCTTGGTCTCCAGTGAATCTGTTGTGGCCTGTCACCTGGGTTTGGGGAAGTGACCCTTCCTGCCTTGCTGCACTGCCCCATGACCTTCAGGGGGCGCCCTCCCATACACAAATCTAGTCTCTTGGTTCACATCCTTGCTTCAGATCCTTCAAGGTTGCCCAGGCCCCATGGTCTCAAGTATGCAGCCAGCCCCATCTGCTGGGCTCTGAGGCACCATCCTGGGTCCCAATCATGAGACTGATGGAAATACATAGTTTTAAATTATAAATTAAGTGGCCTTCACATAAACTGAAAGCAGAAATATGCATAAAATGGCCTATATTTTACAAAGTTATGTATATAGCCAAGACTTTGGGTAGGGAGGAAAAAAAAAATAGTCACTGAAAATAAAAACAAACATAAAGTATTAATAAAATAAGAGAAGGGCTATGCATAGAACAATTGAAAGCATGTTTAATTCTGAGGCTTACAAAACATTAAAAGGAAAAAAATTACCTGTATGATTAAAAAACCATCTTGTGGCATATCCATTTTAACGTACTTGTGTCTCCCATAAAGAAGACTGAGCACCAAAGAATTGATGCCTTCGAATTGTGGTGCTGGAGAAGACTCTTGAGAGTTCCTTGGACTGCAAGGAGATCAAACGAGTTAATCCTAAAGGAAATCAAGCCTGAATATTCACTGGAAGGACTGATGCTGAAGCTCCAATTATGTTGACCACTTGATGCGAAGAACCGACCCATAAGAAAAGACACTGATGCTGGGAAAGATTGAAGGCATAAGGAGGGGGAGGTGGCAGAGGATGAGATGGTTGGATGGCATCACCGACTTAACTGACATGAGTTTGAACAAGGTCAAGAAGATAGCGAAGGACAGGGAAGGCTGGCTTGCTGTGGTCCATGGGGTCGCAAACAGTCAGACATGACGTAGGGACTGAACAACAACAGCAGATCTCCCATACTATGCTCCCCAAATCTTTTAAGGGATAGATTCACCTTTGCATAAACCTAAATTACCCCCATTGTGGGGACCTGGCTCTTATTATGGACTTGACCTTGGTTAGAGATTCATAGAACATCAACTGAGAACTTCCCTAGACTGCACATAGAACAAATAATTTCATTTTACCTAACCTTGATGTAAAGAGCTGAACTCTGTTTTTTGAACTAAAGGAAAAATTCAAGGGTCAAGGTCACTACTGAATTTTGAAAGTTAGATCTCCCATTACCACTAAGCAGCTTTTTCTATATCTGAGTCACACATAAGAGTATGGTGAGTGTCTGAACAAGGTCAAAATAAACATCATCAGTCTGAATATTAGTCGGACTAATTTATGTTACACCAATTATGCTTGCTACTTGAAAAGTATATTTTAAGATGATTTTTCAAGTACCCAGGCAACATTTACAGAGAAAGCTGTGATGGTATTAGAGACTGAGCTGTTGATTACAAACAGGGTGAATTTTTGGCTTTATGTGATTTGTCTAAAGAGGCAGCAAAATAAGTAGAAACACAGGGCACTGTCTGAGCCCTGTCCTCATGGAATTTGATTGTTACACTCAAATAATAGGGACATGTTTGGCTGTCATTCAGTTTGTCATTACATTGGCTCAAGCATAGGAAATGTAAATTATTAAGAAACTTAAAAAAATGTCCAATTATAACTGTACTCAAGAAAGTTTCTTCCTAAAAGGCACATCTACTGGAATTTTAATCAGAGATGACAATCATTTGAATTCTAAATACTTTTTCATAGTATTCAATTTCTAGAATATCTGCAAGGAAATTGAGATACTGTACAGAGATGAGACAGATTCAAAGTTGGGAGCATCCCCACCTGAAACAGCTGTCCCCCCAGATATTCCATTAAAGATCACTTCGATGTTGGGAAGCATATTAGTAGGAAAAACTGGTATTGTGCACTAACTTGTAGGTCAGTTAAAGGTGCATATGCTTTTAAAAGATTTTTTAAATTTAATTTTTATTTTATATTGGAGTATGCGAAGAAGAACTAAAGAGAAGAGAAAGTGAAAGAGGAGAGTGAAAAAGCTGGCTTAAAGCTTAACATTTAAAAAATGAAGATCATAGTATCCGGTCCCATCACTTCATGGCAAATAGATGGGGAAACAATGGAAGCAGTGACAGACCTTTATTTTCTTGGGCTCCAAAATCACTGCAGATAGTGACTGCAACCATGAAATGAAAAGACACTTGCTCTTTGGAAGAAAAACTGTGACCAACCTAGACAGTGTATTAAAAAGCAGAGACATTACTTTGTTGACAAAGGTCCATCTAGTCAAAGCTATGGTTTTTCTAGTAGTCATGTATGGATGTGAGAGTTGGACCATAAAGAAAGCTGAGCACCAAAGAATTGATGCTTTTGAACTGTGGTGTTGGAGAAGACTCTTGAGAGTCCCTTGGACTGCAAGGAGATCAAACCAGTCCATCCTAAAGGAAATCAGTCCTGAATATTCATTGGAAGAAGTGATGCTGAAGCTCCAATGCCTTGGCCACCTGATGGAAAGAACTGACTCATTGGAAAATGTCCTGATGCTGGGAAAGATTGAAAGCAGAAGGGGATGACAGAGGATGAGATGATTGGATAGCATCACCAACTGGATGGACATGAGTTTGAGCAAGGTTTGGGAGTTGATGATGGACAGGGAAGCCTGGTGTGTTGCAGTCCATGGGATCGCAAAGAGTTGTACATGACTGAGAGACTGAACTGAACTGAACACAAAAGAGTTGGACATGATGGCAATTAAACAACGACCACTGTAGTTGATTTACAGATTTGTAAGTTTAGGTTGATTTAATATTGTAAGTTGTATTAGTTTCAGGTATACAGCAAAGTGATTCAGTTATACATATACATATATCCATTCTTTTTCAGATTCTTTTCCCATATAGGTTATTACAGAATACTGAGTAGAGTTCCCTGTGGTACACAGTACATCCTTGTTGATTATCTATTTTATATAAAATTGTGTGTATATACTCCTAATTTTCCCCTTCCCTACATCTCCCCTTTGATAGTCTTGTTTGTCTTTGAAGTCTGTCTCTTTCTGTTTTGTAAATAAGCCCATTTATATATGTTTTTTAGATTCCACATACAAATGATATTTTATGTATGTGTAATCTCCATGCTCCCCTATTTAGAGTTTCAAATATATATTATTTTGAGGAACAATACAGACTTTATCAATTCAAGTCAAAGTATGAAAGCAAAATGATAATAGATAGTGAAACATATGACAGCAGAATATTTTGACTTTGTAATATTGTAGTCCACATTCTGTTTGTCAGCGTAACCTTTGATCTAGACTTTTACAGTCATATAGTACCACAGAAATTAACATTTGTGTATGAAATGGATTTTTTTTTTTTGCTAGGAAGTCCTGAGATAGAACTCAAATCTTTTAAAATCTTATTTAATAATTGATATTTTTTTAAATGACAATTTTTGACATTTGTACCAGTGTGGGAAATTGGCGTTTTTTGCAGGGGTATAAATCAGTATAATTCTTATGCTGAATAATCTATATGTGTTGAGAAGGTTATTTAAAAAAAACAATTTTATAGCTACCAGTTGTGTGACCTAGAGCATACATCACTTAACCTTGCTGAGTCAGCTTAGTTTTACAACATCATCACATCTAAGAGTTAACATTTTTGATGCACTTTTTGGGGGGGCTAGCATTAATGCTAGGAGAAGGCAATGGCACCCTACTCCAGTACTCTTGCCTGGAAAATCCCATGGACAGAGGAGCCTGGTAGGCTGCAGTCCATGGGGTCACTAAGAGTCGGACACGACTGAGCGACTTCACTTTCACTTTTTACTTCTATGCGTTGGAGAAGGAAATGGCAACCCACTCCAGTGTTCTTGCCTGGAGAATCTCAGGGATGGGGGAGCCTGGTGGGTTGCTGTCTATGGGGTTGCACAGAGTCAGATACGACTGAAGCGACTTAGCAGCAGCAGCAGCAGCAGCGTTTACATGTCACACTACAACTGGGTGAAGTAGGAACAGTTAGCCTCTTAGACTTTAAGTTTCTTCATCTGTAGAATAGGGATAATTGACTTGTCTAGAATTTCAGGACTGACAAGTGGCCAAGTCAGGAATGGAGTTCAGTTGTTTGCTGTAGTCTACAGTCTCGGGTACATCTAACTATGTACAGTACTTCCTCATGTCGATTTTCTCTCTCATCCTTCCTCCGCAAGGGCCTCTCAACTCTATGTACTCTGCGGGCTGATACTCGGTGCGATTTTTCTTCTCTCTTCTCTTATTTGTTTGAAAGAATCCTTTCAACATACTAATCTAGGTCAAGGACAACTAGGTTTTCATACTGCTTCTTCCCTTTCCTTCTGATTTATCTAGAAAAGTGAAGTCTCTCAGTCATGTCCAACTCTTTGAGACCCCAGAAACTGTAACCTACCAGGCTGCTCTGTCCATGGGATTTTCCAGGCAATAGTACTGGAGTGGATTGCCATTTCCTTCTCCAGGGGATCTTCCCAACCCAGGGCTTGAACCCGGGTCTCCCGCATTGTAGACAGATGCTTTACCATCTGAGCCACCAGGGAAGTCAAGCCAGTCTTTTCAAATCCATACCTATTGTGTTGTGTTCTGCTAAAAGTCATGTAATGGTTTCTGATTGCTGTCAGAACGAAGTCTAAAATGACTTACTCAGGTTTTCAGACTTTGCTTGATCAGACCCCTGCCATTTCCCTGGCCCCATCCTGCCTCAGACTTGCTTTTGTTCCAGTTCTCCCCTCTTCTTCTTGTTGCAGGAGCAACTCCTTTTCTTGGAGAAGTTTTCCTCTGCTTATCTATTCACTTCCTCAAGAAAGTGTTTCCTTCTCATATAGTCAATCAGTTTTTTTGGTTAAATGGTTTAAGTGAAAAACGTTGTGTTGTTTCATAGCATTTAGTTCAGTTCATAACGTTTTCTGTACGTTTTTTGACCATCACCCAAAGATTTATGTTACCTTTTAAGAGAGAAGGAGGGGTGCCATCAGCAAGATGGTGGAATTAGCAGCCCTGGGCCCCCATTTTTCCCCCTGGACACATTGATTCAACAACAATTAATGACAAACCCTGCTATGAGAAATTCAGAAACAAGTTGAGAGGCTCCAAAGCCAGCCACTTCAAAGCCAGTAGGAAAAATTGAGAATTGTCTAACCATAATCCGTACTCCTGACACAGCACCATACAATCAGAGACAAACCCCTAGTGTCCAGCTTATTCTGAGAGAGGGAAAGAGATGGACTATGTCCCCAGCACTCCAGCTTTTGGGGGGACTGCCTGAAGTACTGGCTTCTATCTCACCTGTGCCTTTGGAGTGCTCCTGGCACCTGGCATAGTCTAGGTGCCTGGGGGCCAGTGGGAACAAAAACATTGGTTTGAAGTAGCAGCAGGCAGTCACCACAGCCCCTCCCTCAGCCTCTGCACAGAGCAAGCGAATGAAAACCCCCAGATCCTAGCTTCTCTCTGGGGAAGGAATGAATTAGGCTGTGATGGGTTTATAATATAAATGTTAAAGTAAAAAATATGGTAACAAAAACATAAAAGGGGAAGAGAAGAAATGAAAGTATACTATTCTAAAAATACTATATAGACAGTATAATATCACTTGAAGGTAGACTGTGAGAAAGATGAATACCATAAACCTCAAAGCAATAATAAAAAAAACCCCACTAAAATAACAAAACAAAGTTATGTCTAATAAAACAATAAAGGAGATAAAATGGATTCATAAAAATAATTTGTACAGAAGGAGGCAGAAAAAAGGAGCGTAAAAGGACTAATAGAAAACAAATAGTAAGACTGAAACCAGATCGTATTAATAATAGCGTTAGATGTAACTATGGTGTCTCAAGTAACAAATGGGTTAAAAGTAAAAGAAGGGAAACATGCCATGCTAACCCTGATTAAAAGAAATTTGGAGTGACTATTTTAAAATCAGACAAAGTAAATTTCAGAGAAAAGACTTTATCAAGGAAAAGGTGATTTTATAATGATAAAGGGGTCAGTTTATCAAGAGGACATAATAATTCTAAATGTTTACTCACCTAATAACAGATTGTCAGAATATATAACAATACAAATGGATGGAACTGCAACCAAAAACTAGACAAATCCACAATGTTAGTCATAGGTTTGAATCTATCTCTCTCAATACTTGATAGGAGAGAAATCTAGTAATGAAGAGTCAAAATTAAGGTGTAAATTATCCCCACTTTATCTAATAGATCCAAGGCAATTGCAGCCCAAACCCCCAGCAGTCTTTGTGTGTCAAAGTAAACTGATTCTAAAATTCACATGGAAATGCAATGGACTTAGAAGAGCCAAAACTGTTTTGATAAATAAAGTTTCAGGACTTATCCTACCTGTTTTCAAGACTTAATATAAAGTTGCATAATCAAAATACTGTGATGATGGCTTCTGGAATGTATACATATGTCAAAACTAATCAAATTGTATATGTTTAAATATGTGCAATTTACTGTATGTCAATTATATGTCAGTAATGCTGTTAAATGTGATTACTGCAAAGAAATCATGAATTTTAAGTTATATCAATAATGCAAAAATAAAAAAAGCAAACAGTAGAAAATGATAGAGCCTCATTTCTTCTATTTCCCCTATAAGCCTGTTGGAATACTTATTGAGGTCAGAAACAATAAGATAATCAAGTTAAAGAAGTAAACTAAAAAAGAAAAAAACAGAAAGAAAATTTCTAGGAAACTACTTGATATACGATTCACAGGTATGAAATAATCCCCTTAGCAAGGTATTTAAAAATGATACATCGGAGACATGAAGTGAACTCTGTGTGATTAGTATGTGAACATCATAACTTATTTAGCAAGCTGGTGATGTGTTTTCTCGCCCTTTTAGAGATCTCTGTGTTGTGGGAGGTAGCTTATTTAGTGAATACTGGCAGCTAA
This sequence comes from Bos mutus, assembly GCF_027580195.1. Classification (NCBI taxonomy): domain Eukaryota; kingdom Metazoa; phylum Chordata; class Mammalia; order Artiodactyla; family Bovidae; genus Bos; species Bos mutus. The sequence continues at coordinate 35,853,081 of NC_091634.1, read as the reverse complement.
AACTGGAGAAGGCATTGGCACCCCACTCCAGCACTCTTGCCTGGAAAATCCCATGGATGGAGGAGCCTGGTGGGTTGCAGTCCATGGGGTCGCACAGAGTCGGACACGACTGAAGCGACTTAGCAGCAGCAGCAGCAGGCAGCTAAAACTCAGTGCTGAAGTAAGTTCAACCAAGAGCCAGACCTTTGAATCACAGTGATACATTTTTTAGTGACAATAAGAAGGTTACTTGTTCCAATAATACATCAAATAAATTATTTTTTAAAACATGGCTAATTTCATCTTTGTTTAATGTTTTAAAAAGATCTCTCCCCCCGACCCTGGTATTTATAGTGTATATTATGAGTAGGCTTGCATGTACATAACATTTATAACTAAGTATATGTATATTGGAAAAATCCAAAGCAAAAACAAGCCTGTTGAAAATATTAAAGAAGCATGCAGACTGTCCAAGTGAATGCTACTGAACTCACAGAGAATTTATGAGTGTGTTTCTTGCAATTTACCCTACAGGGCTAGTTCAAGTTTGAGCTTAATAACGCTGGGACTTAATAGTGCTGAAAAATACAGCATTTGGACGTGTTCTATTTTGTGTTTTATAGAAAAGTTGCTGAAATGCTGACCTACAACTATTTACACTAAACCCAGAAAGACTTCAAATTGCAGAGAAAATACTGGAAGCATTCTTTAGTCCTACTGAATGGTGAGGGGAATACAGAATGTGGAATTAAGATCATGCCTGTGTCTTTTCAATCATTATTATATAAAGAGCAGTCAAAGCTTTAAAGAAGTCAAAGAACAATAGCCTCACACCTAGTATTTAATAAAAACCATCTGAAATTCAACAATCTAAAATAGCTAATTTATTGTAGAGCTTCTATTGTGGCTGAGGAAATACCTGACTCAGTATTTTTAAAAACTGAGATAAACTGACATATTAGTTTCAGGTGTCCAGCATAATAATTTGATATTTGCATATATTGTGAAATGATCACTGTACTAAGTCTAGTTAACATCCATCGTCACACTTAGTTAATTGTTTTTCCGTGTGATAAGAGCTTTTAAGGTTTACTTTCTTAGCAACTTTCAGATGTTTGATATAGCATTAGCTATAGTCATCATGGGGTACATTACATCCCCATGATTTTGATTCAATACTAAAAAAAATATCAACACAAAATGTACAGTGCTTATAATTTCAATGATATACATTTTGATATCTGTCTTCCTAGTTTTGCTTTTAAACGAAGATTAGGTGCCTTTGGGATGGAATTATATGGAATATATACTATTATATATTACTACATACTATATATACTATATATATATATACACTATTATATGGAATTATATACTATTATTTTTCTCCTTTTAAAATTTATATACTTCACATAAAATTTATATGATTATGTGTTTTCCTAATTATTTGAAAAAGTTTACTGGTACCTCCATATACTATTTCAGATTCTTCCCTTTTATAAAATAAAATATATATTCAATGTGATTTTAGTTTTATAACTTTAAAAATATTTTCATTAAAACAAATCAGAAATTAGAAACTCACTTTTGCTAACTTATGAGCAGGATCATTATTTTTATATTCATTTTTTAAGAAAATTCAATGCGTTTGTATTTTTGGGCATGTTGGGCCTTCGTTTCTATGCGTGGACTTTTCTCTAGTGGCAGGTAGGGGCTACTCTCGCGTTGCAGTGTGTGGGCTTCTTGCTGCAGTGGCTTCTCATGGCAGAGCATGGGTGGGCTCTAGGCACAAGGGCTTCGATAGTTGAGGTGCAAAGGCTCAGCAGTCGTGGCACTTGGTTGCCACTGTGGTCTGTGGGATCCTCGGACCAGGGATGGAACCGGTGTCCCCTACATTGCAAGGTGGATTCTTAACCACTGGACCACCAGGGAAGCCCCAGGATCTTTATTTTTAAATAGAGAAATTTGCATCATATGCAGTGATACAGTGAGGGTGTTTTGTATGAGATATTATTTACATCTCTGGAGGTAAGCTTTTTTATTGCTTAATTTTTCTCCTTATAAAATATTTTTATATATAATATGGGGGAACTAACCTATACTTTCTTTTTTGCTCTTATTTGCTCTCTTTAAAATATTGTTATATTAGGGATGCAGGCTTTTTTTGGTAGTAGCTTTTTTGAAGTATGTGTGCGTGCTAAGTGGCTTCAGTTGTGTTCAACCCTTTGTGACCCTATGAACTGCAGCCCACCAGGCTCCTCTGTCCATGGGATTCTCCAGGCAAGAATACTGGAATGGGCTGTCATGCTTTCCTTCAGGGATCTTCCCAACCCAGGAATCAAACCCATGCCTCTTACGTCTCCAGCATTGGCAGGCAGGTTCTTTACCTCTAGCACCGCTTGGGAAGCCATTATTGAAGTATAAATAAATACAATAAACTACACATTACCTAAGGTGTATCATAAATTTTGATGTGTGCTACACCCGTGAGATCATCACTACAGTGAAGATCATGAGCACATCCATTATACCCCCAAAGTTTCATTATATCCTTTTGTAATCCCCATTTCATAAGCTCGCTCAGAAGTCTCCCTCACTCCAGCCGTGTTCTTAGGCAACCACTGAATTTTTATTAATATAGATTACTTTAATATTTTCTGTATCTGTACATTCCTTGTAGTATATAAAACTTTCTATTTTTGGTCTGAGTTCTTTCATTCAGTTATTTTGGGATTCACTGATGTTTGTGGTGTTTATTATATTTGTGGTGCTTATTAATTTTGGTATTTATTAATTTGTGGTGTTTATTAATTAATGTTGTGATAATTATTCATTTCTTTCTATTGCTGAGTAGCATTCCTTTGTACGATATACCATTTATTCATTCCTTTACCCAGTTGTGAGCCTTTGGTTTTTTTCCAGGTTTTGACTATTATAAATATCAGATCAGATCAGATCAGTCGCTCAGTAGTGTCCGACTCCTTGCGACCCCATGAATCACAGCACGCCAGGCCTCCCTGTCCAGCACCAACTCCCGGAGTTCACTCAGACTCACGTCCATCGAGTCAGTGATGCCATCCAGCCATCTCATCCTCTGTCGTCCCCTTCTCCTCCTGCCCCCAATCCCTCCCAGCATCAGAGTCTTTTCCAGTGAGTCAACTCTTCGCATGAGGTGGCCAAAGTACTGGAGTTTCAGCTTCAGCATCATTCCTTCCAAAGAAATCCCAGGGCTGATCTCCTTCAGAATGGACTGGTTGGATCTCCTTGCAGTCCAAGGGACTCTCAAGAGTCTTCTCCAACACCACAGTTCAAAAGCATCAATTCTTCGGTGCTCAGCCTTCTTCACAGTCCAACTCTCACATCCATACATGACCACAGGAAAAACCATTGCCTTGACTAGACGAACCTTTGTTAAATGTCTCTGCTTTTGAATGTGCTATCTAGGTTGGTCATAACTTTCCTTCCAAGGAGTAGGCGTCTTTTAATTTCATGGCTGCAGTCACCATCTGCAGTGATTTTGGAGCCCAGAAAAATAAAGTCTTACACTGTTTCCACTGTTTCCCCATCTATTTCCCATGAAGTGGTGGGACCAGATGCCGTGTATGACCTGCATACAAATTTCTCAAGAGGCAGATCAGGTGGTCTGGTATTCCCATCTCTTTCAGAATTTTCCACAGTTTATTGTGATCCATACAGTCAAAGGCTTTGGCATAGTCAATAAAGCAGAAATAGATGTTTTTCTGGAACTCTCTTGCTTTTTCTATGATCCAGAGGATGTTGGAATTTAATCTCTGGTTCCTCTGCCTTTTCTAAAACCAGCTTGAACATCAGGAAGTTCACGGTTCACATATTGCTGAAGCCTGGCTTGGAGAATTTTGAGCATTACTTTACTAGCGTGTGAGATGAGTGCAATTGTGCGGTAGTTTGAGCATTCATATATCTGTTATGAATATTTGTGCACAAGTCATTATATGGACATATGCATTCTTTCTCTTAGGTAAATACATAGGAGAGGAATGGGTGGATCATACGGTAGGTTTAACTTTTAAAGAAAATGCCCAGTTGTTTCCAAAGTGATTCTACCATATGACTTTCCTATTATCAATGTTTGAAAGTTTAAGTTCCTCCTTATCTTTGCCAATACTTGGTATGGTCATTAAAAAAAATAATGCTTTAAATAGATTTGTAGTGGTATTTAGTTGTGGTTTTAATTTGCATTTTCCCCATGATTAATGATGTTGAATTATTTCAACATATACTTGTTTGCTATTCATACATCTTCTCTGTAAACCATCTGTTCCATTTTTTTACACATTTTAAAAAACTGGGTTGTTTGATGTCTTATTGATAAATTTCAAGAGTTCTTATATATTCCAAATACAAGCCCCTTATCAGGTATCTGCTTTGTAAATGTTTTCTCTAAGTCTTTTGCTTCTTTTCATTGTCTTAAGACTTTCTTTCAAGAAGGAGTAGTTTAAAATTTTGGTGAAGTCCGTGATGGTTAATTTGATGGGTCATCTTCACTGGACTATGTAGTGTCCAAATATTTGCACAAACATTATTATGGGTGTGTCTGTGAGGTTGTATTTAGATGAGAATAACATCTGAATTAGTTGACTAACCAAAGCAGATTGTCCTCGCTAATTTGGATGACCCTCAACCAATCCGCTGAAAGCCTGAATGGAACTAAAAAGACAATTCCCTAATCTACTGAGAGGAAACTCCTGCCTGACTGCTTTGAACTGGGATGTTCAGTCTTTTCAGTTTCCCTGATAGCTCAGTTGGTAAAGAATCCACCTGCAATGCAGGAGACCCTGGTTCAATTCCTGGGTTGGGAAGATCCGCTGGAGAAGGGGTAGGGTACCCACTCCAGTATGCTTGGGCTTCCCTTGTGGCTCAGCTGGTAAAGAATCTGCCTGCAATGTGGGATCCCTAAGTTGGGAAGATCCCCTGGATAAGGGAAAGGCTACCCACTCCAGTATTCTGGCCTGGAGAATTCCATGGACTGTATAGTCCATGGGGTTGAATTGAACATGAGTGGGCGACTTTCACTTTTCAGTCTTTTCTGTGTTGGACTTGAACAGAAACATTGGCTCTTTACTCTCAAGCCTGTTGGCTTTTGGAATGGAACTTATACCATCAGCTCTCTTGGTTCTCAGTCCTTTGGACTTAGATGAAAACGATACACCCTGAATCTCCAACTTGCTAACTGCCGATTAAGGCTTCTTAGCCTCCATAATTCCATGAGTCAGTTCCTTACAGTAAGTTTCCTTCTCTCTATATACATATATGCATGACTCTTTGTGACCCTATGGACTGTAGCCTACCAGGCTTCTTGGTCCATGGGGATTCTCCAGGCAAGAATACTGGAGTGGATTGCCATGCCCTCCTCCAGGGGATCTTCCCAGCCTAGGGATTGAACCTGTGTCTCTTATGTCTCCTGCATTGGCAGACAGGTTCTTTACCACTAGCATATACACCTTATTGGTTCTGTTTCTCTGGAGAATGCTAACTAATACAATGTCCAGTTTATCAATTTATTTTTTTAATATAAATTTATTTATTTTAATTGGAGGCTAATTACTTTACAATATCGTATTTGTTTTGCCATACATCAAAATGAATCTGTCATGGATGTACACGTGTTCCTCATCCTGAACCTCCCTCTCACCTCCCTCCCCATACCATTCCTCTGGGTCATCCCAGTGCATCAGCCCCGAGCATCCTGTATCAGGCATCGAACCTGGACTGGTGATTCATTTCACATATGATATTATACATGTTTCAATGCCATTCTCCCAAATCATCCCACCCTTGCCCTCTCCCACAGAGTCCATAAGACTGTTCTATATATGTGTGTCTCTTTTGCTGTCTCGCATACAGGGTTATTGTTACCATCTTTCTAAATTCCATATATATGTGTTAGTATACTATATTGGTGTTTTTCTTTCTGGCTTACTTCACTCTGTATAATAGGCTCCAGTTTCATCCACCTCATTAGAGCTGATTCAAATGTATTCTTTTTAATGGCTGAGTAATACTCCATTGTGTATATGTACCACAGCTTTCTTATCCATTCATCTGCTGATGGACATCTAGGTTGCGTCCATGTCCTGGCTATTATAAACAGTGCCGCGATGAACACTGGGGTACACGTGTCTCTTTCGATTCTGGTTTCCTCAGTGTGTATGCCCAGCAGTGGGATTGCTGGGTCGTATGGCAGTTCTATTTCCAGTTTTTTAAGGAATCTCCACACTGTTCTCCATAGTGGCTGTACTAGTTTGCATTCCCACCAACAGTGTAAGAGGGTTCCCTTTTCTCCACACCCTCTCCAGCATTTATTGTTTGTAGACTTTTGGATCGCACCCATTCTGACTGGCATGAAATGGTACCTCACTGTGGTTTTGATTTGCATTTCTCTGATAATGAGTGATGTTGAGCATCTTTTCATGTGTTTGTTAGCCATCTGTATGTCTTCTTTGGAGAAATGTATGTTTAGTTCTTTGGCCCATTTTTTGATTGGGTCATTTATTTTTCTGGAGTTGAGCTGTAGGAGTTGCTTGTATATTTTTGAGATTAGTTGTTTGTCAGTTGCTTCATTTGCTATTATTTTCTCCCATTCTGAAGGCTGTCTTTTCACCTTGCTAATAGTTTGCTTTGTTGTGCAGAAGCTTTTAATTTTAATTAGGTCCCATTTGTTTATTTTTGCTTTTATTTCTAATATTCTGGGAGGTGGATCATAGAGGATCCTGCTGTGATGTATGTCGGAGAGTGTTTTGCCTATGTTCTCTTCTAGGAATTTTATAGTTTCTGGTCTTACATTTAGATCTTTAATCCATTTTGAGTTTATTTTTGTGCATGGCGTTAGAAAGTGTTCTAGTTTCATTCTTTTACAAGTGGTTAACCAGTTTTCCCAACACCACCAAAGAAAAGAGATTGTCTTTTCTCCATTGTATATTCTTGCCTCATTTGTCAAAGATGTCCATAGGTGTGTGGATTTATTTCTGGGCTTTCTATTTTGTTCCATTGACCTATATTTCTGTCTTTGTGCCAGTACCATACTGTTTTGATGACTGTGGCTTTGTAGTAGAGCCTGAAGTCAGGCAGGTTGATTCCTTCAGTTCCATTCTTCTCTCTCAAGATTGCTTTGGCTATTCAAGGTTTTTTTGTATTTCCATACAAATTGTGAAATTATTTGTTCTAGCTCTGTGAAAAATACCATTGGTAGCTTAATGGGGATTGCATTGAATCTGTAGATTTCAATTTATTTTTTTTCTTATGGACCATTTTTTTGTGTTATGTCTTAGACATTTTCCCCTAGTCCAAGTTAAAACTATTTTCTGCTATGATTTCTTCTAGAAATGTATAATTTTCAATTTTTACAATATCTATGGCCCACACTGAGTTAATTTTTCTATATGATATGAGTATATATCACTTTTTTGCCTTTGTTTATGGATATCCAGTTGTTGCACCACCATCTGTTTAAAAGATTTTTCTTTCTCTCCTGAATTGTCTTTGTGAATTTGTTGAAAATCAGTTGTTTATATATGTTTGAATCTGATTTCTGGACTTATTATTCTGTATTTGTTAATTTTTTTGCAATGACTCATCCTTGGTTGCATAGCTCTATAATAGTAATGCTGATCCTCCAATTTTATTCTTTTTCAAAGTCATTTTAGATATTTGAGATCCATTGTATTTCCACATAAGGGTTAAAATCAGTTTGTCAACTTCTACAGAAAAAGTCTGCTTGAATTTTGATTATGATTTTATGTGATTGATTTGGGAGAATTGGTATTTCAACAATATTGAATCTCCTGACTCATAAAGATGATTTATCACTTTATTTATTTAGGTCCTCTGTTTCTCTCAACAATGTGTTTTAGTTTTCTGTGTTCAGATATTGCACATACTTTATCCAGTTTATCACTAATCATTTAATATTTTTGATACTGTTGTGATACATTTAAATATTTCAAGTTTCAGTAGTTTGCTGCTGGTAAAAGAAATATAATTGTCTTTTGTATGTTGGTCTTGTATCCTGCCGGAGAAGGCAATGGCAACCCACTCTAGTACTCTTGCCTGGAAAATCCCATGGATGGAGGAGCCTGGTAGGCTGTAGTCCATGGGGTTGCACAGAGTTGGACACGACTGAAGCGGCTTAGCAGCAGCAGCTTGTATCCTGCAACACTTGTAAATCTGCCTCCTAGTTCCAGTTGCTCTATTGCACATTCTGTTTTTTTTCACATAGACATTCATGTCTTCTGTGAATAAAGACTACTTTACTTCTTTCACTCTGGACTGGATGCCCTTTATTTGTTCTCCTTGCCTTACTGCCCATTGCTGACTAGAACTGATGAACATGGACATCCTTGTCTTATCCTGTTCTTTGGAGAGAAATATCCAGTCTTTTGCCATTTTTTTATGGTTGCTGTAAATTTTATGTAGATGCTTTTAGTGTGTTGAGAAAGTTCTCTTCTATTTGTAGTTTGCTGAGAGTATTTTTTAAAAATCACAAATTAATATTGGATTTTGTCATATGTATTTTCCATTTCTACTAAGATGCATATAGGTTTTTCTTAGTATGTTAATAAGATGAATTACATTGATTTTTGAATGTTGGTGAATTCTGCTTCACAATGATAGGACGAGCCGACATGAAGGATCAAGGCTTCCTTTGTGGCTCAGTGGGTAAAGAATCTGCCTGCAGTGCGGGAGACCTGAGTTCGATCCCTGGGTTGGGAAGATCCCCTAGAGAAGGGAAAGGCTACCCACTCCAGTATTCTGGCTTGGGGAATTCCATGGATAATCCATGAGGTCGTGAAGATTCAGACACGACTCTGCGACTTTCACTTTGAATGCTGTCAATTGTATATCTTTATTAGTATTCTATTTTTTCTATCAATTATATCTGATTGTAGTTGTAGATTTGTCTACTTTTACTTGAAGTTCTAGCATTTATTTTTATTTATTGTGAAGGTCTACAATTAGGTGCATAAATGTTTATGATTTTTAAATCTTTTGCTTGGTAGGTAATGAACACAGATTTTGCATGCATCTTAGTAACAAAATGTGACACAGTTTAAACTTCTTGGATAGACCTTCATTTCATAGTCTGCATAATGCACTTATTTTTGTTTGAAAGAAAAAAATGAAAATGTGATTATTTCTCTTGCTATGATTATTTGTTTCACTAACATCAAACATATGTTCTGTTTCTGGTGCTCTGTTTCTATGGCTTTGTGTATATTCAATTCAATGCTAAATTATAACATAATTTTCAAAGATATTTTACATGGCATTTAAACTCCATGCAAGTAGTTTTCAATATACACCAGCTCTAATGAAGAGATGACAATATGAGCTGCTGCTGCTGCTGCTGCTAAGTCGCTTTAGTTGTGTCCGACTCTGTGCGACCCCATAGACAGCAGCCCACCAGGCTCCCCAGTCCCTGGGATTCTCCAGGCAAGAACACCGGAGTGGGTTGCCATTTCCTTCTCCAATGCATGAAAGTGAAAAAATAAAGTGAAGTCGCTCAGTTGTGTCCGACGCCTAGCGACCCCATGGACTGCAGCCCACCAGGCCCCTCCGTCCATGGGATTTTCCAGGCAAGAGTACTGGAGTGGGTTGCCATTGCCTTCTCCCGACAATATGAGCAGATATGACCAAGTATGAGCACGTGCAGGCAATGCCATTTATATCTTATTGCAGTCTAAATGACACTGTGTAATATACTGCTGCTGCTGCTAAGTCGCTTCAGTCATGTCCGACTCTGTGCGACCCCATAGACGGCATAGACTGCAGCCTTCCAGGCTCCTCCATCCATGGGATTTTCCAGGCAAGAGTACTGGAGTAGGGTGCCATTACCTTCTCCAATTCATTCTCTACCCAGTATTAAATACCTGTTATTTGCTAGGCAGTGTTCAGGGTCTTGAAAATATGTTGAGATTTTTGGGACTCCTAGAAGCAAAATCCCTGTGGAGTTCTTTACTGCTTTTGCTTGAAAAGAAAAGAACTTTAGGCTAGGAGAAAGGGCTTAGGACTTTGTCATCAGTAAGTGTTCTTTAGTTGTTTTATGACTAAATTATAAAAGTTACCCCAGTCAATATAAATTCTGTTTTGGGTTACAGCATCTCCCACCTCAAATTATTGAAATAAGTTCCTCCAAGTCTCTCTAACTAAAGTCCCTTGTCTCACCTTGTCCCCAGTTTTCTTCTTGAAAAGCAGATCTGATCACTTAAAGCATCAGATATGTTGTAACTTTCTCAGTGTGGCATGCAGGCTCTTCACAAACTGGCTCTATGAAGTAGTTTCAGCTTACACTCCCATCACTGCTGCTGCTGCTGCTGCTAAGTCACTTCAGTTGTGTCCGACTCTGTGTGACCCCATAGATGGCAGCCCACCAGGCTCCCCCGTCCCTGGGATTCTCCAGGCAAGAACACTGGAGTGGGTTGCCATTTCCTTCTCCAGTGCAGGAAAGTGAAAAGTAAAAGTTAAGTTGCTCAGTTGTGTCTGACTCCTAGCGACCCCATGGACTGCAGCCTACCAGGCTCCTCCGTCCATGGGATTTTCCAGGCAGGAGTACTGGAGTGGGGTGCCATTGCCTTCTCCGGTGTAATATACTACTTGATTTTAAAATGTGAAAAAGATGACTCAAAGATAAGGAGTACAGGATTTTATACAGTGATGGATGAAACAGCTGAGATTACCGCATTTATTGAGTTCACATCCTAGTATGTAGAGACCAATATGAAACAAATATAAAATAAGCCAGATAATTCTTGCCCATGGTATATATTATGACGAAAAGAAAGTATGTACTGGGCTTTCTGAGGATGTCATGAGTGAGATGAATGACACTGAAACCTGAATAGTGAAAAGAAATCATTGGGTGGTGGCCCAGGGGAGCAGCATTTGAGTGAGAGCAAGTAGAAAACAAGTTCAGAAGTGGACCCTTAAGAGAAAAATAATGAAAATCAACATGACTGGTGTTTAGTAGTTAAAGTAATCATAGTACCAGGTGTAGGTAGAGAGTGGTTGGTAGTGGCTATTTTTGCATCAGTTTGTTTAGTTGAGCCTGATTAGGTATTACTTTAGTACATTATATCAAACACATTACAACTCATGGCTCTGTTTCAGTTCAACTCTGTTTGGGGATTAAAAGCAGAAGAAAATAAGTTGAGCCTCCCAGGGTGCTTAGCATCTGTACTACGTATAATTTAGCACTTGGATATATGTTTCCATGTGTTTCTTGCAAATTGTATCATCTGTTTAAGCCTTTCACTCTGAGGGGAAAGGGCCATGTTATATTGGTTCGATTAATATTACAGGGCTTCTCAAAAGGATGGTTATAGTCGGGGAAAGCAGAGGGTAGGAAAGGGTTGATGCAAAGTCAGCACGTTTCTTGGCAATTATATTAACCTGTTAGGCACTTAGAAAGAGTATAATTGGAACATGTTTCTGGAAGGAAATCAGGAAATATATATCAACAAATCTAACATTTTAAATGATTTTTTTTAAATCTAAGAAAGCATATAAAAAATGGTCAGGGAAAAGATGCTTTAACAAAGATGCTCACTGAACTTTTTCTTTATAATAGCAAAAACATTTGTCAGTTAGTGTTGGAAAACAGAGTCTCCATGGACTACTACATATTATTTTAAAATATTATGTAGAAATATTATGTAGTTGTGATATAGATTTATGCTTCTTGACATGAAAAAAGTCTAAAATATTTTAAGTGAAAAATATACTCTGTAGGATAGCCAGAGTATAATCTCAAGGTTGGAAAATAACAAACTTGTATATGTGTAAATAGAAAAAGAAAAAAAATTCTGTCCATATACAAAACTGGAAACAGTGATTATTTCTTTGTAGTGGGACTGTGGGTAGCTTCTCTTTTATCTTTACACATTTTGCATTGTCTGGGTATTTTGTAATGAACTTACATTGTACCTATGAAATAATTAGGGGAAAAAAACCCTGTTTCTATTTTGGAAAAAAAATCAGGGTAGGTAAACTGCTAAAGGAGCTGACGTAAAGAGTATAAAAATTTATGAAGTAAAGCTAAAAACACACTTGGGGCCAGGTCAGAAGAAAGAAGTTTCTGGCCTTGTGCCTGACACATAATAGATAGCAAAGAGTAAGTGGTTGTTACAAGCTGAATTTTGTCCCCCTGCCCCTAATTCATATGTTGAAGTGCCAACCTGCAGTGCCTCAGAATGTAACTTTGGCGAGAAGGTCTTTAAAGAGGTGATTAGTTAACATGAGGCCATTACGACGAGGCCCTAATCTGATATGACTGGTGTCCTTTTAAGTAGAAGGGACAGCAGGGAGCACACACAGAGGGCAGGCCATGAGAGGGCACAGCGAGGAGGTGCCATCTGCAAGCCACGGGGAGAGGCCTCAGGAGAAAGTACCCTGCTGACATCTTGAGCTTGACCTTTTAGCCTCCAGAACTGTGAGAATACATTTCTGTTGTTCAAGCCACCCAATCTGCGGTACTTTGTATGGCAGCCCTAACACACTAATACAAGTGGCTCTAGTGCTAAAGAATCTACCTACAGTGCAGGAGATGCAAGAGACGAGGGTTTGATCTCTGAGTCTGGAAGATTTCCTGGAGGAGGAAATGGCAACCAATTCCAGTGTTCTTGCTGGAGAACTCCATAGACAGAGGAACCAGGCGGGCTACAGTCCATGGGGTCACAAAGAGTCAGACATGACTGAATGACTGAGGAGGCACATACCCACACACACAGAGCAAATTAACGCAGTGGTCAAAAAATGATGGCTGCTTAAATATTTATTTATTTGGCTGCCCTGGGTCTTAGTTGAGGCATTTGAGCACTTAACTGGTGGCATGTGGGATCTAGTTCCCTGAACAGGGATTGAACCAGAGACCCCTTCATTGGGAGCATGGAACCTTAGCCTGTGACCACAAGGGAAGTCTCAGCTGCTTATATTGATAAGAGTTATCAAGTATCAGGTACTACACTAAGTACTTTACATGCATTATCTTATTCATCACAGCATCTTATGTTAGATCTTCATGCACACTTTGGAAATTAAGTGGTAGAGCTGATAAATCTTAGTAAAGCTAGTAAAGTGATAGAACTGGGGTTTGAATGTAGGTTATCTGATGCTATAACCCTTGCCCTCAAGGGCTATACTCATATTAATATAACTGTATAGCAGTGTGCAAAGTTAGGGTCCAAGGAAGTTGACCTGGCAGAACCAATAACCTGGCACTTTATTTGAACTACAGATAAACAGAACATAACTATTTTCATACACTGTACACAATTTTTATATCCTTTTTTTGTTGAATTCTCCTCTTTATTTCTGTCTTAATTCTGCCAACTTTATTTGCCAGCTGTCAGCCATTCAAGTTTCTAAACCAACAGACTTCTTTTCATATTTATGTTTTATGATTAGAAATAGTTCAAATAAAAACAAAAGAAAAACAATATACTTGACATCCCTATACTCACAACCCAGCTTTACCACTTTTAACTTTTGCCACAATTATTTCAGTTAAAAAGAAATATCCCAAACCAAAACTCTCTTAAATTGTATTTCCCTCTCCCCCATAACCTTCCCAGAGGTTTTTTTTTATCTTAAACTTTGTATATAACATGTCTATAAATATTTATGTACTTTTATTCATAGCTTATAAAAATCCCCCTCTTTATAATAAGGTAGAGATATTTCATGGTGTTTTGTCGGTTTGATTTGGAATCTCTGGGGATATAATCCCATATAGCTCAATGAGAAGAATAATTAACTTTTGCAACTTGGGCCAGGTCTCTTAGAAACTAAGCAGAGACCAAGAGCAGAAAAGGAAGGTATTGTTTGGAGTCTGAAGCCCTTAAATAGCCGGTGCCCCCTTGACAGTTCACTTGGCCCTTTATTTTGGGTGTTCTTTCATGTACTCTTCAAATCAACCTTTTGAGGAAAGACCTACCATTGGTGAAACAACTTGAGTTCTGAGAGATGAAGCAACTTCTTTAAACTCAGAGGTCTGAGAAGTGCTCTGATGTCCTCTCACTCTTTTGACGTGATTGAAGAGGAGAGCCCTGCTCATCAGGGGAATTAACCCTTTCTTTGTAACCATGAATTTGTATTTATTTCATGTCCATGCTATAGAAAACTTTGAGATTTGACTTTATAGAAGAAAGTCCCCGAACTTAAGAAATTTTGAACTTCAGATAATTGAGACTTGGAAATTTTAATTCCCTAAAATAACTTATTGGAGATGAACTGGAAAAAAAAAAATGGGAGGAAATCAGTCCTGTCATTCAAGCATTCCAAAACAACGCTGACATTTAATCATTTAGTGAGTGTTTACTATGTGTCATGTGCCATGAAATATATTATCCTGCTTAATCCTTGGGAATTATTGTGAGACAAGCATTACTGTTTTGTTCAGTTTCTACACTAGGAAATCGATTCCTGTAGAGACTGGGGGTTGGTGGGGCGGGGAGTGGAGAGTGTGCAAACAGAATGTGGTAAGTACAGGGCTGTAGCCTGACTGTGCGCACATGATTGTGTGCTTAGTCATGTCTGACTCTTTGCGATCCCATGGACTGTAGTCTGCCTGCCAGGCTCCTCTGTCCATGGGATTTTCCAGGCAAGAATACTGGAGTGGGTTGCTATTTCCTCCTCCAGGGGATCTTCCTGATCCAGGGCTTGAACTTGGGTCTCCTGCATCTCCTTCATTGGCAGGAGGATTCTTTACCACTGTGCCACCTGGGAAGCCTGTAGCCTGTACAAACACCTTATATTGCTCTGGGATATAAACTAGAAGAACTGGGATTTTGATTTCTTGTGCCTCCTTCCTGCCATCAATTCTAGCCAATCATTTGTCATATCCTTTATTCATTGGGAGGTAGTAGAAGCTACAGTACAACAGAGACCCACCTCCTCCTTTAGAACGAGGCAGTGGCACTGATGGTAAAGAAGCTGCCTGCTAATGCAGGAGACATAAGAGATGCAGGTTTGATTCCTGGGTTGGGAAGATCCCATGTCTGCAGGAGGACATGGCAACCCTCTCTAGTATTCTAGCCTGGAGAATCCCCATGGTGGACTACAGTTCATGGGGTCTCAAAGAGTCAGACACAACTGAAGCGACACACAGTGTATTTCTCTAGATGGGGAAGTTGGCTGCCAGCAATAGTTCAGAGCTGAATCCCTCTCTGGAAATATAGCCAAGGAGGTGGTCCTTATCCAATGACTAGTTGACATAGGGTTCAAAAGAGCAGGATAACTCTGAGGAGCCATGCAGCACATCCTCTAGGGCTGGCTGAGGCTTCTCTGTGGTTTATCTTCTTCCTCTACCTAGTCTTGCTTCTCTCATTTCCTTACGCGTGTTGTTCCTGAGACTTCTTCCCCAAATACCATGCCCTCCAATTTCTGCTCAAAGTCTAGTTCCTAGGGAAACTGATTTAGGTTAGATGAAAAGTAAGATTTTGTTTCATTCACACACTCATTCATCCATTCTCTACCCAGTATTAAATACCTGCCAGGCAGTGTTCAGGGTCTTGAGAATATGTTGAGATTTTTGGGACTCTTAGAAGCAAAATCCCTGTGGAGTTCTTTACTGCTTTTGCTTGAAAAGAAAAGAACTTTAGGCTGGGAGAAAGGGCTTAGCACTTTGTCATCAGTAAGTGTTCTTTAGTTGTTTTGTGACTAAATTATAAAAGTTACCCCAGTCAATATAAATTCTGTTTTGGGTTACAGCATCTCCCACCTCAAATTATTGAAATAAGTTCCTCCAAGTCTATCTAACTAAAGTCCCTTAATCTCACCTTGTCCCCAGTTTTCTTCTTGAAAAGCAGATCTGATCACTTAAAGCATCAGATATGTTGTAACTTTCTCAGTGTGGCGTGCAGGCTTTTCACAAACTGGCTCTATGAAGTAGTTTCAGCTTAGACTCCCATCACTACTCCCCTGTAAGTTCTTTCTATCAGGCCTCATGGATACTTCTTTTCCTTTACTATACAAAAACAATCGCTGTGGTCACAGTCTTTCATATTTTTGAGGCGTTATACATCATTCCCTCCTCCTGAAAGGCCACGTCATCTCCCAGATCATCTGCAGCCCCCATCAACACTCCCATTTATTAATCTTCTGACTTGAATGTAACCTCTTAAGTTTTTATGTTTAATTATCTTCCCTCCCCCATGCAATACCAACTAGATAGAGTAGGAGGATTCCTTCCTTTTCCATCCTCCCATGACATTTTTTGTATCCACCCTTTGTGCACTTCCCCAAATTTGCATTGCAATGACTTATCTGTGTCCTTTGAAAAACTGTTACATCCTTGAAAGCAATGACTATGTCTTCTTTATATCCCCAGACTTTTTACAGTGAGTGTACTGCAGAAACTGGGTGCATGCAGTTGAATGCTTCTCTTGTTTTCCTGTTGGAGAAACAGAATTAGCATTCCATTCCACTGGATTTCCTTTAAACCATGAAAGTCATATTTTCATATTAATTCATATTAGTTCCTCCAGGGTAAATTTCAGCTGAGGAGAAATGGATACACGGTGGTGTTAACGCCTTTTCTTTATTTAAATGATCTATTTCTTTGTTTTTGCTGCTATTTACCATTGTCTTTTTGCACTGACTTAGTTCATAATGCAAATCTCTTCAGTCAATAGATACGCTTGGAATTGTTAGTTCGTGTTATGCTGTTTGAATAGCTTTTCACCATTCAGCCTCCTGCATAACAAGTACTGTAGAAGGGACGTGGGGGCTTCTGTTGTGAGGGAGGAGCTGCAAGAAAGGTGAGGTATAATGAATAACAGGAAAGGGAAAAGCAGAAAATCTTTTCCAGTTTGGAAAAGGCCGGTCATCTTAACCACAGAGAGTAACAGTTTAATTTTAAGGATTATTTTAACCTGATGAATAATTGTCTATAGGTGCCAGTATGCAGGGATAGGGATACTGTGAGCTCTGTCCCTTCACTCTGCTCTCCTTTTCACTTATAACTGGACAACAGGTGGATCATTAACCCCCCTAGGATTCCCTCCCCCAACCTTGCATTTACTTCTTCCTGTTCTCCCTGACACAGGCACCTAAAATACTCCTATTCCGTCCTCAAATGTCACCTCTTTTCTCATGTTTTCCTGACTTCCCTCACATCAGTTCTTTAATTTTTCTTCTATGATGTCAGGTTCAGTTGTTTGCATCTATACTATTATTCTGGCAATGGCATATAACTATTTGCTTATTTATCTCCAAATAAGACGCTCCAGTAACTCCAAAAAGTGGGCATCTTACACACCTGGGCATTCTCAGAGGTTGCCTGGTGAATGGTACAAAGCGGTCATTAGAAAAACTGTGTACTGTATAAATGATCAAATGATTCAGAAGAAATATTTATAGAGAATTTTTTTTTTCATATTACTCAACACAACTCTTGTAAAATGTCCACCCATTTCAATAATAACTTGGTTTCACTTAAGAATATGATAAAAGGGTTAGTACATGGCAAATAAGGATTAGAATTAAAAATATCACCAACATGCTTTTTGTTTGTCTTTCTTTCAGACTTGAAAAGTTTTTATGATTTAAGCCAGAAAACTATTCCTGAGTCTAAGAGACTATTGTTAGATATGACATAAATCTTTAGTATGTTGAGTATTTAGGAAACCAGAGTTAGCGTGTGATTACAAATGTCAGTATTGGAAACTTGACAGAATCTTATTCCTCATGGAAATAATTGGTCCGAGTGTACACAGAGTTAGATGTTAAGACTGGTTCAGGTGGATACATACTGATTATATTTTGTGCATATTTAATGAGTTTTGTGATTGATTGTTATTGTGCTACTATGTCCATTACTTTTTAAAAATATTGGCTACAAGCTAACCTGCTCTTTTTAAAATTTCTCTCGCTATACTTTTCAGTATCATGGATTTGTTATTTTGAGGAGGGAAGAACATGTTTGTTAAACCTTTAATCCTTTTGCCTTAACCATTTACTAAATGTGAAAATGGACACTAGTGGCCTGTATCAGCTCTAAATGTTGGATGATGTGGGCAAATAAGCCTTCTTCCAAACAAAAGTTGAGCACCCACCAATTATACTAATTAGAATCCAGCTTCTATACTTCTATAATGTCATAGAATTATTTATTAATAATTACATAAGTAATTAAAAGCTTAATTACTTTGGAAAGCCATTTCTGTTTAATCTCTTCCACCAAGTTAAAAAAAAATCAAATGGAACTTCCTGAATATTTGAAACAGTACATTTTAAATACAGGTTTGAAACCTGGATGCCCTGGAACATAATCAGAGTATAAGGCATTGAAGCTAGGAAAAGTGTAATTCTGATGTGTGGTCCTTCTTAAGGCAAGCTAAAACTCAAGAGGTGTTTAGGGAATTGTAAACCAAAATGTTCCATCTTTAGTACTCAGTGGGGGTTAATGGAAGGAAAGTGTCATAGTTGCGGCTATGGTGGCTGGTCCCTGAGGTCCGCTCTAGGTTACCATGTCATCCACTCTGGTCTCGTAGGAGGTTTGCAATTGACAAGGCGATAAGAATCAACCCGTGGGGAGGAAACAAGCTGTAGATTAAGGAATAGAGGGCACCAACAAGCTGATCTGGCTCACAGGAGCAATATTCTATCCTGAAAATATCACAATTGTGACACTTATAACTGCTTTTTTTGAGTGATTATTTGCTTACAACTTTGTTTCCAGTAATAGACAGTGAATTCCTAGAGTATCAACTTTGTGTCTTCTTCAGTGGCAAGGACCCTGTTTATAACACACACACACACACACACACACATAGATATAGGAAAATAATTTGTATCCTTTGACTCCTAGATTGATTTGACAGATGCTCAACTAATTATTGTAGAAGAGAGGCAAAAGAGGGAGGAAGGAAAGAAACTTTGTTTTTAATCTTGACTTTTCCTTTCATTTTGTCTTAATCTTGAATTTTCCTTGGAAAAGTCAGTTCTGTGTTTCAGACTCTTCCTCTACAACACAGTGAGAAAAGACTACATATGTTTCCTAAACATTTTTGAGAATTAATGTTTTATAGTTCCTTTGAAATGTTTGTTGGTAACAAAAGAGAATATAGAATACACTTTCTGGGGAAGCACTCTGTTCAAATGTTGAAGAAGTAAACTCTACAGTATTCATGGCCATTTCCAGACTTATTGCCAGCCTTCAGTGCCAACACAAGTTACTGTCTTGCTCACTTGTGTCACTGGGTTAAGTGGAATGGAATCAGATCAGATCAGATCAGATCAGTCGCTCAGTTGTGTCCGACTCTTTGTGACGCCATGAATCGCAGCACGCCAGGCCTCCCTGTCCATCACCAACTCCCGGAGTTCACTCAGACTCATGTCCATCAAGTCAGTGATGCCATCCAGCCATCTCATCCTCTGTCATCCCCTTCTCTTCCTGCCCCCAATCCCTCCCAGCATTAGAGTCTTTTCCAATGAGTCAACTCTTTGCATGAGGTGGCCAAAGTACTGGAGTTTCAGCTTTAGCATCATTCCTTCCAAAGAAATCCCAGGGCTGATCTCCTTCAGAATGGACTGGTTGGATCTCCTTGCAGTCCAAGGGACTCTCAAGAGTTTTCTCCAACACCACAGTTCAAAAGCATCAATTCTTTGGCGCTCAGCCTTCTTCACAGTCCAACTCTCACATCCATACATGATCACAGGAAAAACCATAGCCTTGACTAGATGGACCTTTGTTGGCAAAGTAATGTCTCTGCTTTTCAATATGCTATCTAGGTTGGTCATAACTTTCCTTCCAAGGAGTAAGTCTTTTAATTTCATGGCTGCAGTCACCATCTGCAGTGATTTTGGAGCCCAGAAAAATAAAGTCTGACACTGTTTCCACTGTTTCTACATCTATTTCCCATGAAGTGATGGGACCGGATGCCATAATCTTCGTTTTCTGAACATTGAGCTTTAAGCCAACTTTTTCACTCTCCACTTTCACTTTCATCAAGAGGCTTTTTAGTTCCTCTTCACTTTCTGCCATAAGGGTGGTGTCATCTGCATATCTGAGGTTATTGATAATTCTCCCGGCAATCTTTATTCCAGCTTGTGTTTCTTCCAGTCCAGAGTTTCTCATGATGTACTCTGCATATAAGTTAAATAAGCAGGGAGACAATATACAGCCTTGATGGACTCCTTTTCCTATTTGGAACCAGTCTGTTGTTCCATGTCCAGTTCTAACTGTTGCTTCCTGACCTGCATACAGATTTCTCAAGAGGCAGGTCAGGTGGTCTGGTATTCCCATCTCTTTAAGAATTTGGAATAGAGGAGGACAATTCAGAGAAAGTCCTTCCTTCAGTTTGTAAGAAAACTCTCAAGCAATTTGCAGCCAGGGTGTCTCCCTCTTCAACAGTGCTAGCACTTTATAGGGAATAAGGAATTATTTCATGGACGGGCTTCAGAACCACAAAGAAATCTGGCCCTATCATTTATAATCATGTGACACTGCACAAGTCAGTTGATATTTCTAAATTAAATGTGCAAAGTACTTGTAAACTTTAAGGAACTGTGTAAAAGTTAAAAGTCTTGATGATGATGATGGAGGTTAGTTATTATAAGTACTTCATCTCTTAATTGAGGATGCTTAGTCAATTAGCATTATTTTCTGGGCAGAAAGTCATAAATAATTTTACTAATGCAGTATCTATCTTTTAATCTTGTGATTAACCCAGCCTCACGCAGGAGGAGAGGATGCTACTGTAGATGATACAGGAAATTTGGAGTTATCTAGATCTGACAGGAGAAGGCAATGGTAACCCACTCCAGTACTCTTGCCTGGAAAATCCCATGGATGGAGGAGCCTGGTAGGCTGCAGTCCATGGGGTCGCACAGAGTTGTACACGACTGAAGCGACTTAGCAGTAGCAGCAGCAGATCTGACATAAATATTAACTCAGTCTCTTAATGTATACATTGTTCATTGTTAAGCCGCTAATTGTGTCTGACTTTTTGCAACCCCATGGGCTGCAGCATGCCATGTCCTTGTCCCCGTCCTTCACTATTGCCTGGAGTTTCCTCAAACCCATGTTCATTGAGTCGGTGATGCCATCCAACCATCTCATCCTCTATAACCCCCTTCTCCTCCTATCCTCAATCCTTCCCAGCTTCAGGGTCTTTTCCAGTGTAGGAGCTTCAGCTTCAGCGTTGAAGGGTTGATTCAGCTTCAGGGTTGATTTCCTTGGATGCTGGCAAATTAATAAACATTTCTGAACCTCAGTTTTCTCCACACAAACTAGTGTTTCTGTTTCACTATCAAGGTAGTATGTAGGATTAACTAAGAAAGCATATAGTCAGCTTTCTCTAGTAGAGCATTGGGAACAAAGCAGATATACATTCATGCAACCATAATTTCTTGAAACACCTATTATATTTTAACAATAAAATGTTTAACAAAATATAATCTCTATTCACACAAATGTTACTGTTTAGTTAGTTCCTTTAGTTCCCTGTTTCCTAATTAAGAAAGAACACGTATTCAAGTGAATGTATATTAGGGTGAGTGAACTTGCCGAGGATGGCATGGATTTGTCAATCAAGGATAATGGCCTCTGTTTTGGATACTGACTGGGGCGAAAAAGAACCTAATGATGAAAGGGGCA
Organism: Bos mutus; assembly: GCF_027580195.1. NCBI lineage: Eukaryota > Metazoa > Chordata > Mammalia > Artiodactyla > Bovidae > Bos > Bos mutus. The sequence goes on along the minus strand of NC_091634.1, from coordinate 35,831,471 downwards.
GATGGGGTTGAATGGCAGCAGCCTAATTCAACCTTCACACTGTGGTCTCAATAATGTTACTTGATAATAATAAAAATTAATTGGTTGAGTACAGTCTCTTACTAAACTCAGCTATTTAAAGGTAGTGACAATCCCTAAATATCTTTGTAGCTTTTCCATGCCTGGCACAAGATCTGAAGTGCAGGAGAGACTCATCACTTGCTGAGCATCTTCAATAGGTATTTGCTTATTTAGTTCTCTAAGCAAACTTCTTTGTAAGTCAGCTTTGTAAGCATTCCCACTGTACAGATGCGGAAATTTGAGAAATTAAGCAGTTTGCTCAGGGTCAAACATTAAGTAACTAATATGCAATTGAATGCAGGTCTCTGGCTTAAAAATTTTAACTCAATGCACTTTGTCAAAAAATAGCAACAAAGACCAGAAAAATAAAATGAATAAAGGAAGTATTAGTTTCCTTTATTGCAGTGAAAAACAGAGAACTATCTTGTGCCTTTAAGATGATAATGTGCACTGTTTATCTTTTTGAATATTTCTGTGAAGCTATGGTGAACAGTTGTTTGTCAAGGAATAATGAACTTTACACAAATTCAGAATTTTCTACGAATTTCTGGGTAAAATTATCAGTTGGTCACTGGTTAAGTTGTTAAATGTTTGTTTACTTGAATCCATTTTCTGTCTAAATTATTTTCATAAGCTGGCATTCTATTATTTGCCCAGATTGTTTCAGTAGGAGATCGTTGGCATTTTCCTTAGTGATGCCGACATTTTGCACAGAATCTGTGAAATTATGAGTAGGTGTCTCTGAAGGCTTTGAAAACTGATTTGTGTGACTAATTTAGCCACATGAGCAAAGGCTGAGCAAGTCTATGAGTTATGTTTGTAGAAGTGTGTGCTCACGGTTGTTTTAAGAATTCTGTCATGAATATAATGACAGGGACCTTGCTTGAAGTCCCTTCCTTATATCATCTATCAGAATATGAGATAAGTAAAATGTAAAGAAGATAAAGAGTGCAACTCAAGACCGTTCCCTTCATTCAGGAAAGGAATTACAGGAAAATGCTTTAGGAATTCTCTCTTCATAGAGATAGGAAATTGTCTTGACATATACTTGATAAGGCTGAAAGGAGAGAGTGAAAATGTGGGCTTAAAACTCAGCATTCAAAAAATGAAGATCATGGCATCCAGTTCCATCACTTCATGGCAAATAGAAGGGGCAAAAGCAGAAGCAGTGACAGAATTTATTTTCTTGGGCTCCAAAATCACTACAGACAGCGACTACAGCCATGAAATTAGAAGATACTTGCTCTTTGGAAGGAAAACTATGGTAAACCTAGATAGAATATTAAAAAAGCAGAGACATCATTTTGCCAACAAAAGTCAGTATAATCAAAACTATGGTCTTCCCAGTAGTCATGTACAGATCTGAGAGTCGGACCATAAAGAATGCTGAGTGCCAAAGAATTGATGGTTTCAAGCTGTGGTGATAGAGAAGACTCTTGAGAGTCCTTTGAAGAGCAAGGAGATCAAACCAGTCGATCCTAAAGGAAATCAGTCCTGAATATCCATGGGAAGGACTGGATGCTGAAGCTCCAATACTTTGGCCACCTGATGCAAAGATCCGACTCATTAGAAAAGACCCTGATGCTGGGAAAAATTGAAGGCAAAAAGAGAAGAGGGTGGCAGAGGATGAAATGGTTAGATAGCATCACTGACTCAATGGATATGAATTTGAGCAAACTCCGGGAGATAGTGAAGGACAGAGAAGCCTGGCGTGCTGCAGTCAATGGGGTTGCAAGGAGTCGGACACGACTTAGCTACTGAACAGCAACAATGCTCAGAGAGAGATAGCAACCTCTAGAAAACAGGTTTTAGAAATTCTTCCTTGTGAGTTTCTAGTACAGAAGTTGTAGAAATATGTTATTACCAGTTGGAAGTCTGGCTTGAACCACAAATTTTAGCTTTTCTTGGAGGACTCCTTTTACCTAGACAAGTTATATCTATGTCCTACTGCAGCGAGAACACGTGCCTTAGATCCTATCATTCAGATATGAGCATGGCCACCTGAAGAAAGGAGGAAAGCAGTTCAGACCTGAAGATAGCATGGTGGTGGCTCTGGCTGCATGCCCTGGGTGGGTCCCAATGTTTCCAAGGCCCATGTCCATTAGCCACATGAGTGAAGCTGCCATATTCAATGGGTATGCTTGATCTTTCACTCCTTTGAAATTTACAGTCTCTAAATTTGTGTTATGTTTCATTATCCTGGAGTTTGGCCAATCCATATCAGCATCCTTACAAAATGTAGGGAAGGAGACAGGGCCCAAGAGAAGCCTACAGCTTCATTTAGAAGTCTACATATCTCACAAGGAGCTTGTTTCTAACACGTGATAGGTGAACAAGTTCATATTAAACAGCCCCCTGTGTGGCATTAGTGCAAGTACCTTACAGAATCAGTTACTACTGTTTTCTATCCTGCCAGTTCTGCGCCCCCATCCTTTCTTCAGGCCTCTCCTACCGGCAGCCTTTGGGGGCTCAGTAGGACTAAATGCCCAGCAGAAACCCTGGCCACAGAGCCCTGCCCCCTGGTGCAGAGCTGTTCGCTTAGGGTCTGCCTGAGGCATACCCTCTCCACCCTGCCTGCAGCAGGCTCGCTCACAGCTGGCAAACCAACTCCCTCCCCAGAAAAAGACAGGGGTTGTCCCTCATGTCTTTCCACCCCTTGTCAACTGCATCGGGGAAAAGAAAATTAAATCAGTTATTATGAAACATTACAGTCTGCTATTAGCCTAATTATAATTCTTTAAATTTGAGTTATAGGAAATTCTCTGGTAGTCCAGTGGTAGGGACCTGGTACTTTTGCTACCATGGACATGGATTCGATCCCTGATTTGGGGTCCAAGATTCCATAAGCCACGTGTTATGGCTAATAGATAAATACATTTGAATTATATGTTATGGGCCTACCAGAGTAAATCAGCCAGCCAGAGCTTGGATTAATTCTGTGATCTAGCTATATTTTAGAGGAAAAAATATTAGACATATTATTATAAACAAGATATTAAAATATGTAAATGAAAATGCATGCACGCCTGCTAAGTTCCTTCAGTCATATCCAACTCTTTGTGACCCCATGGACTGTAGCCCACCAGGCTCTGCTGTCCGTGAGATTCTCTAGGCAAGAATACTGGAGTGGGTTGCCGGTGCCCTCCGCCAGGGGGTCTTCTGAACCCTGGGATCCAACCTGCGTCTCTTATGTCTCCTGCACTGGCAGTCGGGTTCTTTACCACTAGTGCCACCTGGAAGCCCTGTAAATGAGAATATACAACATTAATATTCTTTTTCACACTGAGAATCTCATTGTTATCGATTAGATACATCTTTTCTAGTAAAAACCCATGGGAACCAGCTCTCCCAGAACACTGCCTGAATTAGAACATCAGCTGCCTCATTTCCATTCCTCATCAAAGCTGGATCCAGTTTAAATGCAATGTTTCAGTCACTGCTTCCTATTTTCAAATCTATAAATCTATCTTCCTGTCTTTATATACCATCTCCCATGAAACTATGTTGAGAATAAATTGAACTATGAAAAGCAGTTTTTAATAAAATTTTCTCAATTAGACATTTTCAGCAACAATGGAATTTTTTCATTCATCCAAAAAATGCTCACATATTACTCAAACTCTATGTTTTAGAGTTTTTTGAATGGTGAAAGATTAATCCTTTCATTTTAGGGTTATAATAAATTTAGGACTGTTTATTCAATGAAATGGAGAAGGAAATGGCAACCCACTCCAGGATTCTTGCCTGGAGAATCCCATGGACAGAGAAGCCTGGTGGGCTACAGTCCATGGGGTCGCAAAGAGTCAGACACGACTGAGTGACTTCACTCACTCACTCACTCATTCAATGAAAAAAAGTAAAAACTGAGTCAGACGTTATTAACTAGTGTGTTATTCATGCTGTGTGTGTGTATGTGTGCTCACTTGCTTAGTTGTGTCTGACTCTTTGTGACCCCAAAGACTGTAGCCTGCCAGACTCCTCTGTCCATGGGATTCTCCAGGCAAGAATACTGGAGTGGATTGCCATTTCCTCCTCCCGGGGCTCTTCCTGACTCAGGGATCAAGCCCACGTCTCCTGCGTCTTTTGCTTTGGCAGGTGTATTCTTTACCATTGTGCCACCTGGGAAGCCCATTATTCATGATACACAGGTCCTATCTTTAAAAAAATTTTTTTGGCTGCATTGGATCTTCACTGCTGTGTGCAAACTTTCTTGAGCTGTGTCGAGTGGTGGCTATTCTCCACTTGCAGCACACAGGCTTTAGGGCATGGGCTCAGTACTTGTGGTGCAAGGGCTTAGTTGCTCTGTGGCATGTGGAGTCTTCTTGGACTAGGGATCGAAGCCATGTCCCCTGCATTGGTAGGCGGATTCTTTACCACTGGGCCACCAGGGAAGTCCCAGTCCATATCTTTAAAAATATTTAAGTTGTGAGAATAATTCTTTTTGTCTTCATAGTCAATTGATCCACATTTGACTGAGTATTAATTTACAGATACATCTAGTTTTTCCTGTGCCATCCTTCTCTTGCTTCAAATTAGCATGAATTGTATCAAACTTATGTATTTTATTTGCAGAATCCTGCAATTTTCCTTTTTATTTACTCACACTTCACTGTTGGCATAAGAGAAGATTTGACCCTATCAATTTTCCTTTTATGACTTGGTTTTGATAACTATATGCTTTAAAGAGTAAACACTAAGATTTTAATGTTTTTCCTTCTGTTGCCTAAAAGCTGTCATTTAGATAGGAGAAAAACACCATGTTTTAAACAAATAAAAATGCTTAATGTGTAAATGATTGGTGTAGTGTGATGTGATATGACAGCTATACGTAAGTCAGAAACTTGATCCTACTCTCTATTATTATCCTAAAGGGGAAAAAATACTCTTCATTCTGAGGGTAGCCATATGTAAAATGTTCATGGCAATATTGCAGGATCTTTGGGAGTTGGTTGAAACCTTGACTCTCAGTTTAACACTTCTTCATACATCAGTTAAGATGGCAGGTGCATTGTCAAGTTCTAATGTGACAACTTCACCCTCAGTGTTGAAAAAAATGATTCAGATAGTTTATCCTTTTGGAAATTGCAAGCCCAAAACCAAGTGTGATTTTGTACTTGTTGAGGAGACATCCATTGTGTTCTGAGGCTCCTCTCCATCAAAACAAAGAAAACAATGCTTTTAAGACATCAGAAGCATTTATTTATTAGTAGCTTTCTGCAAATTTTCTAATTGGAAATCAGGATATATAAGAGGCCTTTTTCTAGGGCAAGATCCAGTGCCTTCAAGAACATCTCTCCAGGATATCTGACAGGTGCATGACTGTGGTCCCTCTCTGTCTCCGTGTGTCTCTTGCTTGTTTTTGTGAAGGATTTGCTACTAGTCTTCATATTCTTACCTTATTTGGTTTGGGTATATCCTATTATGATAGTTGAGCCTGATTTTTCTTCTGATAAGTGCATTAACTTTGATATCTGCCCACCTCAATGGCTCAGCAGGTAAAGAATCTGCCTGCAAGGCAGGAGATACAGGAGATGTGGGTTCAGTACCTGAGTCAGGAAGATCTCCTGGAGGAGGGAATGACAACCCATGCCAGTATTCTTGTCTGAAAAATCCCATGGACAGAGGAGCCTGGTGGGCTACAGCCCTAAGAGCTGCAGAGTCAGACACGCACATAGTATTCTTCTAATATCCAATCACCAGCGCACTTTGTATCCTGTTACTCAAAATGGATGATGACCACTTTAACGGAAGTAAATATGCTTCTTATGTATTACGGAGTTAACATGTGAATGGAAGTTTGTTGAAAACAAAATAGAGGAGGGAGGATGGATTCAGACATTTAAAAATATTCATAATAGAAGCAGCATTTATTGTGTTAGTGTTCCAAGTGCTTTTCCTCTTGTATTTCAGTTACATCCAGAAACAAACACTAGTTAGGTAGGGAAAGTATCATGTCTCTGGAGTGGTTACTATTGCTAGCCCTATTTAACAGATGAGAAGATGGAAGCAGAGATAAGTTAACATAATTTTCTGGAGCTTATGAAGCTGATGGGTTCATACCTGAACTGGGATGGAAACCAAACTAACTGAGTTTAAGCTCTTAATTGCTAGGCTACATTCCTTTCTTGGGACAGGCAGTTGTAGGTGGTAGAAAGAATCTTGGGGAAAGCATGTTGAATTAATATAAAAAGACTCTAAATGATACTGAGAACCACTTCCTCTAGTACCAACTACAAGTAGAGAACTATGCTAAGCTTTTGGCAAGAATTATCCATTTTAATCTTAAAGATTATGTTGGAAATTATATACCATTATATCCATTTTATAGATGAGAAAGCTGAGCTGGGCTGGAATCTCCGTGCGGTGCTTTAAACACTATAATCCTAGATATATTTTATCTGTTGGGCTCCAGATGATTCCAGACTCCTGTTTATTATGTGGTGAGAGAAAAAAAAAAACCCACCTAATTCCACTTGCTAGCTTTAAGAGTGGTAGTAAGTTCTAGCATGATCAATAAAATTTTATTTGATTGCATGGTATTTGCCTAACTCTGCCAAGGAAGCCAGGTTTCCTCCAGTGCTATAACAAAGAATAGATCCTCCCTGTCCCCAGAAATTCTCAAGGAAAGGTGGGGGCTATCGTCTCATAAATAGAGAGGGAGTTTTCTTCTTTAGTCCTATTACTGACAGCTTCTAAATTTAATAACTCAATGTTCACTTAACAATAGGAGGAATAAAAGCTTAACCTGCCATAAGGGAAAAACACTATGATATACCAGACCCAGGAATAAGTGATATTCCTGGGAAGGCCACTGCCCGAGGCTACTTGATAAACTCCAGGCCTTTCCTGTACCTACTGTTTGATGTCTAAGCTTTGGATGCTGAGACTGGTTATAATAAACTGCCCAACATTTTCTCACTTAGAAATCTCAAGGTGAGAAAATAAAATCCATGTAAAAGCTGTCAAAAAAAGGGGCTCATCACTGAATTATATTTTGCTCAAGTAACCCATCTGAAACTAAATGTGTCCTTTGTTCAACTCTTCTGAGAATTCAGCCAATGGAACACCAAGGGGCTTTTCCATGACCATTTCCCACCCAGATCCCTTTAAAAAAAAATGCAGGCAAATTCCTGACTCGACCTTGTTGTGATAAATCTCCTTGAAGCAAGGTCATCGCAATTCTCAACCACACTTTTCTGCTGTCTTGTCAGATGAAATCCATGAAATTCACAGATTAACCCAAGTCCCTCACTTAGACATTCTAAATGCACCAAATGTTCAAGTGTAACAAAAAATTACACATCTGGTAATTCTGCATGTTATTTATAGCCTTTCTGATAGAAGCATAATTGATTCAGAAATGTAATTTACAGCTTGGCATCTCCATTTCAAAGCCTCAATTCTATGACATCTACCAAGAGAGTAATCTCACTTTTGTGAGGAAGCAGAGATAATAATTGTAAAGAATTTTTGTATGATAGACTCATGCTTCTGCATAAAGGTTTTCCTTCCTCCTTGTCTCTCATTTGCAAAGTGGGCAATATTCATGTCAACCACACACTTTTAATTCCACGGTATGATTTATGGGGACATAAATGGAGCATAAAGTTGATCAACAAACCCTGGGGTGATGGCAAATGGCTAAAGCAAATTTCTCTTGCCCTCTATTTTTAATTGCAACCCTCATAAGAAAACACTCTTTAAATTAACTAGGTAATTGTTCTTTACAAAGAGAACATTTATTATTTAGTTCCATTTTGAAAACTACTAAAGAATGCTGAAGCATTTTTTTAAAATCTGAGAATAGTCATAAAATTGCTTTTTCTCTTTTCCTGCCTCTCACTTCCCCACTCTTCTCAAATATAAAAGTGATGCTTTCATTTACTACTGAATCCCCTGGATAGGCCTTATGCACATTTTAAGAAAGATAAGTTTATATGGGGTAATTAATTTCCATTAGCTAGTGGGATTCAATATGGGTTTTATTGAAATAAGTCTACATATCTTATGCCTACCTTCACTTCCCCAAATTATGATCACCCTAATTCTGACCATGTGTATCTAATCTATGTAATGCAAGTCTACTTCAGCTCCTAATGAGAACTTGGATTTTTCTGTGCTTCCAGAGCTTGAGATGCTGGTTCCATCCCTTTAGCTTTGCTGACCCACTCAGATCCACAGACTGGATTGTTATTGGTTTCAGCTGGTCCCTGGTCTTTGCGCCCTGCTTTCTGTACTTGGTCCTGCCTTTCTGGTTTTTGTTCCTGCTTTTGATGCGAGTTGTCTGACGCCTGTATTGCCACCCATCAACTTTTCAGCATTAGCTCTGTCTTGAGAATCCAGCTGTGATATTCATCTGCAAATACGACTGCTTTGCTTATAGATAGATACTGGCCACGATAAAGTCAATATTCACTGTGACCCTTTTCTATTATGTTTTTACTTGACTCATCACAAGAAATCAGAAATATACTTCAAGGCATAATAAGCAAGCACGTATTATGCATAAGCCAAATATAAATCTGTTATCAAATTTGTATATTTTCTTTCTTTCTCCATTCCTTCTTTTTTCTCCCCCTCCCTCCCATCCTCTTTTTTTTTTCCTGTCACCTATTTCTCTATCTACCTACCTTTGTTATCTGTCTACCTATCATGTTGATATCTTATTATTAATGTAGATTTTATCTGTGATTTTCACTCAATGTTCCATTATTTCTATGCTTCCACCTATGAAAACATTTAAAAAACTTTTTCACTTTGAGAAGGAAAAATACTATTTTCTACCTTAAAGATGTGCCAAAATTTGTTGTTCATTTGAATAGCTAGGCTTAGTTGTCAACTTTCTCTTTTTGTAATCAAACCTTGACAAATATCTTCATAGTCATTAAAAATTATTTATTGTGGACTTACTATGTGTAAGGCCATAGCACAATTGCTGAATTTAAGAATCTTAGAAAAGGAAAGGTCTAGAGAGGAATTTATAAAAAGGCAATTACATTATTCTGTGAAAAGTGCTGAGGGCATACGATAAGTACTGGATACAATTGGGAGTCAGAAAACTTTAAGGAAGTTAAACTAGATTCAAAACTGAAGGGTGAGTAAGAGTTAATGAGATAAATGAAAATATTGGGGAAGGATCACTTTTCTAAGTGTAGTGAACATCACATACAAAGACCTATGGGCAAGAAAAAGCATGACAATCTGGAAAAACTACAAGCAATTTAGTACATCTGGAACATTGGTTTCTTGAGAAGTTGGGGCCAGATCATGAAAAGACTTTTCGAAAATCTTAAGGAGTTTGTTCCTTATCCTGAAGGCAGTAAAAGTCTTTAACATGTTTTAATTGAGAGCAACATAATTAGAAATGCATTGTGAAAGATGACTGGTGGCTTTGTGGAGACTCCACTGCTGGAACAAAGTAGACAGAGAAGCTAACTGAGAAATTATTTCTGTGATACAAAGTATAGATGATGGTATAGTTGGACCTAGGTAGTAGGAGAGTGGGAATTTGGATGTAGAAAATGAATTTTTTAAGAAATTAATATTGAAAAGATGATGACTGTACTCAGCAACTAAGGGAGAAGAAGCAGTCATGGATGGTGTTCATTGGAGAAATCATGCTGCCATATGCTTGAACAGGTAACATGCAAGAAGCCAGCCTAGAAAGGAGTAATGGTTTAAATGTGTGGGTATTCCTGAAGAACAGGCAGGTGGTTATGTGAAGTTTAAAAGAGAGATTTGAATGGGGGTAAAATAGAGACTTGAGAGTGAGAGATATGTCAGCTCTCATTATTTGATTAGAAGAGAATTCTGGAAGTGAAATTATTCATCACTGATTATTGGTGCATTTGACACAGTGATATTTGAAAAAGTCACAGATGTTGGCCTACTGACACAATAACTTGGACTTTTGACCTGTCACTGTAGTTTTAGAGACCTTTTGTACTATGGGGTTTAGTGCCTGAGACCAGGATGTCTCTTTTCCTCCATTTCACTGTTGTAGACCAGAATGTCTGCAGGAGGACCACTTTACATCATAACTCATTTCTCTGGTCCCCGTGGGGCAGGAGGATGTTAAATGCATGACATCTTTGAAGTGTTGTTTTAGCATTCTGAGCCTCAGCTGGAATATTTTTACCAGCAGTAAATAACACAATGGAAGAAAGACCTTTTTCAGTATTTGGCTTCCATTCAAATTGTAGACTCAGCTGTGATCCCTAAATATTTTAATTAATGTCTCTCAAAGGGAGGTTTTACTGAAGCAAACTAGAGGCACCTTGGTACATATCCATCTATGTACTGAGGCTTATGAGCAGGGGACTCTGACATTCCCTAAAGATCATACCTCTTGGAATAGATAATGCTCACCACTCTGATGGTAGAACTGTATTCCTTCTACTATATCACTCCATTCCAGAAGAAAAGGAAAAGACTAAAGCCATTAATCAGATAATAGAGCCACTGAGTGCTGGAGAATTGGCTTTGCATTAAGATCTATTTGGAATCTTTGAAACATATTCATATAATTATGTAGTTTATTAATTTCCTGAGAGAACACAGTGATGGGAAAAATATTAGATATGAGTCCACTGTAAATCCATTATAAGAAGATTCAATACCTAGAAAAGTATGCTTTGTTTTGCTTTAAATTATAACTAACCTTGGCCTTCCCAGGAGGCACTAGTGGTAAAGAACCTGCCTGCCAATACAGGAGACATAAGAGACATGGGTTCAATCCCTGGGTTGGGAAATCCCCTGGAGAAGGGAGTGGCTACCCATTCCAGTATTCTTGCCTGGAGAATCCCATGGACAGAGGAGCCTGGCGGGCTAAGTCCATGGGGTCACAAAGAGTTGGACATGACTGAAGTGACTTACTAATCTTACATATTGGATATTTATTAGGTACCTAAGAGTTAGGTTCGGAGAAGGCAATGGCACCCCACTCCAGTACTCTTGCCTGGAAAATCCCATGGACGGAGGAGCCTGGAAGGCTGCAGTCCATGGGGTCGCTGAGGGTCGGACACGACTGAGCAACTTCACTTTCACGCATTGGAGAAGGAAATGGCAACCCACTCCAGTGTTCTTGCCTGGAGAATCCCAGGGACGGCGGAGCCTGGTGGGCTGCTGTCTATGGGGTCACACAGAGTCGGACACGACTGAAGCGGCTTAGCAGCAGCAGCAGCAGCAAGAGTTAGGTTGAACACTTGACATGTATGATCCTACATCTAACTGAAAGTCTACAGTATTTATATTATCAAGCTCATCATGGTTTAGAAGAGGAAACTGACTACCAGATGAAATATCTTGTTCAAGACCATACTGGGAATAAGTCTAGAAACCATAGTCAAACCCAGAGAATCTAATTCCAGAACATGAACTGAAGATTATCTAAGATTCAGACTGAAATAGTTCATGAGTGTCCAGGACAGAAATCACTCTTTGTTCTTACTCTGGGGCTCACAATAATAATCTCACAAAGGAAGGCATGTTTTAAAGAACAGGAACAGTGTCAGTGTGTATGGAAGACAAGACAAGAATTACTGTTTTGTAAAACAGAATTCAGAAGATATAAACCTCCTTATATGGTTTCTAGCAAGGAATAAGCCGATTGACCTTCAGGTTCTATCTCCTCTTACCCTTAATTAGCAAATATTTGTCTGATGTGAGCAGAAACTGAACAGTCACTGGGGTTTAAACAAGTTATAATCCACATGAAAAGAAAACAGTAATTTCTTTTGAGGAAGCAATGGGATTTCATTATTTGATTTGATTCTTAAGGTCTCGACCTAGGCAGTGGATAGCCACTGAATTCACAGTGGTTCTCGGCTAAAAAGAAAGGCCAAACTCCCGTTCCTTGATTAGTACAGGGGTACTTCAGGGAGAGCCAGTGTGAATCCTGTGGGTGTCACAGGACTGCTGAGAAGGGCCACTCCTGTGCCACTGAACCCTCCATACTCAGCTTTCTGTTTGCTTTCTATCCTTGATCGACCTTTCAAAAGTTAGCCATTTTTCACATTCATATACATGTATATTTAAATAATCCCAGTCAGCACTTTTCAGAAGTCTTTTGTGGTGGCTGGTTCCATCTCCCATAGAATGAGCCAGCATTTAATCTCTTGATGTTTAATAATATTGATTAATTTCCCTGTAATATTTCAATATTCATCAGTAATGAATTTTTATAAGGACTGATCTTTGATTCTCTCTTTGGGCACCTAGGATAAATCTGAGTCGACATCTGTAGATGGAGGGTGATGTTTGACATTTAAGGATGCTGAAGGTCAAACAAAGGAGGTTACCGACTGTGTTGATATGTGGATGTACTGCCAATAGGTGACACAGCACACTAAGACCACTTGCTATGCTAAGGGCTAAAAACCAGAGGGGCTAGAAGTCTGGCTAATAAAAGTCAGTCCCCACATTACACTCAGGCACTCATTTGTCAGTCTGTGCTGGGGAGTCATGTGCTTCTTTCAGTTTATCAGTGGCTCTAGGCTTCTCTGGTGGCTCAGATGGTAAATAATCTGCCTGCAATGCAGGAGACCTGAGTTCAATCCCTGGGTCAGGAAGATCCCCTGAAGAAGGAAATGGCAACCCATTCCAGTATTCTTGCCTAGAAATTCCATAGAAATTTCTAGAAATTCCTGGTGGCTACAGTCCATGGGTCACAGAATTGGACACTACTCAGAGACATTACTTTGCCAACAAAGGTCCGTCTAGTCAAGGCTATGGTTTTTCCAGTGGTCATGTATGGATGTGAGAGTTGGACTGTGAAGAAGGCTGAGTGCTGAAGAATTGATGCTTTTGAACTGTGGTGTTGGAGAAGACTCTTGAGAGTCCCTTGGACTGCAAGGAGATCCAAGCAGTCCATTCTGAAGGAGATCAGCCCTGGGATTTCTTTGGAGGGAATGATGCTAAAGCTGAAACTCCAGTACTTTGGCCACCTCATGTGAAGAGTTGACTCATTGGAAAAGACTCTGATGCTGGGAGGGGTTGGGGGCAGGAGGAGAAGGGGATGACAGAGGATGAGATGGCTGGATGGCATCACTGACTCGATGGACGTGAATCTGAGTGAACTCCGGGAGTTGGTGAGGGACAGGGAGGCCTGGTGTGCTGCAATTCATGGGCTTGCAAAGAGTCGGACACGACTGAGCGACTGAACTGAACTGAACCGAGTGACTAACACTTTCACTTTCACTAGGTTTAGTGGCACAATTACAATTAAGCCAGGATCGAACTGCTGTGAATGCCAGCGCTATTTGTGATACTTTTTCAGCCTGCCTATTAAAGGCTAAGTAGCCCACCAGAGAATGAAATTGTTTAGACTGGCATGCCTATTTTCTTAGAACCAGTTCTTTTTTTTTTTTTTAATTAAAAAAAATTTTTTTTTTTTTACAGTTCTTTTTTTAAATTTTATTTTATTTTTAAACTTTACATAATTGTATTAGTTTTGCCAAGTATCAAAATGAATCCGCCACAGGTATACCTGTGTTCCCCATCCTGAACCCTCCTCCCTCCTCCCTCCCCATTCCATCCCTCTGGGTCATCCCAGTGCACTAGCCCCAAGCATCCAGTATCGTGCATCGAACCTGGACTGGCATCTCGTTTCATACATGATATTATACATGTTTCAATGCCATTCTCCCAAATCTTCCCACCCTCTCCCTCTCCCACAGAGTCCATAAGACTGTTCTATACATCAGTGTCTCTTTTGCTGTCTCGTTCACAGGGTTATTGTTACCATCTTTCTAAATTCCATATATATGCGTTAGTATACTGTATTGGTGTTTTTCCTTCTGGCTTACTTCACTCTGTATAATAGGCTCCAGTTTCGTCCACCTCATTAGAACTGACTCAAATGTATTCTTTTTAATGGCTGAGTAATACTCCGTTGTTGGAATCTAATACTTTAAGCAGCACTCAGGAAAATTATATAACATTTGCAGACATAGTCACATAGGAATTTAAAGTGTGTGTGTGACTGCGGGGTGGGGGGTGGCTTTCCTGGTGGCTCAGATGGTAAGGAATCTGCCCCCTGGGTTTGATCCCCTGGAGAAGGGCATGGCAACCCACTCCAGTATTTTTGCCTGGGAAATCCCATGGACAAAGAAGCCTGGCAGGCTACAGTCTGTGGGATCACAAAGAGTCAGACACAACTGAGTGATTATTGAGGGGGTGTTTTTATGTTAAAATAAGAAAAAAGTAAAAAAAAAAAATCCTTTGAAATCAGAAGAACTCAAAATGGAATTACATCCTACCATTTGCTAGTTGGGCAATTTAAGCAAGTCTTTTATCTGTGTTAAATAATTCTATTTGCCTACCCAATATCCAGGTCCCATTTCTTCATTCTTTGGTTACTTAATTCCTCCTTTTCTTCATATGTTAAACACACATCACTTGCTAGGAGTCAGATCTTATTCTAAGCACTTTGCCCAAATATTAACTCATTACTAATTCTGATTTTATTTAGGGCTGCAGTGGAGTTTAGAATATTCTAAATATTCAATTCAGTGGTTTCTCTTACAGAGATAGGTGGTTATGTAATGTAGTTCTGAGCAAGAAGATTAAGCTTTGGGTATGGCTTTCAGAAACTCTGTTATCCTTTTGATAAAAAGGGACAGATTTGGTTGGCATGGTTCTTTGCTGTTCACCTTTTGCTCTTCTGTCTTTCTTTATCTCCCTCCCTGCAATGTATTTACAATGCTCAGAGGTCCAGCAGACATGCTGAAAGAATAAGGATAAAAGCCACATGCTGGGGATGGTGTACCAGAGAGGCAGAAGGAGCCTGAGTCCGTGCTGGCCATGTGGACTCTTTGTATGAGCCTCTGCTGCCCACCCAGGCTTCCGGTTTCATGAGAAACAATGCTTTACTTGCCCAGGCCACTGTGAGTCCGGTTTTCTGTAGCTTGTACCTGAACCATTGTAGTTGTTAAACTGTCTTTGGGTTTCAGTTTTTTCATCTGTAAAATGAGAACTGTATTCTCTAAATGAGGGGATTGTTAGGATTAAACAAGATATAACATCTAAAACATGAAGGACATAACATTGTTTAATAAACTCTAGTTCTACTTGCCATATGGACATAAATTTTTCTGTTTCAGCACACATGGGGGTAGGGATAAGGGTAGGACTTTAGATAATCTTGATTGCCACTAACCTTTTATACTCTTTCAGTTAGCTTTTAAATGGTAATTGTCTATTCTTTTCTTTTTTGTCTTTATTGCCTCTATAGACATTGGTGCGAGGCACCGCAACTGCGCACTCACTATGGAGTCCTGCCAAATTTGCCTCCTTTAATTTCTTATATTCAATAGCGCCTATGATTTCTTATATTCAACAGCAAGGGAGGGGGAAGAGTCATGTTCTGGTGAGACCAGAGAATCGGCCCTGCTGTGTTTTTGAAAATGTGTGCTTTGATGATGGAATGATTTTTTTTGAGTCCCATCTCTTCAGTGTATAAACTGTGTGACTATATTGGCAAGTTGCTTACTCTCTCTGAGCCTTAGTTCCCCACCTGCAGGCAGTAAGGTTAAAACCCATCTATCAGGCTCCTTGTCAAGGTTAAATAAGTTAATGCCCTTAGATGCTAAGTGTCTGGCCTTCAGAGGGGTTCCATAAACATTCCTTTCTTTTTGCCTACTTCCCAGTTTCCCCCCCGCCACCCTCAGCCAATAGTTAGGCTCTTTTTGCTCCTGTCAATGTCTATGGCACAGTTCCAAGAATTTTCTTAGCTCACACTTTCTCAAGTGGCCAGAGAAAACTAGAATGTCTCTTGTGTTGGACATCTGCAGATGGAGCTCCATTATGATAAAGCTTAAATACTGCTATCATGTGTCTCCAAAGGGATTTACTCCAAGTGATGTTTTGCACTGTGGGGCTGTGAATTTCATTTGTGAAAGAAATGATAAAAAGCTTTGAGCATCAAAATTTTCTTTTAGATGCAGGATCCTAATAAACACTACATTCTGGAGAGATTGAAGTTTAGGAAACAAAATGGAAATGCAGGCAGAAAAAAAAAATGACAGATTGGAACCTCTCTCCTTCTGTGTCACCCCTCATTGGCTTAAGTGGAGATTTGCCCTGTCCAAAATAACCACTGACATCGCAACACTTGCAAGTAAGTAACCTAAATGGATATTGGAGAATGGCATGTTTATCTTTAAGCTGTTTTCCTCATCTTTAGTAGTGCATGGGGCATGGATTGAATGACAGAAAAAAGTGGTTGAAATCACATCAAACGATGAAATTTTCAGAAGCTCAAAAGATTACAGATTTCTGGTCACTTACTGAAATTCTGAGAGGCAGCAGATATCATCTGTGTTACCTTAAGAGGCAGTGGCCACATGCAGTTCCCAAAATACCCAGGGACAGAGAGAAATATTTAGAACTATCTCCAGATGGGAAAGCTGCTTCTGAAGAAAGTGGATTGTTTTGCATCAGAGGAATTGTAGAGGGTATCTTTGTCATATTGATTTAAAGGATTGCTTGTGATTTTCTTAGCAGATGAGGGTCTGTTCAGTGGGCGCCTTCTCTAGGGTCGAGACTCTGAGAGTCTTGTTATCTGTTAGATCGTTATCTGTTAGATAACGACCACCGTCCCCCACCCCCGCAACTGGGAAGAGATTTCTGGAGCAGAGTTACACATGCAATCCAAACCAAGCAGAATCGATCATGTTCACTGTCTGATAATTTATAGTGTGAAAAATAAAGACTAGAAAAGTGGGCTCTGAGCCAGGGTAATAACAGATTTCTAGATGGAAGGTCTATTGACCTCTAAAGCTGAGGTCCTTGAAGGCTCTCACCTTTTCTGAGACTTACTATAAGAGATCTGCTTGACGCATTCTCCACTTGTGTGCCACACAGATATACTTTTCTGCAGAGGTTTTGGAAACAACTCCTTCATGGTTTCTGCAGCCTTTATTTAAAAAAAAAAAAAATTTATCGGAGTACAGTTGCTGGGAAAGATTGAAGGCGGGAGGAGAAGGGGAGGACAGAGGATGAGATGGTTGGATGGTATCACCAATGCAATGGACATGAGTTTGAGTAAGCTCCGGGAGTTGGTGATGGACAGGGAAGCCTGGGGTGCTGCAGTCCATGGGGTTGCAAAGAGTCAGACATGACTGAGGGACTGAACTGAACTGAACTCAACTGATAGTTGCTTTACAATGTTGTGTTAGTTTCTACTGTAGAGCAAAGTGAACCAGCCTTACATACACATTTATCCCCTCCCTTTTGGATTTCCTTCTCGTTCAGGTCACCACAGAGCATTAAGTAGAATTCCCTGTGCTACACAGTAGGCCCTCATCAGTTATCTATTTTATACATAGTTTCAATGGTGTACATGTATCAGTCCCAAACTCCCAATCTCTGCAGCCTTTCTTCTTGAGGGGAATTTCAAAAAGGAGGAGGCCAATGAGATGAACTATAACTCCTTTCACTGCAGTTGATCTTGGGCCTGCTGCTGATACTCACTTTTTGGTCCTTTATGATAGCTTCTTGACTTCTCCTGACTCTCACTTTAGCGAGTCTGTGTGGCTTACCTGGTGGCATGACCAAACCTTCTATCTTGAATGATCTGAACACTCAATACTCTTCATAGTTTAGGGCTTTTATATGTGTGTGCTCATGGTCATTCTGAGGCCAGAGAGTACCTGGAGACACCCAGTGGGTTGTGGTGGTTTAATATCCTACTGAGGAGGGTGTTCTTGCCTGGAGAATCCCAGGGATGGGGGAGCCTTGGTGGGCTGCCGTCTATGGGGTCGCACAGAGTTGGACACGACTGAAGCAATTCAGCGTGAGTAAGCGCATGAGCACGAGGAGGGTAGACTGCCCCTGCTGCTATGGTGCCTCCTCGTTTCATCTCCTGGCCTCTGGACACAATGAGTCCAGATGGCTGTGGAGCAGGCTGTATTTTGTAGTTCAGAAGAATGAACCCTGGTGCTGTCTGCTCATTAGAGTTTGCCCTTTCTTGGGACCAATATCTTTAACCTTGCATAGCTCCAGAGTTACAGGGGCAGAAAGCACAAGGTCACCTGGTGGGTCATTGGAAGAGAGGGTAAGGCTTCCACTCTTTTAAAAAAAAATATTTATTTTTTTGGCTATGCCAGGTCTTAGTTGTGGCACATGGGATCTTCCATCTTCATTGCGGCATGTGAGATCTTTTTTGTTTTTTCAGCTGTGGTATATGGTATCTTTTTATACTTCTGCATGTAGGATCTAGTTCCCTAACTAGGGATTGAACCCAGGCCCCCTGCAGGGGAGTCTTAACCACTGGACCACCAGGGAAGTCTCAGGCTTCCACTCTTTCATTCCCTAACCCATGTATTCCTTCTATTGGAGAGACAGTGTCAGACAGAGATCTCTAATTTAAGTAAGTTTACTCTGTCTTGAAGGATGACACTTCATCACCTTTGGAGTGTTTCTTTCAGGCTGGCACGTTGTGCCTTTAGAAGCTCCATTCCCTTTTCCAGGGGATCTTCCCAACCCAGGGATCGAACCTGGGTCTCCTGCAATGCAGGCAGATTCTTTACCATCTGGGCCACCAGGGAAGCCCTCACTTTCATTGTCTAGTGTTCTATGAAGCTAAATGGCTGCCTTTGGATGGTGTGAAGTGAAGTGAAATCGCTCAGTCATGTCTGACTCTTTGTGACCCCATGGAGAGTAGCCTGCACCAGGCTCCTCCGTCCATGGGATTTTCTAGGCAAGAGTACTGGAGTGGGTTGCCATAGTATGTGCTATGACCTATGACTAGTAAATCCCATAGTCAAGGGCCCATTCCTACACCTCTTTTGCTGTAAGTGAGTCCTGTCTTTGGATGCTGTGCAATATGCAATTTCATACTTGTGGACTAGAGAGTTCATAAATCCCCAGGTAGCAGTGCTGAAATAGGCTCTCTGTGAATAAAAGGCAAATTCAGACCTGAAATAATTGTCTGTTCCTATAGGTGAGGCTCATCATTATGTTTGCCACAGCTTCTTAACTTGGATTTTGAAGCTCCCAATAATTAGTCCCAAACATTTTTTTTGAAGCCCATTTTTCCACTGCTATATTTCATGAAGCCTATATTCTGGTTAGGCTGTGGACTTCCCGGCTTTGGGCCTCAACACAAGTTTGATAAGAGAAAGAGAAGAAATGTAACTCACATTTATAGTATGCCTCATGAATCAGGATTTAGTCTTACCATCCTTTTTGTTTGTTTACTTGCTTACTTGTCTGTTTTACAGATAAGAAAACTGAACTTAGAAATAAATTCTGCTGTATTATAGACTTGCATGTCAGGAAGCTATGTAGAGTTATTCAGTGTGAGATAAGTAAATGCATTCCAATAACTCTCATAATCTTGGCTTTGTTGTTTTACAAGGTTATTCAAAAGAAGCTTGAAGATTTCTCTTTTTTCTTCTCCTAGAGAAAATAGATCTTTTCCTAGGTCAGAACTTTGAAAATTTTTGATTCGCTTTTTGCATGCAGAGTTTTGGAAAACTGGTCAACTGAGGTGAGAGTGCAAAATCACTGTGAGTCATGGAAAATATTAACCTAACTTTGTATGGAAATAAATGCACATTTTCTCCAGAGTTCAAAGGATTTACCATATGGTTCAATCTGCAGAACTAAATTGGAAGAATATCGCCTCTTCTTTTACCCGCTTTTTCCCTCCACACTTTTGCTATATGTAATCAAGCCCTGAGTTTTGTTTTGATTTAGCTCTAATTGGAGCCATGCTTTTACTGAATCTAATTTCAGTTGGAACTAATTACAGGGGAAAAGGTCATAGCTGAGCTGAGAGTATTACTCTGCTCGAAATATATTGGCATCATATAATATTAGCTCTTCTTTTGTAGATACACAAATGAAGATAAGAATAAACTACCGAAACATTCTGGATCTTCCTTTCGTTTAAATCACTAGGGAAAAATTCACACATAGTTATTGACAAGAAAACCTTTCTTGGATATGAATAAATACAAGCTTTTCAGTTGATTTGTGTCTATTTCCTGACAACAGTCTGGGAATTGCCAAGTAAGAGATGTATTTTGTGCCTCTTGAGCTTGAAATGATGATACAATTGTGTTTCAATTGGTGTACCATACTCACCTATATAAAATGCTCTTTTATAATAATCTGGCAGTCTGTAGGGAGAAGGGAAAAGACAAATACCATTCATTTTGTTGAGGAAAAAAGACATTTAAATGCATGTGTGAGAGAAACATTTATCCAAACTGAGAGTAAGTCTTTGACTTCTAAATATCAATAGTTATGTGATATTTTGGCTAATGTTACTATTATCTTTCAGTCCAGGTCAGATTCATTTTCTTCTCCACACTGGGTTCTTACTAATGTGCATCTCGTAGGGCATTCTTTATCTCTATTTGCTCATCCATGGTTATTGTTCATCTCTGGAGTTTTATGCAAGTCAGTGTCAATTAGTAATACAATAATGGTGTCAGGGTACGAGTGTTATAAGATACAAAGCAGCATCCGAATATACTGTAGTTTCTGCAGAAATTTGTTTTCCTCTATTATCTAGCTCTAAGTGGTCATAGATAATTTTCCTGTGAAAATCTGAAGTAAACATGTTTAATGATCTGCCTCAGTTTGCCAATGTGATGGGGAAACTGATCCAGTATGAGAAAACTCGGATCAGATAAAGCATGCTTCCAAACCTTCTCTATATGAAAGTGTTAGCTGCTCAGTTGTGTCCAACTCTTTGTGACCCCATGGACTGTAGTCCACCAGGCTCCTCTGTCTATGGAATTCTCCAGGCAAGAATACTGGAGTGGGTAGCCATTCCATTTTCCAGGGGATCTTCCCAACTCAGGGATCAAACCTGGGTCTCTCGCATTGGAGGCAGATTCTTTACTGTCTGAGCCACTGGGGAAGCCAGCCTCTATGCAGATTCCTATCCTGATCTCTTTTGGTGGTGTTAAGAGCACTGTTGTCAAAAAGGAACAAGAAGTTGGTATCCTTGACTCTCAAGTACCAAATGCAAATAAACTAAAGAAAAGTATCAGTGACTTCCAGCAACTTACCAGGGTTGGGGATCACCTGTCCTGAAATGTCAATAATGTATATACTTTTAAGGAAGTGTATTAATACTAGAGGCTGCATGCAGGCCCTGGGATATCCATTTAAAAAATCATTACTTTGATCTAAATATAAGTGATAAAATATTTTCCTTTAAACTAAGACTTCACTGTTTTGAAAATATGTGTACAGTCCAGATGTCAGGTCTATTCACGCTTCTGAGTGCCTAGATAGTGAAGACTAAAATACATGTGATGGTGGAAGGAATGGAGGAGCCTTCAGAGTCGAATATTGTTATGCATTCTTAATGAAATTATTAGTGAAGAGCTGCATTGCTTTGTAAATTTATTTATATATTTGTTTGTTTAAATTTGCCCACTGCTCTACACTGCATGTCTAAAAAATGGAGTATTACATATGAGTGATTAACGTACCTAGAGCCGCCATCCACCCCCACTACTTGAACATAAGCAACTAGTTAGTGGAACGACTCAATTCTTTCTGGGGATCTGATGTTGCCTTGTTCCTGTATGGAGCATGTTTAACTCCAGGGAGTCAGGTACAGCAATCACGCCCTGCTGTAGTTCAATATGTACAGATTATCCTGGGAGGTCCTTTTCTTTCTGAGTCTTCTGGTCCATAGAAAACTGTGAGATATATTTTTTATGTATTAATTCAAATGAGCTAACTGCTATCCTCTGGTTATAGTGAAACCATTTAGTTTAGAAATAACTAAACATATTTCTAGTAATTTCATCAGAAAGGGGAAACTTAGAGTAATACTCCACCAGGGTCCTATAACCCCATCTTCTCCCACTCAACACACTGACATTTTGTAATGTTAACACGAGTAAAGAATAATAATAATACTTAGCATTTATACGGCTCTTAACAAACATCAGCTAATTAGTCCTCATGCCACATCTGAAAGGCAAGCACTGTCTATTGTTATCCACACTTTTCAAATCCTGGAACTGGAAAAATGTTAAGAGATCCTCAGAAAGGTTAAGAGACTTGCCAAAGGTCACAAAATAGGATAGTAATAGAAGTTAAATTCCAGCTGAGATATCATACCATGCAGACATGTGGCCTCTTGAAGGTCCAAGGACCCATTAGTAATACAAGGCCAGCCTGGACTACGTGAAACACCCGGTCGTATTGTGGAGAAAATACAGTTCAGTAGCCGGAAACAGGTGACATGCACCCATCAGTATGTGATCAGAAGAAAGAAGCAGTATGATCTCCATTTCTCAGGCTACACTTGTTAGGAGATCATGTGTCCTGGATAGCAGCTTTGTTCTCTTTTCTTCTGAAATTTTAGGGTGAAATGTGAAAGCTCTTAAAAACTGCCTTAAAGTTTAGAGACTCTCAAAATGTCAGTGCTCTTCTCTGGGCTAGTGTCAGACTACTAGATGGACGCCCCCGCCCCCCGCCCCCCCCCCCGCCACCCGCCCCCCGCCACCCACCACTGAGGTGTAGTATTGGAGAAGTACCAAGTTTCACATTTGTAGCCCGTGAAAACTCAAGAGGAATGATAATTATCTGCCTCATATATCCTACTTGCAAACACATACACAAAAAACAAAAGCAGCAATGAAAAAACCCCAAACAACAAAAAAAATCCCCTGAAGTTTCAAATGTGGAAAATTGTCTTGATTTAAAGACTATGCTTTTGAAGGACTTCTCTGGTGATCCATTGGCTAAGACTCTGTGCTCCCACTGCAGGGGGCTCAAGTTCGATCCCTGGTCAGGGAACTAGATCCCACATGCCACAACTAAGAGTTCTCATGTGCTAACTAGTAGATCCTGTGTGTCACAACTAAAGATCCTGCCTGCCCCAAGTAAGACCCAGTGAAGCCAGATAAATAGTTTTTTAAAAAGACTTTGTTTTTCAATGGTTGCCAATTCACATGAACTAGTAATAATGATCAAAACATTCTAAACTATAAAACTGTCTTTCCGAGGTACAAAGGTTGAGATCAAGCAAAGTCTGAGCTCATGGAGGAGCAAGAAAATGTTTGTTAAATTCATACAAAGTCAGCGTTACAATGAACATACAAGCATCTATGGCTCTGCCAAATCAAAAATCCAGACTTTACTTTCTCAAAAATAATTTTTTTCAACAGTTCATTACCATTATGAATAAAGAATCCTGGAATAAAAATTTTTAGTCTGATGTTCTGAAAAGGAAATTTTACCTCCTCAATATGCTACTGGAGATCAGTGGAAAAATAACTCCAGAAAGAGTGAAGGGATGGAGCCAAAGCAAAAGCAATACCCAGTTGTGGATGTGACTGGTGATAGAAGCAAGGTCTGATGCTGTAAAGAGCGATATTGCATAGGAACCTGGAATGTCAGGTCCATGAATCAAGGCAAATTGGAAGTGGTCAAACAGGAGATGGCAAGAGTGAATGTCGACATTCTAGGAATCAGCGAACTAAATGGACTGGAATGGGTGAATTTAACTCAGATGACCATTATATCTACTACTGTGGGCAGGAATCCCTCAGAAGAAATGGAGTAGCCATCATGGTCAACAAAAGGGTCCAAAATGCAGTACTTGGATGCAATCTCAAAAATGACAGAATGATCTCTGTTCGTTTCCAAGGCAAACCATTCAATATCACAGTAATCCAAGTCTATGCCCCAACCAGTAACACTGAAGAAGCTGAAGTTGAACGGTTCTATGAAGACCTACAAGACCTTTTAGAACTAACACTGAAAAAAGATATCCTTTTCATTATAGGGAACTAGAATGCAAAAGTAGGAAGTCAAGAAACACCTGGAGTAACACGCAAATTTGGCCTTGGAATACAGAATGAAGCAGGGCAAAAACTAATAGAGTTTTGCCAAGAAAATGCACTGGTCATAGCAAACACCCTCTTCCAACAACACAAGAGAAGACTCTACACATGGACATAACCAGATGGTCAACACCGAAATCAGATTGATTATATTCTTTGCAGCCAAAGATGGAGAAGCTCTATACAGTCAGCAAAAACAAGACCGGGAGCTGACTGTGGCTCAGATCATGAACTCCTTATTGCCAAATTCAGACTGAAATTGAAGAAAGTAGGGAAAACCACTAGACCATTCAGGTATGACCTAAATCAAATCCCTTATAATTATACAGTGAAAGTGAGAAATAGATTTTAAGGCCTAGATCTGATAGATAGAGTGCCTGATGAACTATGGACGGAGGTTTGTGACATTGTATAGGAGACAGGGATCAAGACCATCCCAATGGAAAAGAATTGCGAAAAAGCTAAATGGCTGTCTGAGGAGGCTTTACAAATAGCTGTGAAAAGAAGAGAAGTGAAAAGCAAAGGAGAAAAGGAAAGATATAAGCATCTGAATGCAGAGTTCCAAAGAATAACAAGAAGAGATAAGAAAGCCTTCCTCAGCAATCAATGCAAAGAAATAGAGGAAAACAACAGAATGGGAAAGACTAGAGATCTCTTCAAGAAAATTAGAGATACCAAGGGAACATTTCATGCAAAAATGGGCTCGATAAAGGACATAAATGGTATGGACATAACAGAAGCAGAAGATATTAAGAAGAGGGGGCAGGAATACACAGAAGAACTGTACAAAAAAGATCTTCACGACCCAGATAATCACGATGGTGTGATCACTGACCTAGAGCCAGACATCCTGGAATGTGAAGTCAAGTGGGCCTTAGAAAGCATTGCTACGAACAAAGCTAGTGCAGGTGATGGAATTCCAGTTAAGCTATTTCAAATCCTGAAAGATGATGCTGTAAAAGTGCTGCACTCAATATGCCAGCAAATATGGAAAACTCAGCAGTGGCCACAGGACTGGAAAACGTCAGTTTTCATTCCAATCCCAAAGAAAGGCAATGCTCAAACTACTGCACAATTGCACTCATCTCACATGCTAGTAAAGTAATGCTCAAAATTCTCCAAGACAGGCTTCAGCAATACGTGAACCGTGAACTTTGAGATGTTCAAGCTGGTTTTAGAAAAGGCAGAGGAACCAGAGATCAAATTGCCAACATCCGCTGGATCATAGAAAAAGCAAGAGAGTTCCAGAAAAACGTCTATTTCTGCCCTATTGTCTATGCCAAAGCCTTTGACTGTGTGGATCACAGTAAACTGTGGAAAATTCTTCAAGAGATGGGAATGCCAGACCACCTGACCTGCCTCTTAAGAAACCTATATGTAGGTCAGGAAGCAACAGTTAGAACTGGACATGGAACAACAGACTGGTTCCAAATAGGAAAAGGAGTACGTCAAGGCTGTATATTGTCACCATGCTTATTTAACTTCTGTGCAGAGTACATCATGAGAAATGCTGGGCTGGAAGAAGCACAAGCTGGAATCAAGATTGCGGGGAGAAATATCAATAACCTCAGATACGCAGATGACACCACCCTTATGGCAGAAAGTGAAGAGGATCTAAAAAGCCTCTTGATGAAAGTGAAAGAGGAGAGTGAAAAAGTTGGCTTAAAGCTCAACATTCAGAAAACTATTATCATGGCATGTGGTCCCATCATTTCATGGGAAATAGATGGGGAAACAATGGAAACAGTGTCAGACTTTATTTTTTGGGGCTCCAAAATCACTGTAGATGGTGACTGCAGCCATGAAATTAAAAGACTTACTCCTTGGAAGGAAAGTTATGACCAACCTAGGCAGCATATTAAAAAGCAGAGACATTACTTTGCCAACAAAGGTTCATCTAGTCAAGGCTATGGTTTTTCCCGTGGTCATGTATGGATGTGAGAGTTGGACTGTGAAGAAAGCTGAGTGCCGAAGAATTGATGCTTTTGAACTGTGGTGTTGGAGAAAACTCTTGAGAGTTCCTTGGACTGCAAGGAGATCCAACCAGTCCATTCTGAAAGAGATCAGCCCTGAGATTTCTTTGGAAAGAATGACGCTAAAGCTGAAGCTCCAGTACTTTGGCCACCTCATGCAAAGAGTTGACTCATTGGAAGAGACTCTGATGCTGGGAGGGATTGGGGGCAGGAGGAGAAGGGGACGACAGAGGATGAGATGGCTGGATGGCATCACGGACTCGATGGATGTGAGTCTGAGTGAACTGTGGTAGTTGGTGATGGACTGGCGTGCTGCGATTCATGGGGTTGCAAAGAATTGGACACGACTGAGCGACTGAACTGAACTGAACTGAACAGAGCACAGATAGAAGAAACAAAACCTTCAGATTGGGAAGGTCTCCCTCTTGAGATATGAGATGTCGTCACCGTACTAATTTCTGGAGAATACTGCCTGCTACTCTGGCCCATGTTCTTAAAATACTTAGTATGATGTGTCAAATCCCCTTAGTTTGTAGAGCCAAAATGAGATAGCCTGAGATTTTTTAAAAGAGAAAGGGCAAGCAGAGACACATTAAAGCATGATACTATAGGAAGCAAGAAAATCCACCCACCTTTCAAGCTACAGTGACATTAAGAAAACTCAGTTGATTTACAAAGTCCACATGCTCTGTTTTGTGGCCCTAACGAACTGGCACATCTCTTCAGGCATTTGCCAGCATCTTATCTCAAGATTACACACTTTAGATGAGGTACGTCTGAAACTACTTTGTAAAGCAATCTTAGTTGGTTAGTAACCCACGTTACCATCTATTTATCAATATAGAGATATTTGTTCTTAGCAGAATCTAATAAAACTCAAGTATTCAAGTGTTTATTGCGACCTATTGATCACTCCTTTATAAAATAAGTATTTAGAATGACAGTATTTAATGAATTTTTCATTAAAATGCCACTTTTTTGGTTTCCTGGAGATTGATAAGACATTTAGAAAAAGGACTGGATCTGGCAAATGTAGTCTACTGAGCTTGGTGACCAATATAGGAAGCCAAGCATATCATGAGCTAAACTACAGCTCTTGCTTGGTAGTCTGAGAAAATGCCATGTAAGAATAATCATACTAGCATCAAGAGAGAAACATACAAGAAGAAACTCACAGTGAATTCAGATGTTGATGGCAATCTTGAATTATTTATGGTAAACTTTTAAATTATTTTTCTATACTCAAACATGGACTGCAACTTAGAATGACTTTAAACAAGACAGTTGTGATTTTGTGTGAAATTGTCATAAATCAAAACAGTTCCTCTTAGGCATCAACACACAGTCTTAATCATCTTGTAATAAATCACTCCAAGTTGAAGGGTAAAGGTGGCATTTTATAATCAAATAATAAAAGATTGCTTCGTCTCCCAACATGTTTTGTATTAACCAGCATCCAACTTCCTGGCATGTAAGTGCTTTATGGTGCTTTCATCTGATTGGACAGAAATGTATTTGAATTATTAGCATTCTTGGGCTGAAGGCAGCAGGGCGTTCACTTTCAATTCTGAAAAGGCTCTCTCTCAGAGGTGACTTACATTCATTATGTTCTGATGCCTTGCCTATGTAAATTAGTAATCAAATATTCTAAATGGGTAATGGAAAATAATTTTATCTACTACTAGCATCCTAAATCATAGTCACAAGGTTTAAAAAGTCTGATTGGGGAGTTTGGTGAAAATATCTTCCTAAGTGTTGTTTTGGTACATTTTCCAAGTTATTAAATCTTCTGTAAGCATAAGAAAAAAATCTCTATAT
This sequence comes from Bos mutus, assembly GCF_027580195.1. NCBI lineage: Eukaryota > Metazoa > Chordata > Mammalia > Artiodactyla > Bovidae > Bos > Bos mutus. The sequence goes on along the minus strand of NC_091634.1, from coordinate 35,803,795 downwards.
ATACATATAAAATTTATTTAGAAGGCAAATCAAATTGGATATAAAAATCTTTATGCTCAATTTAGTCAACTTCTTCCCGAGATGAGCTCGTAGAATAAATGAACTTTAATTAACTTATTGGCTCCTTGGTCACATGATTATGATGTTAATCATTTTAATAGATTGCCTTCTAAGGGTGTTTTTTAAAATAAATGTTAGAGAGAATGAACCAACAAATTACTTCCCGATAATTCTCTGTTTGTACAATATTTCAAATGGGATCCATCTTTCTTGGATATTTAATTACTGTTGTATAAAAGTATGAGTAGAGGATGCAAATGCTTCTTTGTTTTTAAAGAATTTGAGAGAAAATAAGTAATTTAATGCTAAGTTGAGAAAATTTGGGAGTAAAATCAAGGAGTTCTGAATTTTGGCAAAATGCAGTCATGTGACTAGCATCACAATTAACATATGTGACAGCTTTGTCACCCCCCCAAATTTCCCTCATGGCCTTTGTGTAAGTTTAAAGTGACTGTTACTTCAGTCTCATCTTCTGATTTATAAGGTCTTCACAGGTGGCAATGCAGGAGATGCCTGGAGATACAGGTTCAATCCCTGGTTTGGGAAGATACCCTGGAGAAGGAAATGGCAACCCACTCCACTATTCTTGCCTGGAGAATTCCATGGACAGAGGAGACTTGCAGGATATAGTCCATGGGGTTACAAAGAGTTGGACATGATTGAGCATGCACACACACACTTTCAGAATAGATCAGGTTAGTAGAGATTTCTAGTCAAGTGAGAGCTTTAGTTACAGAATTATCAGAGTGCCTCATTATAAAGAACTATCACCTCCAAAGTAGTTCGAGATGGGTTACCTCAAAAAAGCATCTTGGCTATTTTGTATTCCATTACTACTAACTCTGTCTTTATTTTCTGCTGTGTTTTGGGCATTGTGCTAGTTGTCTGGCATTCAGTCTCTCATTTAGCCCTAACAAAAACTCTGAAAATTTGGTATTGATGTCTTCAGGATATCGCAGGGTCTAAGAGTATGAACACTGAAGACCAACTGCCAGGGTTCATTGTCCAACTCTGCCACTTGCTGAATGAACACTAGCAAGATGTTTAACCTCACTTAATTCATTGCTTCACGTGTAGAGTAGGGAAAATAGTAACAATACGATTTAGCTGTTAGGAGGTTTAATGAAGCTATTCAATATTATGCCTTAGCATATTTTCTGGTGCATTGTAAATACTACACGAAGTTAGCTATATTTTCTGCTATTTTACAGATGAGGAAATGGAGAGATATGGAAGCAAATGCATATGAGTAATATTTTTGTTGTTGTTGTTCAGTCTCCGAGTTGTGTCCAACTGTGCGACGCCATGGACTCCAGCACGCCAGGCTTCCCTGTCCTTCACTACTTCTTGGAATTTGTCCATTGAGTCAGTGATGCTATCTAACCATCTCATCCTCTGCCGCCCCCTTCTCCTTTTGCTTTCAACCTTTCCCAGCATCAGGGTCTTTTCCAATCAGTCGACAATTTGCATCAGGTTGTTAAAGTATTGGAGCTTCAGCAGCAGTTCTTTCAATGAATATTCAGGGTTGATTTCCTTTAGGATTTACTGGTTTGGTCTCCTTGCAGTCCAAGGGACTCTCAAGAGTCTTCTCCAGTACTACAATTTGAAAGTAACTGATATATGTCAGAGTTCAATCTAAGCATAGTTACTAAGCATAGTTACTTCCAAAGCAAGTCTTCCCTTGCCTATCATGCTGCTGTTATATTAATGTTCTGATTAGGAAGAGGATATTTGGCTATCAATAGTGTCATCATATATCTAGTTTATGCCCATTGTCTTAGTGCAATTACCAGTAGTGCCCCCTTTAACTCTCATGATTGTCCTTTTTAGATGATAAATTATATGATCACTCTACTAATAAGCCCCATTTTATGTTTCAGTGAAAAATGATTTTTTTTATTTGTAAACTTTCCTATGATCCAAAGGGATTCCCTGGTTGCTCAGATGGTAAAGAGTCTACCTGCAATGTGGGAGACCTGAGTTTGTGCCCTAGGTCAGGAAGATCCCCTGGAGAAGAAAATGGCAACCCACTCCAGGGTTCTTGACTGGAAAACCCCATGGACGGGGGAGCCTGTGGGCTACAGTCCATAGGGTTTCAAAGAGTCATACATGACTGAGTGATTTCACTTTCACTTTTTCTGTGATCCTCTAACACACACATACACACACACACGCGCGTTCTATCTCAGGGTAGATTTTATAAGGAAGTTGCAGATGCTATTTTTGTTTTGTATTCAAGACATTAATACCATTTGGCAACTTGATGGCTTTATGCAGAGTAAAGATACACAGTTTTGAATCTGTTTTTCAGGTTGAGAGCTCTGTACCGATCCCACATGAATGGGTACACCTTGAAACTGACTACCATTGAAATGAATTTGGGGTATTAGTAAAATGCTGTTGGTTGTCCAAACCAGAAAAATATGGTCTAGTAGACAATTAGAATCTATACAGGGTTTCTGAGTGTGATTCTTTTGTAAGGGCTTGTTTCTTAGACAGAGGAAGATAAAGGTTATGAATTACTTCTAATGTAAGATTTTCCCCCTAATGGAAATTCAGTTCATATCTGACTTTTAGTATTTTCTTAGTAGTTCTATAGATCAACATATATTAGTCCTTTAAATAAACATTGTGAGAAAAAAGTATCTTCCTTTGTTGCTTTCCCCTTTAAACATAAACACAACTGAAGTGTCTGTGAAATATGCCATAACTAAAATGTTTGCATTAGTGAGACTCCAGGTGAGAGCCAAGAATTCTCTGTTCATAGATACTAAACCTTCATAGAGACCCAAAATCAAACAATTTTATTTTTATTCCTTTGTGGCTTGGCGATATTCACACCTTTATATTCCTATAGCCAGTATTTTATTTTACAATATATATTTCAGTCTCCAGATAGTTAAATTAATTCATTTTATACTCCATTTTATGAACACATTTTTTTCTATTGTCATTGGAGGCCCAGCCATAAGCAATGTGTTTAGCCTTCTGCTCACCCAATCATATTCAGCAAAAAAATAGACTTTCATCTGAAGAAATTCCCTGTGGAGTAGGAGACACAGCTGTTTCATCCTGCTAGACAGCCTGCAGAGAGATACTATTTTCCTTGGGGGACAGGACACTCAAGTTTTGAGAATCTAGGTACTGCACTATTGGGGAAAAAGATGAAAAGAAAATAGACCATCTTTTTTACTTCTATTGTGCAGAATATAAAGAAAGTCTTTGTTCGGATTTTATGTCCTCCTCCTCCTTTCGCAATCTTTAGTCTTTTAAAATTCTACCCTTAACTAAATGGGTAAGCTGCAAAAAAGATTAAACTTAAAAATATACTAGGAATACAGAATGAAGAGAGGTGATTGATCTCTGAGTAGGTATCCAACAGTGCAATGAAATTCTCAAGCAGGTTCCTTTTTATTTCAAAATGGGTTTGATTCAGAGGGATTTTATAGCTGCTAAATCATGCAGTTGGCAGAGATTGTGCGTGCTTCTCACAGTTACTTTGAAAGATGTCAAATTTGGCAAAGGCAGTAAAAATACTGGGATTTACTGAGTTTGCTTTTTTTTTTCCCTCTCTCTTCTCTCCTTGAGAACGCTCTAAAATTCAGCGTGCTCGGAAGTAATACAGTACAACCAAAGTGTGCAGAATCGCAGATTTCACAGAAAGAGAGTGGCTTTCTCAGTCAGTGTGTTGCGACTACGTCTTTGGCAAAAGGATGGCAGCCAATGCTAGTTGTTACGAAAGGCTCCTCTTGACCACCAGTGTGCTTGGTTTCAGTGTCATTGCCTTTGGCGTCTGAAAGCTGCTGATTTCCAGCATGATAGTTCCTGAACAGCCTCACTTTGTTTATCCAGGGAGAAGGAGGTCTGACGCAGCACCTGTGGTCAGATAGGCATGCCTGCAAAGACTGCCACCGTGTACAGTATACTCATCACGAGTGTGGCTTTGGCTTTCGAATGCCTTGGTTAGACTATCATTTCCATTAGTGATTTGGATTACCTTTCCATGCCCTAGCTTTACTAAGTGTGAGTGAATGGAGGGAACAGATGATTTCATTAGGGATTGAATGAGATGCAGAGTGCTTAGGACAGATACATAAGTGTCAATCAATGCCATTACAACTATCGTCATTTTTATCTTCAGTGAATGGGATTTATTATTATTGTTAGATTATTACCCCCAGCCCAGGAGAATAGATTTTTAGGGTTCACAAAGTTCACATTTGTTTCCATGACACAAGTGGTGCAATTGTTACTATCATGTTTATGATACAATGCCTCATGTCTGTCTTGTCTGGAAGAAAGTGGCACCTGCTATCTGTGAGTCCCTAAATGCTGTTCTGCTACTGATCAGATTCAGATTACGATTTCTCTTTGTACATGAAAAAAATTAGCTTTCCAAAGAAAATGTTCCTGGGGCCAAGCTTATAGCCCCTTTGATAGAGAAAACATGTGTGAATATACAGCAACATAAGCAATGTAATAGAAGAATGCTTCGACTGGTGTGGTCTAGGTAATTTGCTAAGAAACTGCTTATTCATAGAAGATTGTATATAAATCCTTCCTAAAATCTATTGGTATCTGTAGCTCAGATAAGCCTTGATTATAGGACAGAAAGTCAGAGTAGTGATAGAATTCTAAGCACTTCAATTTCTGATATCCAGAGCTCTATAAATGTGGCTTCTTAAGATGTATCCATTATGTGCTAGTCAATGTGACAATTTAAAAATTTTATCTTTGAAGCAGTCCTATTTCCCTATCTCCAGATGAAGACACTTTCTTGTTCTAGAGGAAAATTTTGTTAATTAATATGACCTTTGCCTTTAACGCTTTGAAGTGCATTTATTCTCTTTCACATAGAAATAGCCTCTCTTATCAATTACTACAACCCTAGTGGCCAGCACAGCTCCTGAAACATAGAACACGTTCAATAAATATTATAAGTGTCTACATAAATGCTAACATAGGTATTCTGAAGAACTATAATGTCTTCATTTTCTGTGTCTCTTTTGAAACCTCTCCTTGACTATAATAAAGTATACAAACCCCTGCTTCCTTGCAAGAATAGTGAGGGTAGATTAAGGTGGAAACCAAGACTGTTCAAGCTTCAGGGATTATCTCAAACTGTGACTAAGCTTCTATTGTAGGACTAAAGGGATTCAGGCAGAAATTAAACCATCAGGACAAGTAAGATGATGGAAGTATTTGACTAAACTTCCCAGCTCTGTCAACTGGAATAGATATAAACAAGTGGGCCCAATCTTGTAGATGATTAATAGATAATTTAGGGAGGCTATTGTAGGCCACCTGTTTGCTCCATAGAAGCTCAAGGAATATGTTTTAAAATTTAAATAGGTTTGTCCCATATCCTCACATACAGTGCATCCATGTGTTGAGGTGTTTTTAATATGATATAAGCACTACTATGACCTATTGGGTCCTATATGATCTAGACCTTTTGCCTCCAAACTATCCTCTCAATTGTATGACTCCAGTCACACTGCTCTTTGCATTTCAAAATCTTTTTCTTATTGTTCCCTTGCCTGGAGGCTCTTTTCACTCTTGATCCTTCAATTTCAACTCAAATGTCACCCGTAGACCTTCCCAGACTAGGGCATCTAGACTGATTTCCATTTCCAGACTTTCTCTATCAGAGTGCCTTGATGATTTCAGCTTGTGACAAATGCAATGAAAGGAATCATCTTCATTCTGACTAGGTTTCTTCCAAATGAACAAAGGCAACAAGTAAGTTTTGTGTGGATGAGGGACTTCTTTCTCTCCCCATATTTAAAGCTGATAAAAGCCTAGAGTTTGGTGTATTCTCAACAAATATCTGTGATACATATTACTCTCTGAAGAATGTAGTGCTAGGTACTATGGAATGGCCTAAACTGTAGAAGATTTATGATTTTGATGATCTGATTGTTCTTGAAATGACTATGGACATTATACTGCTTGACTATTAGGTACTGGTATCACAGCATGGAAAGCCGTGTGCCAAAACCTGGATAGAGGGGACCAGCAGCAAATGAAATCTTGTGTAGGAGAAGGCAATGGCACCCCACTCCAGTACTCTTGCCTGGAAAATCCTATGGATGGAGGAGCCTGGTAGGCTGCAGTCCATGGGGTCGGAAAGAGTCGGACATGACTGAGCGACTTCACTTTCACTTTTCACTTTCATGCGTTGGAGAAGGAAATGGCAACCCACTCCAGTGTTCTTTCCTGGAGAATCCCAGGGACGGGGGAGCCTGGTGGGCTGCCGTCTATGGGGTCGCACAGAGTCGGACACGACTGAAGCGACTTAGCAGCAGCAGCAGCAGTTGGGGTTGAGAGCATTCAGAGCATATGACCTGTCTGAACAACAGCCCTGAGAGAGGATGGTGATGGTTAATTTTGTTTTACTTGACTGAGCCATGGTATCCAGATATTTGATCAAACATTATTCTGGATTTTTCTGTGAGGGTGTCTTTGTGTGTGTGTGTGTTAGTTGCTCAGTTGTGTCCAACTCTTTGCAACCCCATGGACTGTGGCCCACCAGGCTCCTCTGTCCATGGGATTTCCCAGGCAAGAATACTGGAGTGGGTTGCCATTTCCTTCTCCAGAGGGTGTCTTTAAATGATATTAATATTTAAATTGGTGAACTTTGAGTAAAGCAGATTGCCCTCCTAATTGTGGGTGGGCCTCATCCAATCAGCTGAAGGCCTTACTCAAACAGAAGACTGACCTCCCATGAGTAAGAGGGAGTTCTGCCAGCAGGCAGCCTTTGGGCTTGAAATGAAACACTGGCTCCTCCCTGAGTCTTCAGCCTACTGGCCTACCCTGCAGATTTTGGACTTGATTAGTCTCCATAATCATGTGACCAATTCCTTAGAATAGATCTCTCTCTATATACATTCCATTGGTTCTGTTTCTCTAGAGAGCCCTAAAAATTTGAGGATATTGAGGTGAAGGATCCCAAAGGCTCTGAAAAGTTAGACATAATTGTAATAATCACAGCAGAAAGTTTATCACATTTGGGGAGACATTGGTGATGTTTCTATTTTGAAGTCCATTAGGATAGTGGTTGGTCTTCCCTGGTGGCTCAGTGGTAAAGAATCTGCCTGCAATGCAGGAGATACAGGTTCAATCCCTGGGTCAGGAAGGTCTCCTGGAGGAGGGCATGGCAACCCACTCCAGTATTCTTGCCTAGAAAATCCCTGGACAGAGGAGCCTGGGAGGTTCCGGTCCATGTGATTTCAAAAAGTCGGACATGACTGAAGTGACTGAGCATGCATGCAGACACAGGATAGTGGTTGTACATGGGAATCTGTCCAAATAAAGCAGCGTTTCCATTAGTGGCTTCCCTTTTGGAAATGTGCACAGAAAGCTTCAATTTAGGGAATAGGTGAAGAAAATAAGTAGCAAGCCATCAGATGGAGTTGAAATGAACCCATAGATTCACTGTTCCACTTTTCTAAGGAAAGATGAAATGGGAGTCTCTAGCAGCAAAGATAAGGCTATCATCAGGGGCATCTCCATGCCTTTATATGAACTATCTTACTTAATACATTCAAACAAGCCTTCAAGGTAGATGAGAATGTTACTATATTACAAATGAGAAAACTTGAGACTCTGAAGAGTGAAATTACTTTGCCAAATTCAAATAGCTAGTAGGTGCTGGTTTTAGGACTCATACCCAAGCATGCTGTTTCTAGCAACTGTCCTGGCCTGCCATGGCATTTCCTTTAGCCCTTTGGCTCTGAAAGACACTTGAAAGTAAGGGTTGTTAGAACTTCAGAACTTAGAAGGTTTTACAGAAGCATTGGATCCCTGGACTAAAATTATGTTTCATATTTTAGTGTCTTCATTATTTAAAAAATTTGTATTATCAAATGGGTATAACATCTAGAGTGATTTTTTCCCACAGTTGAAATCTCAGACTGTGTGAAATTCCATGCACTGTATTTCACAACAGTATATACATTCCCTTCCACTGCCTTCTAGAAGATCTGGACTTTATTTTGGACTTGGTAGGGGGGGTCATTGTGAAATTGTGAGAAGGGTGGATGTGAAGGGAAAAATGATACACACTTTGTCTCTCTAGGTATCAAATGTACCTGAGTATAAGAAAATATCTTTTTTAAGAGGCTATGCATTCATATGAATCACCTCTCCCCATCTACTCTAATTAGACGTTCTACTCTATTTCTTCACTGTGAAGAAATTCAGGAAAAATATGGACAGACACATGCAGGTTCTAAAATTTTTCTTGATAGGAAAAGCTATCTCTCTTTAAATTCTAGTACCTTTGTCTCCATCCTGTGTGGCTTGTACCTCTGTCACTTTGTCACCAACATGATTAGTAAGAGGTACAAGGAAATTTCTTCAGCATGGCATTTGTCTCAACTTGGTTGTAAGCAGAAACACAAAATAACATAGGTAGAAAAGTACTTTTAAATCTTAAGTTTCAGAAAAACAATACCTATCTCAATAATAGCCATCTAACTGCATGTGCTGTGCTGTGCTGTGCTGTGCTCAGTTGCTCAGTTGTGTCCGACTCTTTGCAACCATATGGACTGTAGCCCACCAGGCTCCTCTGTCCATGGGGATTCTCCAGGCAGAAATAGTGGAGTGGTTGCCATGACCTCCTCCATGGGATCTTCCCAACCCAGGGATTTGAACCCACGTCTCCCACATTGCAGGCAGATTCTTAACTGCCTGAGCCACAGGGAAGCCCAAATGCATACCTACCATAAATTAGGCATTGTCCTGGCAGAATTAAATATGGTGTTACACCTAATCCTCACAACGATCATGTTTCCTCATTGACTTATTCATAAATTGAGCTTTGAAGAAGTTAAGACGTTACTGATGTCTCAGGCTAGGATAGGGATCTAGCCAGTATTCAAACTCAAGCTTGTCTGTTCCTCAGACTCATGTTTTTTTCACTGTGAATATCCATCTGATTTCCTGAAATCTCTACAAAGACTTGTGCTGCCCACCGAGCCGTGAGACAAGGGGAAAACCCCGTGCTATTTCTTAGACCAGCAGATCCTTAAGTAACACGCAGTGTGAGAATCTGGGTATCAGAAATTCCAGCTGTGAGTGTGGCCAACCAGATGAGCTGAAGCCTCAGGGAGGCTGCACAAGAAATTGGACGTTTTCTCATATTTTAACAAGAAGCGGCAAATTTCCACACAAAAGGAAATACTATTTGACACATGCAAGACGCCTGTTGTTGGGTCGGAAATTCTTCCCTGGGCTCTTCAGGCATCTGTTTCCCAGCTGCCCCTGGAGGTCAAAGGCCATTTTCCCTTCTGGTTCCTAAATCTACAAGATTGTCTCAGCGCTGTGTCTCGCCAGTGCATTTCCAATTGAAACATTAAACATATTTTCTCTCTTGTCTCCTCATGCAGTCAGCTTCCTTCTGTTGCTAGCTCGAGGGGTTATCTCTTTTTAGTCACAGCACAAGGGCGATGTTTTTGCAGTGTTATCATGGAGTCATGTGCCATGTTTTCTCTTTCATCCAACAAGTCTATCTAATAGAATTATAATACACAAGCCAGTCTGTCTTGCCATCCTGATGCTGTATTTCATGGTGCATGAGACCACGTGATGACTAGAATATTCTCCCAACTTGAAGACTTGATGGTTCTGCAACTAGGTTTGATTTGTGTAGAAAACAAAACAAAATAAAAAAAACAATGCTGAAATGACTACTTGATTCCTCTTCTCCTTGTCTTTCTCTCTCAAGATTTCTCAACCGTGGCACTATTGACATTCGGGGCTGGAAAAGTCCTTGTTGTGAAGGGCTGTTCTGTGCGTTGTAGGGTGTTTAGTAACATCCCTGGACTCTAACCACTAGAGGCTAGTACGCCTCCACCTCCCAGGTGTGACAACCCAAAATACCTCCATAGATTGCAAGTGTCTCCTGGGACGTAAATAACCCCTGGTTGAAATCACTGTTCTCTCTTTTTTTCTCTGTCTTCTCTCTCTCTCTCTCTCTCACATACACACACACACAAACACAGCACTTTAAAGGGACAGGTTTCTTACTGAAATTACCAGTCCTATGCATGGTACTTAGATGGTTTTGTGTATTTGCCTATGGAAGAAATTCTTATACATCTAAAAACTACATGGCTAGCTGTTTCTTCAAAGATAAAACTTGGAATTGTGTACGTTCTAGGCCTCTGCAAAACCTTGAAATCATCTGAAGATGAGTCAGCCCCGAAGCCTGACATACCTGTCCAGGGACTTAAAGGTGGATAGCCCAGAGAGTGGGGAGGAGGGGCAGGACATGGGATTCATGTCAACTTTACAAAAATGAAAGCTTGGAAATAAACTGCTTTTAGTTCCTGAGCAATTCTGGCTTCTAGTTTCAGTTCAAGGCTGCAGTAAATGCTCCTTTCTGAGCTCTTACCCCCACTGCCCTTGAATGGTGCAGGGTCAGACGCCACTGGGGAGGTTCCAGGGTGCAGAAAGGCAGTTCACAGATTAGCTGAACTGATGCAACAGGGAGAAGGGTCTGGCTTCCTTTTGGGTCTGGGTGTGAATGCCAACCCTCTTCCTCCTCCAGGTGGGATTTTTTTTTTTAACACATTAATGCAGGTTATGCCTTTCAGAATGTGTGATGTTCCCAGAAGTTACAGAATTTCAGGCCCATCATGGAAATGGCAACCCACTCCAGTATTCTTGCCTGGAGAATCCCATGGACAGAAGAGCCTGGTGGGCTACGATCCATGGGGTTGCAAAGAGTCAGCCGTGACTGAGCATGCACACACACACACCTACACCCACACACATCCACCTTCCCTGCAACAGACACACACACCTGTGTACTTACCTACTGAACTCCAAGTAGTGGTCCTCAAGGCTTGAGTATGAAAAAAGTTCTACTTCTTGAATTCAAGTGGCTTGCATTCCCTTTTGGAAGATAAAACCTGATATATTATATCCTCTGAATATTTTCTCAGTTTTCACCAAGTCACTTTCTCCCTCCTGGAGGTAATTCTGTACTGAATAACAGTCCTATTTTGCATTGTTCCCACTCTACTGTCACGTGTGTGTTTACCTGTCTATGTTTCTATGAAGGCTAGAATGATGATGTATCACATTCGCATTCTCAGTGTTTTGCAAAGGTCTTGACATGGGGTTAGTGGAGCTCTCTGCTGCATTTAATGACAGAGAACAATAAAGCCTTTCTGAAACTTTTTACTCCTCGGAGTCAGTGTCACTCCTGTTTTCCTCTCTGACCTTACTTTACTTTTTTTCTTTGTTTCCTTGATCATTCCTACCCTCTAAAACTCTTACATACTGGAGTTCTATAGAGATTTAGATTTGATTCTCTATTTTACTTATCTTGCATAATTTCCCTAAATGATCTAATCTGTTTTAATTGGCTTAACTGTAGAGACTTGATTCTCAAATCTACTACCTTCTATCCTAACTTCTTTTCCAAGTTTTGAGCAATTTGCTGGATATATCCACCTAGCATTCCAAAGTGAAAGTTGCTCAGTCGTGTCCGACTCTTTGTGACTCCTTGGAATTCTTCAGACCAGAATACTGGGGTGGGTAGCCTTTTCCTTCTCCAGGGGATCTTCCAAACCCAGGGATCGAACCCAGGTCTTCCTCATTGCAGGCGGATTCTTTACCAGCTGAGCCACAAGGGAAGTCCAAGAATACTGTGGTGGGTAGCCTATCCCTTCTCCAGAGGATCTTCCCGACCCAGGAATTGAACCAGGGTCTCCCACATTGCAGAAGGATTCTTTACAAACCGAGTTCCCTGATAACTTCCCTGAGTTATCAAGGAAGCCCAAGAAGTTCCAATTCAGCGCATTCAAGACATGGTAGACGTTATCTCTTCCTCAACCACAGTTAACCTCTTCATTATTCTGGATCTCAGTTGATAGCCCTATCATCTTTGTAGCCATTCAGTCCAGAAACATGTGAGCCATCGTTAATTCTTCCTTCTCCCTCCTGTTCCCCAATTCTGTATTGGATTTTCCACCAAATTGCAATGCTTTTACCTTCTAAATTTGTTGCTGTAGTTTGGGTTTTTTTTTTTTTTTTGATCAAGGCTATCCTCCCTTCTGTATTTGTGTCATTACTATCATAGTAAATGTCATTGTCATCTTGTAATGATCTCTTATATATCTCCCTGACTCTGGTCTTGCCCATCTTAAATTTAGCCTCCTCGCTGCAGCCAGGGTGAGTTATTAAAAATTAACTCCAACTCTGATGCATCTCTCTCTGCTCTTAAAACTGCTTTTCAATGGAATAAAGCCCACCAGTCTTAACATGGCATGACCCGGTCCCATTCTACTTCTCCAGACTCACTTGTTATGATTTGTTCCAGTTACTACTGCTGTGTTATAAGGTGCCTTGTAATTTAACAGTTTAAAATAGCCCTCTTATTATGCTTACAGATTCTAGGGGTCAGAAATTCAGATAGGACCCAGCAGGGGTGGTTTTTCTCTGATTCACAGTCTGGGAATTCAGTTGGGCAGACTTAATGGCTAAGGTGACTAGAGGGCTGGTGGCTAGAATCATCTAAAGGCTCATCTTATCTATTAGAATGACACAAAAGTTCGGACAAGCAATCAGAGTGCCTACGTGGGGTTTGGTTGGTTTATGGCACAGAGGCCTTGTGGATTGAGTTTCTTAGAGAATGGCTCAGAGCTCTGAGTATGAATGGTCCATTGAACGAGGTGGAAGGTGCATGCCCTGTTATGACCCAGCCTAGTGCATCACACAGAATCCCTTTAGCAATTCTCTCTTTGTGAAAGCATCACAAGGTCTGGTGTAATAAAGAATATATCTGGTCTTTGTCCCTGAATCTTGGCACAGAGCTTTAAAAAAATCCTTGGTTTTCTGAGTGATTAGAGTGTCTTTTGTTGCTTGTAATGATCCCTCTTCAATCATATCTGAATTAATGCCATGAGGTGACTCATAGTGGAGCCTCTAGATAGCTTTAGAGGACTGATTGACAGAAAAACCAACCATGTGGTTAGAGGGTTGGAGTTTTCAGTCCCACCCCCTGATCTCCATGGAAGGGAGAGGGACTAGTGAGCCCCTTGGTTGGTAAACATATTGATGAACTGGGAGGGTGACATACTCTGATTTCATGGGGCCAGAGGCTCCTGTGCTTGAGACCTTTGTCCCAAGTACCTGTTCGAATGGCTGTTCATTTGCATCCTTTATAATAAAGTGGTAATGTCAATATAGCACTTGAGTTTTGTGATGTGTTCTAGCAAATTACTGAAACTGTAGGGGTTCAGGAAAACTCCTGAATTTGTAGCCAAGCCTACCAGTCAAAAGTGTGGTGGTCCCCAGCACCTGTGAAAGTGAAGTCTCTCGTGTCCGACTCTGCGACCCCATAGACTGACTGTATTCTACCAGGCTCCTCTGTCCATGGGATTCTCCAGGCAAGAATACTGGAGTGGGTTGTCATTTCCTTCTCCAGGGGATCTTCCTGACCCAGGGATTGAACCCGGGTCTCCCGCATTGTAGGCAGACGCTTTACCGTCTGAGCCACGTTACGATCAAAGTGGTGACGATCTCACAGCACTGAGTCTTTTAGTCTATGGATGTTGTTGTTCAGTCGCTAAGTCGTGTCCAACTCTTTGTGACCTCATGGACTGTAGCCAGGCACTTCTGTCCTCCACTGTATCCTGAGGTTTGCTCAAATTCATGTCCATTGAGTTGATGATGCTATCCAACCATCTCATCCATCCTCTGTCATCCCCTTCTCCTGGCTTCAATCTTTCCTGGCATCAGGGTCTTTTCCAATGAGTCGGCTCTTCGCATCAGATAGCTAAAGTAATGGTGCTTCAGCTTCAGCACCAGTCCTTCCAATGAATATTCAGGGTTTTTTTCCTTTAAGATTGACTGGTTTGATCTTGTAGTCCAAGGGACTCTCAGGAGTCTTCTCCACACCACAATTTGAAAGCATCAATTCTCTGGTGCTCAGCCTTCTTTATGGTCCGACTCTTATATCTGTACATGACTACTGGAAAAAAACCATAGCTTTGATTGTACAGGCTTTTGTTGGCAAAGTTATGTGTCTGTTCTATAATATGCTGTCTAGGTTGGTCATAGCTTTCCTTCCAAGGAGCAAGTGTCTTTTAATTTCATGGCTGCAGTCACCATCTGCAGTGAGAATCTAATTGAATTGTAGGACACCTAGTTGGTTTTAGAAAATTGATGCTGGAAAGCGCAATCCCACCCAGATTCAAGGTAGGGGCCATGGACCTCCCACCTCTTATTTATTTATTTGACTGTGCCGGAGCTTAGTTGTTGCACGCGGTGTCTTTAGTTGTGGCATGCAAATACTTAGTTGCAGCATGCAAATGCTTGATTGTGGCATGTGGGATCTAGTTCCCTGACCAGAGATCAGAACTTTTCCTACCAATCTAACTTCTTCCTCTGACTGAGTCCAAATGAGAATTAATTTTCTTTTTCACAGAGGCAGAAATAGAAGTAAGTAGAGGTAAGCTTTAATGCCATCTCCTATCTTTTTCCTTTTTGGATCTCAGTAAAATAAGAGATAGAGGGATTTAATGGTTGCTTTCTCATCCCTTCAGGTAATGGGTGGTAGCAAGGAGCTGTGCTCTCAGTAGCAGCATGGACTGAGTTCAGGCTCTGTTGCTTTAGGATTCTCCAAAGACAGAGAAGGTCATTGGGCTTTTCCTCCATGAAGTTCATTGAATATTATCCTGACTCCTGTTGGAAGGACCAGGGAGCAATGACTAGGTTTCCTGACTATATTAAATGTAATTACAGATTTAAGAACTGCACCACTCAGGCACAAATCCTTTTAAAAATATGTATTTAAATAAATCTGTTTATATATTTTGTTTTGGCTATGCTAACCGTCCCATTTCAAAAACAGCATTGTTGCCTCAGCTCAAATTGCTCTGTTATAATCAATGGCACTGAGCAACTTTATATTCAAGGCTTATGGGTTTCAGTTACTTCAGGAGACAATCTGGTAACTGAAGATAGAAATCGTCACTTCAAAGTGGCATTCACTAAGAATTTCATTCCATCGGGAAATAGTCCAGAGGAATCTTGCCAATATTCTTCCCTCTCTGAAATATGGGACCCACGTATCGTCACTGTGTGTGCCCATGTGTCTCTCTCTGTGTGTGTAGTGACTAATATTAAAAAGTGCACGCATGGTACATTTAGACACTCTCTGCTGTGTTCATAAAGCAGCTTATACAAATATCCATCAGAGCGCTTATATTGATTGAATTGTTACTCTCTGTGTATCTATTCATTTTCTAGATCGTCAGCTTTGAGAACATTGTGGTAGTAGTAGTATTATTAACAACAACTTACTGAGAATGGATCCTGTGCCAGATGCTGCCCCATCTATACTTATTCACTTTTCTTGTCCCTTAACTGACTCTTTGATGTATGAACTTGTGGGCTGGCTAAAAAGTTTTTTCAGATGGAAGAATCTGAACAAAGTTTTTGGCCATCCCAATATAACATACCAGCAGTTGAGGAAATAATGAAGATAGTGGTAATTCTAATGGACAGAAACTGGAATGGACATAGGAGAGTGTGTCTGTAGGAAATTGATCATCCTCCAGTAAAAACACTCAGACCTAATTAGCTGTATACATAAGCTGAAAACTCAGGTGGCCAAGAGTTGTAAGTCAGGAGCCAAGATGTGTGAGTAGAGAAGTAGTGTGTATATCTGAAAGCATATGATCATTCAGTTCAGTTGCTCAGTCATGTCCAACTCTTGGCAACCCCATGAATTGCAGCACGCCAGGCCTCCCTGTCCATCACCAACTCCCAGAGTTCACTTAAACTCATGTCCATTGAGTCGGTGATGCCATCCAGCCATCTCATCCTCTGTCATCCCCTTCTCCAACTGCCCCCAATCCCTCCCAGCATCAGAGTCTTTTCCAATGAGTCAACTCTTCGCATGAGGTGGCCAAAGTACTGGAGTTTCAGCTTTAGCATTAGTCCTTCCAAAGAACACCCAGGACTGATCTCCTTTAGAATGGACTGGTTGGATCTCCTTGCAGTCCAAGGGACTCTCAAGAGTCTTCTCCAACACCACAGTTCAAAAGCATCAATTCTTCGGCACTCAGCCTTCTTCACAGTCCAACTCTCACATCCATACATGATCATGGGAAAAACCATAGCCTTGACTAGATGGACCTTTGTTGGCAAAGTAATGTCTCTGCTTTTGAATATGCTATTTAGGTTGGTCATAACTTTTCTTCCAAGGGGTAAGCGTCTTTTAATTTCATGGCTGCAATCACCATCTGCAGTGATTTTGGAGCCCAAAAAAATGAAGTCTGATGCTGTTCCCACTGTTTCCCCATCTATTTCCCATGAAGTGATGGGACCAGATGCCATGATCTTAGTTTTCTGAATGTTGAGCTTTAAGCCAACTTTTTCACTCTCCTCTTTCACTTTCATCAAGAGGCTTTTGAGTTCCTCTTCACTTTCTGCCATAAGGGTGGTGTCATCTGCATATCTGAGGTTATTGATATTTCTCCCCGAAATCTTGATTCCAGCTTGTGTTTCTTCCATTCCAGCGTTTCTCATGATGTACTCTGCATAGAAGTTAAATAAGCATAGTGGCAATATACAGCCTTGATGTACTCCTTTTCCTATTTGGAACCAGTCTGTTGTTCCATATCCAGTTCTAACTGTTGCTTCCTGACCTGCATACAAATTTCTCAAGAGGCAGGTCAGGTGGTCTGGTATTCCCATCTCTTTCAGAATTTTCCACAGTTTATTGTGATCCACACAGTCAAAGGCTTTGGAATAGTCAATAAAGCAGAAATAGATGTTTTTCTGGAACTCTCTTGCTTTTTTGATGATCCAGCAGATGTTGGCAATTTGATCTCTGGTAGAGTAGAGCAAATCTGGTTTTAAGTTTTATTTTGAAGGCTAGAAATAAAACTAATGTGTAAAAAAGGCAAATATTAGAAGCATCTTATAGAGTTGTTACAAGAATTAGGATGCCTGCCATTACTAGTTGATACCAATTATTAGTGGGTTAAGAATCTTTTAAAGTTGTTTCCAGAAATTAAGCTATAAGAGAACACAAGGCCAAGAACTCAGTTGTGTTACAGCTCTCCTTGCATGGAATAGTAGGAAGCAGAGGAGATGTATATGGGGACAAAAGAATAATTAAAGAGGCAAAAAGAAAAGCAGAACAGGAATTTGATGTGGAAATCTAACTCTCTGGTCATGGTTGTCAAGGTTGAGGAATATATAAGCCAAGGTCATTGTGAAGAATGAAATCACCTCTGAGAGAGAGGACCATTCTTATATAATTGGGACCACAAATACAAACTCAGAAAAAAATATTCTGATTTTCCCACAGACCCAATACAATAAAAGACCAGCAGTCCTTAGGAACCAGGGTTCAGCAAAGTTAACTGAAGTGTGAAGTTACATAAGGGGCTTCCCTGATGACTCAGATGGTAAAAAATCTGCCTGCAATGCAGAAGACCCAGGTTCCTTCCCTGGGTTGGGAAGATCCCCTGGAGAACAGAATGGCTACCGACTCCAGTATTCTTTCCTGGAGAGTCCCATGGACAGAGGAGCCTGGTGGGCTACAAGCCATGCGGTCACAAGTCAGACATGACTGAGTACACTGAGCACCTGGGGAGTAAATGGCAAAGATAGAATTTGAGCTCAGGTTTGTCTGGATTCACGTTCACAAAATTTGGGACTTGCAAAGCAAAAAATCCAATAGTGAGAGACGTGGAAGTGATTTTTCCCTTTTCTTTAGAAGTCATGCCTAGCTACTGAGGTCAGCAACTATTATGGAACTAACATTCTGGCAAATTCTTTTGTGTCTTTAAAAAGGCATAGATTAAACAGGAAGAGATGCTACAGATCAATAAATTTACATATTTTATAATTCCTGGGTCTCTGCTGCATTCTCCAGTGAATACAAATGCAATAAATACTTGGTCACAGATCATATTTACATAACTATAGGCTGACAATGCAGAGAGTCAGAAAGTATCATTTTTTGTACTTTAAGAATTTCAAGGAAATGAATACGTTTTTCTTTTTCCCTCAACAGTGGTTATGTAAAACAAACATTTATGATAATTTTAAAAGCTTGTTTCAGTGCAAAAATAAACAATTTATAAGACAAAGGCAATAAATAGCTAAGACAGTTGAATGATTACAATGTACACACACACACACACACACACACACGATCAAAAAGCGTGGTTAAATTGCACATTGAAGTCACGATAAAAGAGGAGGATTTTATTGCCAAATAATTAAATCTCTCTTTAAGTGTACTTTTTTTCCCTGTACACGCAAATTTAAGATCTTATTGAACCTTTTTGTTTTTCTCAGAAAAAATATTTGCCAGATTAAGTCTATCCTCAGCAGGCAGAGTTTTCATAATTATTTGGCTATTTCTGTTTATAAAAATGTCCTGTAGAGGCCATGCCTGAGTTTGCTGATCTACTATTATTTACATGGTGTGGGCAGGCAGGTGAAAGAGGGAAGTCATGAACTTTTGCAGCTCACGGAATAGTAGTCATAGTAACATTTATTGAGCATGTACTAAGTGTCAGGGGCTGTGTGAATGCTTTAAGTGGATTGTCTACTTCAATTAACTCGATGAATTAAATATGAGAAAGCTGAAATGTAGAGAGATTAATCTAATTTCCAAGAATCAAATAATTAACAAGTTGGTAGGCTAACATGCAAAGCAGCTAGAGTCTGTACTCTTAATCAAGAGTTACATTCTTCATTTTCTTATCAAATCTGAAACAAATTGTCAGTCCAGGCCTTCACACCCACTGGTTGCTAGACTAATGTAAACTTAACATTGGAAACATCTGGTACCTCTTAAATTTACATCTATTTTTCCCTGATAGATTTGACTTTTCTAACAGTAAAAGATATTTTCTAATGAGCTTATGCTATCAGTAACTGACAGCTTTGTGATAAGATTTTTGTTATTATTAACCATAAAGGCAACAATAACAGCATTAAAGAACAAGATAGTGGCACCTAATACACATGGAGCATTTACATATGCCAAGAGTGACATTTAAAGGATATCTGTGCCTTTTGTTTTTTCTTTGGGCATTTGCTACTCCAACCAGTCCAAATATTTTAAATGCCTGCCCTCTTCTCTCCCTATCACGTCACTTTGGTCAAAAGGAAAAGACCTGACCTAAGCTCAACTAATCAATATTCCTTTCCTAAGAGAATCTTGAACATAAAGATAGAAGATAATTGCAGTTATATCATTCAAAATAACCCCAGAAATGGCCTGTGAGTTCCCATGTCTGAGACACCCAGAAGTGTTCTGACTTTCCTGTGACCAATAAGCTTGTGGTTATTTGCTTTTGTCTTGTTTTGTTGTTAGCACAACATGGTATTTAGACTTATTTGGTTGCAAATGAAAAAATATAATTCTGGCTCAGTACTTGTGGTTAGGATTATGATCACAGCATTCAAAAGACAAAACTGAAGCTCACAAAAGGCCAATGGACAAAGAGATGCAGATATATCAGATTCTAATGCCAAAATTATTACCCAGTGTCCACAACAGTGAACAGTTTGTGATGTTACTCTGCTTACAAGCTAGCAAGTTAGTCTGCATAGTCTCATGGACTGACTGAAGACACGAGACTCCTAGTTCAGAGACAAAGGGTGCTGTTCCTCACAGCCGGAGTGGTAACCAGAGCTTTATGATTGCTTTGGTTCCCCCAGTTTCTCCCTTCACCAAGTCTGAGGGCTTGCATTATAAGAGAGGAATCCTGGATTATGGGGGTCACCACTGTCAGTAAGTGGAAGCAAGTCTGCTTTGTGTTAGAGGTGTGGATGGGGTTGTTGTTCAGTTGCTCAATCGTGTCTGACTCTTTGTGACCCCATGAACTGCAGCACTCCAAGCTTCCCTGTCCTTCACCATCTTCCGACGCTTACTCAAAGTCATGTCCCTTGAACTGGTGATGCCATCCAACCATCTTGTCCTCTCTTGCCCCCTTCTCCTCCTGCCTTCTATCTTTCCCAGCATCAGAGTCTTTTCCAATGAGTTGGCTCTTCACATCAGGTGGCTAAGATATTGGAGCTTCAGCTTCAGCATCAGCCCTTTCAGTGAATATTCAGAGTTGATTTCCTTTTGGGTTGACTGATTAGATCTCCTTGCAGTCCAAAGGACTCTCAAGAGTCTAACACTACAGTTCAAAAGCATCAGTTCTTCAGCACTCAGCTTTCTTTATGGTCCAGCTCTCACATCCATACATGACTACTGGAAAAACCATAGCTTTTCCAGTGGAGAGGATAGAGAGATTATGTCATTCCTCAAGGTTGCTCTCTGCTCACAGGAAGAAAGGATTCAGGTATGAGAGCTCAAGATCTTGCATTCTTGGCATCCACAGCAAGTATGTGCTCTAGCTGCATGGCAAATGGCCTCTCTCAACACTAGCTGTGCTCTACTACTTTTCAGACTTTGAGGTGGCCTTATTCATCTTCCAATAAATTATAAATTTCCCACCCCTCTTTCTTCCACTCCTGTTTTTCAGAAGCAAATTGAGTTAGAGAATACAGGGAAAGACTCAATTAGTAGGCGCACCAGCTCTGCTTAGAAATATTTCAGGACCTTTTCAGGACAGTTAATAGGCATAGATTTGGTGAATAGTGCAGAGAGCACAAGAGAGAGACTGTAATCATATTTGGTTTAATATGCTTGTATTTTGATGCCTTAGACAGAAACAACACAGGAACCAAAACCAAAGTTGATGTATGTGCACACATAGCTGTGTATACTCACTAGGAATAAAAAACATAATCACTGTCAATGAGTATTTTGTTAACAGTTGTTTATTGAGCATTTGGTTTAGTCCAGGTACCCCACTGGGTGTGATGAATGTAGGGGTGAACTAAATAAATTTGGCTCCTGTGCTCAGGGGCTTGTCATCTTTGTGATATTTATGGAGGAAATCTTATATTCATGGAAGACTAAACTAATGTTTGTGCAGCCCTTGACAAGGCAAATCCTTTCATGCCCACTCATGTAATCCCTAAAATCGTCTAGAGATGATAGTATTAAAGGAGCCGAGCAATCTATAGATTCAATGTAATCCCTATCAAGCTACCAATGGTATTTTTCACAGAACTAGAACAAATAATTTCACAATTTGTATGGAAATACTAAAAGCCTCGACTAGCCAAAGCAATCGAGAAAGAAGAATGGAACTGGAGGAATTAACCTGCCTGACTTCAGGCTCTACTACAAAGCCACAGTCATCAAGACAGTATGGTACTGGCACAAAGACAGAAATATAGATCAATGGAACAAAATAGAAAGCTCAGAGATAAATCCATGCACCTATGGATACTTTATCATTGACAAAGGAGGCAAGAATATACCATGGAGAAAAGACAATCTCTTTAACAAATGGTGCTGGGAAAACTGGTCAACCACTTGTAAAAGAATGAAACTAGAATACTTCTAACACCATACACAAAAATAAACTCAAAATGGATTAAAGATCTAAATGTAAGACCAGAAACTATAAAACTCCTAGAGGAGAACATAGGCAAAACACTCTCCGACATAAATCACAGCAGGATCCTCTATGACCCACCTCCCAGAATATTAGAAATAAAAGCAAAAATAAACAAATGGGACCTAATTAAACATAAAAGCTTCTGCACAACAAAGGAAACTATAAGCAAGGTGAAAAGACAGCCTTCAGAATGGGAGAAAATAATAGCAAATGAAGCAACTGACAAACAACTAATCTCAAAAATATACAAGCAACTCCTGCAGCTCAATTCCAGAAAAATAAATGACCCAATCAAAAAATGGGCCAAAGAACTAAATAGACATTTCTCCAAAGAAGACATACAGATGGCTAACAAACACATGAAAAGATGCTCAACATCACTCATTATCAGAGAAATGCAAATCAAAACCACTATGAGGTACCATTTCACGCCAGTCAGAATGGCTGCGATCCAAAAGTCTACAAGCAATAAATGCTGGAGAGGGTGTGGAGAAAAGGGAACCCTCTTACACTGTTGGTGGGAATGCAACCTAGTACAGCCACTATGGAGAACAGTGTGGAGATTCCTTAAAAAACTGGAAATAGAACTGCCTTATGATCCAGCAATCCCACTGCTGGGCATACACACTGAGGAAACCAGAATTGAAAGAGACATGTGTACCCCAATGTTCATCGCAGCACTGTTTATAATAGCCAGGACATGAAAGCAACCTAGATGTCCAGCAGACGAATGGATAAGAAATCGGTGGTACATATACACAGTGGAATATTACTCAGCCATAAAAAGAGTACATTTGAATCAGTTCTAATGAGGTGGATGAAACTGGAGCCTATTATACAGAGTGAAGTAAGCCAGAAAGAAAAACATCAATACAGTATAGTAACTCATATATATGAAATTTAGAAAGATAGTAACGATAACCCTATGTGAGACAGCAAAAGAGACACAGATGTATAGAACAGTCTTTTGGACTCTGTGGGAGAGGGCGAGGGTGGGATGATTTGGGAGAATGGCATTGAAACATGTATAATATCATATGTGAAATGAATCGCCAGTCCAGGTTCGATGCATGAGACAGGATGCTCGGGGCTGGTGCACTAGGATGACCCAGAGAGATGGGATGGAGAGGGAGGTGGGAAGGGGGTTCAGGATGGGGAACACGTGTACACCTGTGGCGGATTCATGTCAATGTATGGCAAAACCACTACAATATTGTACAGTAATTAGCCTCCAATTAAAAGGAATAAATTAAAAAAAAATAAAATTTACATGAAAAAATATATGAAGGAGCCGACAAATAAGGAAACTGAGGCTTAGACTAATAATTCTTTTGCCAAAGTTTGTACCTCTAGCAAGTAATTGAATCAACACTCACAGAATACTTCTTAGAAGTCTCACTTATTCATTCAACAGATACTTACTGACCTCCGTGTGCTCGGCCCTGTGCTGTGTGCTGAGTACACAGAGGAGATGGCTATTTGCGCCTCCCACGTTCCTTAGTATCATGAGATACTTTCTTATGTTGTTCAGCTTTTCTTTCCCTCACCTGGTAAATCTTCTGTCTTCCAGATTCAAGGTGATGATCCTCGGCACAGTCCTCCCAACCCTCAAATGGCCTCCACTAACTCTGCTTTGCTTTAAGTAGTATTGTTCATCATATACTTTAGTGTATATTTTTTAAATATACAGATTTCAATTGAGCTTGGTGCTCCCTGAGGGGAGACACTATATCTACTTTTGTTGACTGTGAGCAGAGTTTCTGTCCCATATTAAGCACTCAGCAAACTGTTTGAGTGAATAAATGAATGACTTGTAAAAGTATCGTAAATATGGTCTGTGGCAGTTATCATTTAGGTTGCAGACAGTGATAGGTGTTGTTAAGCCCATTATTCAGGAGGGGAAAACTGGATTCAGAATGCTTCCCAGGAGCCCCTGATATGACACCGCTAACACAGACAGAGCTGGAGCTGGAGCCCAGGGCAACGTGGCATCCAAGCCGGTACTCCTCATAGCCACAAGAGGGGTTTTATTGGTTTTCTCCAGGAAGTAATTTTTCTCTGGGAGACTTTTATCCCCCGCCTTTGCATCCTGAACGCACCTTGCATGGACCTATAAGTTGTCCTTTTCACAGGCCCGTAGCCTGATTCTCAGCTGCATGCTTCCTTTCCTCGCATTTCCAGCTGAACATCCAAGCAGCACACAGCAGGAGGTGATATGGGAGGAAACGCTGGCAGGGGAAGAGCCTGTAATTAAGCAAACAAGCAATGGCAGACAGTATCCACGGGCATTGCCACCTGGATTGACCTTCTAGCCAATGCAAATGTGACCTTCTAGAGGCCTGGGTGTTGAGGGGGAAGTGGTTAGAAGCTTTAGCTGCTGCAGCAGGAATCTCCTGGGGGAGACGTGGGGAAGACTGGAGAGAGACGACTTTGTTTATGGGAGCCATTGTTCCCTGGGCAGAGACTGCAGGCCTAGTCTTCAAAGGCCTGCTGCTGTTTTGTGTGTTCAGAAGCAATTTGGAAAATGCCATCACGTCAACTTTATTTCCTTGCTCTCTAGGGGTACTCTGTGGTTGCCCATAAATAATCCTGTCTGAGGCTGAAAGTTTCTGTAAGGTGTTCATGCACTGGGCTTAACTTCAAACGTACAGGAGCCAGAATTCTAATGAACTTTATAAAGCTCATTGATTTTTTTTCTAATGATAAAAGAAATATACTCATAGATGAACTTGAAATTATAAAGTATCAAGCAAATGAAAAAATACCTCTAATCTAGGTTTTATTATATATTCGCTACATGATTTACCTCAAATTTCTTAAAATATACGCTCATCTGTCTCTTGTGCTTGTCTGTCTCTACTAAAATGCAGTGTTTTGTTAGGAGATTTGGCACTTGAAGCATTAGGTACCTTATGAGGTATTAACACTCTTAAATTCATGGTTGCACTATGTCTTCTGGTAACTCCAATTCAAAGTAAAATCTTGGTGAGTACAAGTGCTGAGACTACTTTTTCCAGAATCCATGAGTTCCAAATCAAGATTCAAATTTATTCTATTTTTCACTCTCTCATAGACTTGCCAATCAAGTCTTTTCTAGGACTTTGTACATAATTACACCCTTTAAATAACTAAGACTAACTCTATATGAGGATGTTATTTACTATGGGGAAGATCTGCTGAACATCCAAATGGTCCGGAAAAAGCCACTCAAGGAAGGAGTTGCTGAATGAATGAACGGTGTGTGAATGGATGTATGAATTCTTTTGGATCTTTAGTAGTTTTACCTTCACTTTAATTTCCCCTTAGTTTACTGAGCGGGCATGGAATGTTTCCACAGTGGTTCTCAACTTAGGGGTGATTTTGCAATACGGCATTTGACATTTTTGTTTTCACAACAGGTTGGGGGAGTTGTGTTTCTGGCATCTACTGCGTAAAAGTCAGAGATGTTGCTAAACACCCCACACTGCTGTTCCCCCTGCCCCACATGTGCCATGCCCTGCAACAAAGAATTATCAAATTGTTCACCACTGAAATGTCATTAGTGCTGAGAAGCTGAGAAACATTCATTTAACATAAACATGAGTATGTTTCATTGGACTCAAAGGGGAGATCCCTATAGGTCAAACCTGGAGGATTCTTGTGTGCAGATAAGCAAGATTATAAATGTGACAATAAAATGATGCCATCTCTTCTATTAGGAAAAAAAATCATCTTTTCTTGGTACAGATGGTCTCATGCCTGTAAATCTGCCATTCTTTCAGTAATCACATGAAGAAAAAGGATGATTTAAAGCAGTCATAAGCTTTATCTTGCAGAAGGAAAGTGTGGGTGTCTGAAGAAGAATAGTAAACATAAATTCTGTTTTACATCTGAGAAGCAAAGTCATTTAGAGTATAACACAGCTTCCATCTGAACTATGGCAGAAAGAGAGGTGTAGGATATGATCAATGATTTTAAATGATTTATGAGTATTTTTGTAAAGGAAGTACAAAGGCCTGGGCAGAGCCCAGCCTTTCTGATGTGCCGTAATAGAATTTTATGCTGTTTTTCTCACAGTTTAATAAAGTTCAGTAGTATAAGTAGATTGTTACCTTGTGTTAGTACTTTCTAGGCTGCCTGTCAGAATGTTTTATTCAAAGAAACAGATTTATATTTCACAAGGAAATGATTTCTAAAGCTCTCCCATTAATAATTTTTTCATTGAGAGAAAAGCCAGATTCAGTCATTCCACCCATAGATTCAGAGATTAGCCCAGAATGAGCCCTTACATGAAATACATTTTTGGTATTTTAAAAGGGAATAGTATTTTAATGCCATGAAAGGAGAACGCAGAAAAATGACTGGTCTTTTTACAGAAAATTCTACTTGTGATTTCCTTTCCTTTTCCATCACCAAGAAATTGGCTGATAGAGAATATCCCTAACACTTAATGTTGTCCAAGTACATGGTTGCCAATGCAATGAACTTTCCGTCTATATGTGCAGGGTATCCAGAAGGTGCCTAAGAGAAAAGATTCATGATTAGCAAAAAATAATACACTGTTTGCTTGGGAAAATCTTCTTTCTTCTCTCTCTCCTCATTATTTTACTGCTTCAACAAAGCATTATAGGGCACCCACTGTATTCCTAGTACTGTTTTAGGATCAGAGATCACAACTGTGAAAGGCAAAGCAAATAAACGAAAAATTGTTTCTGTTTCCATGTGCCAAGCACTGTCCAGGGTGCTGAATGGATGGGGTTGTCAAGTGCGTGTGTAAAGAGAATTTGTATGTAGAGAACGGCATATTAGAAAAGGACAGGTTCAGAAAATGGGACCCTAGCTCTTATACATTATTATGGCTCTTTGGCTCTGTGACCTTGACTAAAAACTTTACTCTTTCCTATAAAATTATTTTCAGATGTAAAGTCAAAATCCTATGTAAGTGAGATTACTTATTTAATGAAAGTGCAGCCTGCCAGGCTCCTCTGTCCATGAAATCCTCCAGGCAAGAATGCTGAAGTGGGAAGCCTTTCCCTTCTCCAGTGGATCTTCCCAACCCATGGATCCAACCCAGGTCTCCCACATTGCAGATGGAGTCTTTACTGTCTGATGTCAGGGAAACCCAATAAAAGTGTAGCCTCCAACAAACATTTAACTCAATGCAGTACATTAAGCATTCATGAAGTAAGTACACTGAACTAGTACATACCGAATGACAGTGAGGACTGACATACAAAACGGAATTCGGCCCTTGCCATCAAGGTATTACCAATAAGAAAAATAAATATACGAACTCATTATTTGACTGTTAAGCTAAAGGAAACCTGTTGTCACATTTGATGTAACAGGAGAAAACTTTATGCCTACATTGCTAGTAAGCATGTATGTATTTGTATGTTTCTATACATGTATACAGAAGCTAACCTGCTTAAATACACCCTTGGTGAAACATTTTCTGCTTACCTCTCCAGATCCACTTTCTATTTTTTTCCCTTCTTGTCTTGTGCTGTGAGAGGATAACATGTAGACTATATACATGGAAAGAAGGAGGGTGGAGAGTGAGCTTGGGGTGTATAACCTCCCAGATTGTCACTGCGACTCACTGCAGGCTTGTTCTCTCTTATACCTGAAGTTCTCAGCTACCATAGAATGGCTCTTAGCATACAATCTTGTCCATTTTGAGCAAACCTTCCCCTCTTTTTACCCTGTTATGACCATAGGGTACTGTCATATCTTCCATGGGTTCTATATCTTCTTTTTTTATGTTTTAAAATATTGTCTTTGTTAAACTTTCCTCGAATTATCCTCGTTTCACAGGGCCACATATTTATAGCTGGGACACCACTTGATAAGGACTTCTCTCGTGGCTCAGGCGGTAAAGAATCTGCCTGCAATACAGGAGACGGGAAGATCTCCTGGAGAAGAGAACAGGTAACTACTCCAATATTTTCACCTGGAAAATTCTATGGACAGAGGAGTCTGATGGGCTGCAATCCATGGGGTTGCAAAGAGTCAGACATGACTGAATGATAAACTTGATAAACTCTGTATCACCTTGTATTATTATGTTATCTTAAGGAACCATTTATTGCACAATTACTATGTGTCAACCTGTACAAGTACTTTGCAGATTTCAATATTCTATTAAGAAATAATAGTTTCATCATTAGAATCTATGTAACTTTACCAAAGTCTGCAAAGTTTATGATAGTTCCACCAATTTTTGCTCACAGTAGAAATGATGTCATATTATAAGGCTATGAAAAATTCTGAGGCAATGGAAAGTGAGATGGGAGGTGGGCAGGGTTCTAATTATAATCAAGGTGATGGTGATGATGATGGGGTCACAGACTTGGACACTACTGTGTGACTGAATTGAACTGAAGCCACGTAGCACTTACGTCAGCAGATGCTCCATAAATTTTCAAGTTCTTTAATCTCTGTCATCATTGTCACGATCATCAGTGTTGTCGTCATTATCACCATCATGATCACCATCACCTTGATCATAACTAGAACGCTGCCCACCTCTCATCTCACTTTCCGTTGCCCCAGAATTTTTCATAGCCTTATGATATGTTGCTTATTTAATTTTCATATTGAACCTATGATGTAAGTAGCATTGATAGCCTCATTTTTTATATGCAGTTCCACAGACTCCTTCCTATACTTTTGTTCAGGGAAAAAAGTCACCGTCTCCCACCAGTTTTCCCTATTCCACTTGACTCCTGGTCTTATCAATATCAGTTTAATTTCTGTCTGTCCCTCCTGGAAAGTCTCTTCAGTCCTTGAATATTACTTTCCTCAGCCTTCAGTGGGGACACTGAGAAGATATTCTAGATGTGTAGACTGGCCAAGAAACAAATTGAATCACCTTTTGAGGGAGTGGTATTTAAATTAATGAAAATAAAATTGTGTAAATACCATTGCATGTATTTGTACAGGTAGCTTTAAAATTTGAGATGTAATTGGCATACAATGTTGTGTTAGTTTTTAGGTGCACAACATAATGAATTGATACATGATTTGATACATAGGTGGTTGTTGTTTAGCTGCTAAGTTGTGTCTGACTCTTTGTGTAGCTTTTGGTCAAAACTGTCACTGTAAAAATAAACAATCCTTTTAGAAACTGTTAGATATGATTGGAAAGACCAAAAAAAACCACCAAAAACCCAAATCATTGTACTTTGCAGAATCTGACTCCATGTTTAATGTTTGTGTAAAGCCATCCTTCCCACAAATATTTTTACATATTTGGACTACAGAGGGCATGACTGAATTGTATAAAAAGCATGGGCTTTGAAGTCTCAGCCAGAATTTTAATTTAGTAATATCTGTCCCTGCACCTTTGTGACCTTTGGTAAGTTACTGAATGTCTCTGAGCCTCAGACTTTATCCCTTAACTAAATCCTACCTGCTAAGCCTGCTGAGAAGATGAAACGAGGTATTGTATTAAAACACTTAGCACATAACAGGAGCTCAAAAAATAGTGCTGAAGGTTTCTGCTTCCAGAATTAATTTATAATCATGCAGAGGTAAGAATTAAGTAGTTTTGGACAGGAATTCAGCCAGAAAACACCATAACTTTCCCTCAATCTGACTGAACGTCTCATGACTGGATTGCTTTGATTGATACAGACAGGCATAATATGAGGCTGGGCAGGGCAGGGCAGTGGGTAAGGCACTACTTTAGAATCAGGCTTCCTGGCTAATCTTGGGCAGATCACTTAACTCCTTTGTGCCTCAGTTTTCTAATATATAAAAGAAATATAATGAAGCTATAGTAAAACTATATAGAGTTGCAGTGAAAATTAAAATAAAATATGAAATCAGTCAATGCGTATAAATAGCTTAGGTTAGAACATTGTCTAGATCTAATAAAAGCTCAATTAATGTTATTTATTACTATCATTATTACTAGCCCCTTTCATAGGTAATAGGATGAGAAAAGCTATGTTAAATAAAACAAGAATACTTATCTAAAGACACTGGGGAAAATGACACTATATAATTATCAATAAGACTGTAGGAGGGAAAGGTAGAGAGTGTGTGTTTAAGATTTTATAGTATTTTTCATGAATCAATGAAGAAACTGATCATTGACTTTACCAGTTTAATAACAAAATGATTACTTCATCACCTATTGACCTTGTGGTCATGAGAAATCCCTTTAAAATGTCAAGATGTGAGTTATTTCATCATTAAATTGACATACTATATATCTGAGTATTAAATTAGGTAATGTGTACATCTGGAATATTTTTCTATATATCTCTATCATTCTTAATTAATTCCTTTTATTACTTAATTCTTTAGTTCTTAGCTATTATTTTCTCCCAGTGCCTCTCCATAGCAGAGGATATCTGTAGGAGCTGTTGGGCGGGTGTAGCATTGTGGAAAAGTACTAAAAGCCCATAGATGACTCAAAATAAGAGAGCAGGAGTCAATGGATACTTTTTCTTTCATATCTCCAGGGAATACACTGTCCAAAGGGTCAAGTGGTATCATCATCGCCAACTTGATAATGCACTTTTTTACAAGGAAAAATGCCTTTCTCCTTTATTTCATTCTTTCTTGTCCTGATGCCTGCTTCCCATGCATACTAAGTCGCTTCAGTCATGTCTGACTCTTCGTGAGCCTGTGGACTGTAGCCTTGTGGACTCCTCTGTCCATGCAGTTCTCCAGGCAAGAATACTGGAGTGGGTTGCCATACCATCCTCCAGGGGATCTTCCTGACCCAGGGACTGATCCGGCGTCTCTTATGTCTCCTGCATTGGCAAGTGGGTTCTTAACCACTAGTGCCACACTTCCTGTGATCACTTCCCAAATAAGCCAGCTTGTATAACAGCTCCTTTCCCAGCGTGTACAGCTGAAGCTAAGAAAGAAGTCTTTAGAGTCATTCAGAATATGAGCATGGACTTGCCTGATCCATCCCATATTTAGTGTTCTCTAACATTATGGGAAAAAGATAATCAGGAGTTTGTAAATCTAGACCTTAGTTCAGTTCAGTTTAGTTGCAACCCCATGGACTCAGCATGCCAGGCTTCCCTGTCCATCACCAACTCCCAGAGCTTGCTCAAACTCATATCCATCTAGTTGGTGAGGCCATCCAATCATCTCATCCTCTGTCGTCCCCTTCTCCTGTCTTCAGTCTTTCCTAGCTGCTGCTGCTGCTGGAGCTGCTGCTAAGTCGCTTCAGCATCAGGGTCTTTTCCAGTGAGGCAGTTCTTCACACCAGGTGGCTGGAGCTTCAGCTTCAGCATCAGTCCCTTCAGTGAATATTCAGGATTGATTTCCTTTAGGATGGACTGGTTTGATTTCTTTGATGTCCAAGGGACTCTCAAGAATCTTCTCCGACACCACAGTTCAAAAGCATCAATTCTTTGGTGCTCAGCCTTCTTCACAGTCCAACTCTCACATCCATACATGACCACTGGAAAAACCATAGCCTTGACTAGATGGACCTATGTTGGCAAAGTAACGTCTCTGCTTTTGAATATGCTGCTTAGGTTGGTCATAGCTTTTCTTCCAAGGAGTAAGTGTCTTTTAATTTCATGGCTGCAGTCACCATCTGCAGTGATTTTGGATCCCCCAAAAATAAAGTCTGTCACTGTTTCCATTGTTTCCCCACCTATTTGCCATGAAGTGATGGGACAGGATGCCATGATCTTAGTTTTCTGAATGTTGAGCTTTAAGCCAACTTTTTCACTCTCCTCTTTCACTTTCATCAAGAGGCTTTTGAGTTCCTCTTCACTTTCTGCCATAAGGGTGGTGTCATCTGCATATCTGAGGTTATTGATATTTCTCCCAGCAATCTTGATTCCAGCTTGTGCTTCATCCAGTCCGGCAATTTGCATGATGTACTCTGCATATAAGTTAATTAAGCAGGGTGACAATATACAGCCTTGATGTACTCCTTTCCCAATTTGGAACAAGTCTGTTGTTCCATGTCCAGTTCTAACTGTTGTTTCTCATCCTGCATACAGATTTCTCAGGAGGCAGGTCAGGTGGTCTGGTATTCCCATCTCTTTCAGAATTTTCCACAGTTTATTGTGATCCACACAGTCAAAGGCTTTGGCGTAGTCTTTTATCCCCGAGAGAATCCTAGAGATGGGGAAAGGCAGAACCTGAAGGTTAGGGTAACAGGCAGATGGGATACGTAACTCCGATGTACATCCAGCATTCCTCTTTCATTGTTTTTTCATATCCTTCAGCAAGTCACTCTCCCACTCCAGTGACCCATGCAAGAGGGATGAACATAGCCAGGTTAACTTCATGTTACCTCCCAGCTCTGACTAACTTTTAAAATACAGCTTGTAATTTTGCTGTTGCTGGATCACAAGTATTCTAGTTTTAACATCTTTCTTTCTGCGTCAGTAGCAATTTATGCTTGAAATCTTCTAATGTCATTTTATTGGACTACTGGAAACATAACCGAAATGGCTAGAAAGGCTGTAGTTTAAAAAGGAAAATTGAACACTGCCCATATGCACAGGTGATGGGGTCACAAATAGATGGCAGCCATGACTTAGGATATATACAGAATAGAGAAATTCTTTCCATGAATTAATAATTGAATGCATGAGCCTCTGGTATGTGGTTCTATTGTTTGAAGGAGAAAATTATCCTATTGTTTACTAAGGGAGTTGATATTTGAGAACATCAATATTGTTATTTTTTTAAATCAACTTCTCCAGCTTTCTCCAGACTCTATCCTAAATGTTAGACCATCAGAATATAAATTATGATGTTTTTCTTGAATATAAATTATGATGTTTTTCTTGTCTTCAACACTTATTAATTAAAGTGATAGTGAATTGAATAATGCAAAAATGCCTTCTTTAAAACGGTGGTTAAGCATATTATTACTTGGTTAACTTAATGTCTTCAAAAAGAAGTCCAAGTCCATCATTGTATTAAGATGATAACATGTGAAAGTACCCGTTTTTATTTACTTTCAACATTTGATTAACACTTGCTAAGTTGCTTCAGTAGTGTCCGATTCTTTGTGACTCCATGGACTGTAGCCCGCCAGTGTCCTCTGTCCATGGGATTCTCCAGGCAAGAATACTGGAGTGGGTTACCATGCCCTCCTCCAGGGGATCTTCCCAACCTAGGGATTGAACCCACATCTCTTAGTCTCCTGCATTGGCAGGCAGGTTCTCTACCACTAGCACCACTTGGGAAGCACTTGCTATTTGCCAAAACTTGTCACATGAGGATGATTTCATTTTATTCATTATCACCTTTTTCAAACCAGTCACAGTGTGCAGGTCATCCCCATAAGAGGCACGTTCCTTTAGAACCATTTCTTGTGGTGTCTTTCTCCTTTGCCTCTCTTCTTGGCTCCTATGATACCCTAGATCTCCATCGCATTCAATTCTTCTTTAGGTGGAATTATCTTATGCTTCCTATTTAAAAACAGGGGAATGGCTGGTGATTTATTACAACAATTCTATATGTATATACATATATATATACATTTTTAAAAATTAGCAATGAGAAAATATAGAGGACTCAGTTTTTTTACCCAAAGCAGTACTTGCATTCATTCTGGTTCTGAATGTGCTCATTCCTTCTGCTCTTTTCAATTAAACTTAATGATGGCTTTATGTCTCGCTTTACCTATGCATTCATCTGCAGATGTTCTCATGCCCCTTTGAAGCCAGATGGGGCATAAATCTTAAATAAATAAATAAGTAAAAAGTGTGATAAAAGATCACTACCCTGGTTAGCTTTATACCATAAAAATGAATTCAATAAGCACGTAAATATATGTGAATTCTGAAATAAAATACCATCTGCTTTTGTAGGGAAAAAACACATTAATTTTTATATCACAACATGGTATCCTGTGGAAATTCAATTCAGTGATATAAATAAAGAAAGTATCTAAATATCTGGAATGCTCAAATTATCTTCCTGCTCTTGCCAAATTAAAAAAAAAAAAAACAACTTTTTTTTTTTTTGCAATAATGTGCACTTAACTGAGTTAGATTTTAAACTGTCTGGAACTGGCAGATTTCCCCAGAGTTGCATCAGATATCAGAATCAAGGGTTATTAACATTACAAAGAGCACCACTGTCCTACAGTGTCCCCTTTATCATTTTGAGCAGCTGCCTCAAGGCAGCGAATTTAACCTTGGGAAATGTGATAGAAATTCTGGATAGTCAAAACCTGCCAGCACATTTCCTCAACTGGGATCTACTGTAAAGCTTTATTTAGCTGCAACACAGGAGAAAGATGAGCCTCTTATTATCATTTGATGTTTATCATTTCCATTCATCCCTTCTAAGTCCCCTGAATACTGTTACTTTTACTTACAAACAGCAATATTCCATTTGCTGGCAGGACATTGTTTTCCCCACTGAGAATGTCATTAAAAATAAAGGCCTCTGAAAAAGGAGTGTAAATATTAAAAAATAGATGCCCTGATTATTTCCTTCCATGTGTTTTAGAGCAAGAGGCTAACTTTGACTTTTTTTTTGGTAGAACTTTATTTTCTATTTTGGCTGAAGAAAATCTGTTGTTTGCCTGATTACTTACTTAAAATTAGGCTGGTGACCGAATAGTGAATAGGCATCTTTAGAAACGACTGGTGACATAACCATTGACATAAATCTTTTAAAAAGTATATTTGGCAAGACTTCATAATAGACTTGAAACCTGTTGTAGCTTTGATCCAGTAATTTCAGTTCTGGGAATCCATCTTATGGAGAGAATATTATTTATTAAGAGAATGGGCTATTATCATCTCTTTTTGATTCTTCACACAGAATGAATTCAGTCTTACAAATAAGGAAACTGAGGTACAGAGAGTTTTAGCAGCTTTCCAAGATCCCACAGATGGGAAACCAGAGATTCATGTGTTCAATACTGGGATCTGACATCAGTGCATGACCACAAAATCACTAAAATCCCAACCCTCTGTGTAATAATGTCCGAACATACTTGTTGTCTTGTATTTATGATGATCCAAAAGTTAAAAACAATATAAGGAGAATGGCTAGGTAAATTATATTATGCAAAATGTTATAAACAAAGTTTTTTACATTGACAGCTTTTAAAAATAATCCTAAATCTAAATGTATGACAAAACACACTTGTTTAAGCTACAATTAGCAACCAACAAAAACCCCCAAACATCAAAATGTCAATAGGGATTGTATTCATATATAAGTTGTACAAATATGTTCAAATATTTATCCCAATTCTACCTTGTTTTTTCTATATTTTGTTTTTCTCCATAATGAGTATATTATTGTAGAAATAAAAATGTATTCGTTTTAAACATTGACATTTAAAGATGTCTGTCAAGGACATTGGAAACATTTATCTTTTAAAGTTAAGGATTTCCCCTACTTTATTTTATAGGTCATTTCATAGTTGCAAAAAATAGTGAAAATATTGACTTTCATCCTCATTTTTAGTTGGTGTTTCAAGAATCATAGGACTTTCTGATACCAGGTCAGTGTACTAATCTGTCTGGAAGGTTAGAGAGAACAAATTTCGCTTCGGATCACAGAGATTTAGATTTACTAAAATTTCAGGTTATGTACACTTACTGACATCTGGTGTCACATTTCATGCTAAATATAGGATATAAAAACTATTTTATCACTTCCACCTTAGCAAGCAAGCCAGCGTAAGATCATGATTGTATCTGTGAACTGTCTGCCTACTCAAATTAAGAAATTTAAGAGAAAATGCATTCTTTGGCACTTAATTCATAGTAAAATTTGCAAGCCCTAATATTTGCCTTAAGAAATGAAGCTGATAGAGGAACCTGATCAATTAGCCAGTTTCCAGTATATTTTATTTCAGTTCCATTAAAAAGAAACAACATTTTTTAGGCAGATGACAATCCCTCACCTTGAGTGGCATATCTCTGATCCCCAAGTCTGAGATTAAACTTTGACTCTATGTGTCTCCTGGGCCCTGTGTTACAGATCCCATTTCCTCACTCCCCAGTTCTAACCTTATCTCATACTTCTTTCTAGTATAGAAAGATTTATCCATGAAAAGCTGATCTGTTTCCTGTCCTTAAGACCCTGTTGGTGCAGTATTCACTACCCTCTCCCATCAGAAAGTTTACTTTCTCCTTTTGCTTTTCACTTCTGAATGCTATATTTTTTCTGGTATGAATAGTATCTCTCATTATTTTGCTTGCCAGACTAAGTCTGGCAATACAGATCAGCACTACAAAAATATAGATCAGCACTATCCAGTTGAACCTTCTGTGATGGTGGAAATATTCTATATTCATGTTGTCTAGTAAGGTAGCCACTGGCCACATGTGGCTGTTGTCCACTTGAAATGTGACTTGTGCAACTGAGGAACTAAATTTTACACTTTGCTTAATTTTCACTTAAATTGAAATGAGTGCATATAGCTGGTGGCTACCATATGAAACAGTACAGATGAATGTATACTTGTTGAGTAATGGAATCTAATCTATTGTTATGTTTACAGAGAAAATGGAGCAACCGGAGCATTCACGTATTCTCTCATTTCATCGATAATCTCTTTCTTCTATCACCTTTTCACCTTTCTTCTCCTCCTTCCCTTTCAGCAAGGATCTTTCATACTTGGTTGGCCGTTGTGGAGATAGGAAATTTTGAGGACACATGAGAAATGGTGATTATTTGGTCACAACAATCAAATGGAAGCAATTGACAATGGGAAAAGCTCAAGATTTTCCTTCTGTTTTAATCAA
This sequence comes from Bos mutus, assembly GCF_027580195.1. Taxonomy (NCBI): domain Eukaryota; kingdom Metazoa; phylum Chordata; class Mammalia; order Artiodactyla; family Bovidae; genus Bos; species Bos mutus. The sequence goes on along the minus strand of NC_091634.1, from coordinate 35,767,530 downwards.
CTTCACCTGCTAAGAGGAGGAATTCTATCTGAGGAGAAAATCATGTAAATGTGACAGGAGGGTCCACTAGGGTATCTAATATTCATGAACCCAGATCGGCTAATAAGTTCTCTTTTTTGTGTGAGCTAATTTGAAATTGGTTTCTATATACTAAAAAGCGCTCCCTAATTCAGAAGGTTAGCATGAAGATCACTTGAATGCTAGATGTGGAGAAGCACTGCACAAAAATTACCTGAAAAGCATTATTTTCTTTTTTGCCCTGAACCTCATCTGATACCAGGCATAGTGATATACTCTTTTACTGGATCAATTCTAGTGCATTCATGGAAATCCTGTGACTCTCATGTTTTTGGAGACAAGAAATGTATCATAGAGCCCATGGTGCTCCCACATGCCCTGCCCTCTGTTAAACACTCTGATACATGTGAGTTGTGTTTGGATCTTTTTGATATCTTCCTTTGGCTTGATGCCATGTGACAGGCTATACAGTTTGGTGGTTTCTGTGCTGGGCACAGCTGTCAATGTCTCTTTTCTTCATTTCAGAGAATCTGATGGTATTGGCAAAACATCAGAAAGCAAGCCAGAGAATAACTGGGGTTTCTCTTTAGCAAAGGAGAAATGGAAAAATCATCTCTCAGACCTTTTCTCTACCCCAGCTGTTTTTTTGGTCAATGTCTCCATTTCACTGATGAAAAAAATCAGATTTTTTTTTCTTTATTTTTCCTATTCACACGTCCCAGTGCACAGGGGGAAGCCGAATTGTCCCATTTTTATTGCATTACTTGCTGTTTTAGCACAATACTGTGCTTGAAGTTATAGCACAAAGAGACAGCTGTTACACAGAAGGCACGTGCCTTGCCTGCTGGGAAGAGACTCTTTGGATTCATCCCTGAGCCATGGGCTGTGAATCAACTTATTAGTCTCTTCTAAAAGGCAAATGGAAGTGGAAGGGCTGTCCTCTTCAGTTATTCAGTTGACTAATATTTGGCTCATTACTATGATTTGGAATTGCAGTGCAGCAATCATTGGAAGGACTGATGTTGAAGCTGAAACTCCAATACTTTGGCTACCTTACGTGAAGAGCTGACTCATTGGAAAAGACCCTGATGCTGGGAAAGATTGAGGGCAGGAGGACAAGGGGAAAACAGAGGATGAGATGACTGGATGGCATTACCGACTCAATGGAGAAGAGTTTGAGTAAACTCTGGGAGTTGGTGATGGACAGGGAGGCCTGGCATGCTGTGGTCCATGCAGTCATGAAGAGTTGGACACGACGGAGTGACTGAACTGAACTGAACTTAACTGAACCAAGTTGAGATCAGTCTGTGCCATGCTGTGCTCAGTTGTGTCCAACTCTGCAACCCTATGGCCTGTAACTCACCAGGCTCCTCTGTCCGAGGGATTTTCTAGGCAAGAATACTCAAGTGGGTTGCCATGTCCTTCTCTAGGGGATCTTCGTGACCCAGGGATCTAACCTGCATCTCCTGTGTCTCCTACATTGCAGGCTGATTCTTTATCTGATGAGTCATTGGAGAAGCCCTTGAAATCAGTCTGCTTAATAGCAAAGAGTAGAATATTGAAAGGTCACAAAAAGGGAGAAGGAATGATGCTATATGAGATCGAGAGGGGATAAATGTAAAAGTCCTTTAAGTAAATAAGAAATGAATGATTAGGATAGGGGGAAATAAACTTTATAAATGGCCAAAAGAGCCATTGGAATGCTTGTTGAATGCTCAATATAATAGATATTAATATAAAAGCCAAACAATCTAATATGTCCTTGAACAATGTTGGTAGATAAGTAAGGTCCATAATGTTGATAGTAGTGAAATGGGGTTCACTTTACTATTGGTGATACTCAAAGTTTAGTTTGAACTCTACTCAGTGCTAAGTGATTTGCTAACATAATCTTATTTACTCACTGTGATAATTTCAGGAAATAGATATTGTTAATCCCATTTTACATATGAGTTAACTGAGACTCTAAGTAGATGAAAACCTGACCATGCTCATAAAGAGTTGGATTCAAACCTAGGACTGTCTGAACCCAAGCTTATTATCTTAACCCACACCTTGACACCATTCTGGAATGGCAGCCTGCGAGTGGACATTGACTAACAATGCTGCTCAACTGGCTTTCTTTAGCCAACAAGCTCTAAACGTGAGCCTCATAATCTCCTACACATTTCCTGTCCTTTATCTTGTCTCTCTACTTTATGAGCTTCACCTTTTCTTTGCTTCTTTTGCTTCCTTACTCTATGGTCTTACATAGACATGGGGAAGACACACTTGGGTGCTCAGAGTCAGGGCAGGGCATTGCAGAGTACTTTAACGAGTCAAATGGATGGAAGGTTGGAGGGAGAGTTAGAAAAAATTGGCAAGAGCTTGATTTATGTAGAAGTAGAGGGAAGACTAAGCTATTTGAAGTGAGTAAATAATGATAAAGTTTTTGGAAAAGTATTTTAAGTAACAAATTCCTTTTCTTGGTTTTATGTGCTGTAAATAAATAATGGCTATTTTATGGGCATTAATAACTACTCAGGAATTTAAAATAACATTGTGCCATCTAAAATTAGTGTTCTTAAAGTATTTTTCAATATTTTATGAAGATGAAGACATATCATGTCTTAGAGCAGTTCTGCTGGGAGCAATTTGGGAAAAAGTAGCCCAGGGTTTTTTTCTTTATTATAATTGTTTTATTAGAAGAGGTTGACCTCTTATTTTAGACGCAAACTGTTCCGTTTTCTCTACTTCCATTTCTTGATCTCTAAAAGAGTAAATGCTGGCAACTTTCAGAGTAGTTTGATTTCAGATGAATGTCCTGAGGCTTTGGAATTGAAGTTAAAAAGGATTTCTGTGGGCCAAAGATCCTGTTAGTAATATTTTTGTGTCTTTTAAAAATTGAGGTAAAATTCACATAACATAAAGCTCACCATATTAACCATTTTAAAGTGTACAGTTGATTGGCTCTTGGCACATTCACAATGTTGCACAACCATCATCACCAGTTAATCCCAGAATATTTTCATCAGCCCAGGAAGAAACCCTGTACCCTTTCCCAGCTGCCCTCTTGCCCACAGCCCCTGGAAACAACCCATTTGCTTTCTGTCTCTGTGAGTGTTCCTATTCTGGACTATTCATATAAATGGATTCATAGCATATGTGACCTTTTGTGCCCAGTTTCTTTTACTTAGCATAACATTTTCAGGGTTTAACCATGTTGAAGCATGTAATTTTGTGTTTTAATAGGCTTGAAAAAATCCAGATTTCCAATAGAGTTTGAGAGCTAATGGCATTCACTTTCATGTAACCTTGGATATACTTAAGGAGTTTTCTTATTTCTTTCATAACACCTGTCTGCATCCAAGACATCTCTTACTATGGCTTGGCGCCCCCTCCTTTTGACCTCCAAGAAGTCTTTCTGTGCAAGTGTAGTCAGGAAGGTCTCCTTGACTTCCAAAATGAGAAATAAATGGTCTTTTATCTGAGCAGGGCTCAGCTCTTCTCTTGCTCCTGCTACGCTGGAGTATCTGTCCACAGGGGATGACCTCTGGCTGCTTAGCCTGAGGCCCATCTATTTCCTGCCTCAATATTTAAACACACTATAATGATGTATCATAGTAAGGGACCGCAGTATATACGGGATTAGGAATCGTGAACAAAGAGTGTGCTCTGTGTAGAGGGCAGGCTAGCATCCCGTGGGCTCTTGTCATCCTTTCGTAGATAACAAGCCAGAGGGGCAAGGAAAAGCCAGAGACAGGTCACAAGATTCACTCAGGGGCACCTTGCTGTTTGTTTTCAGACCTGTGACTGACCACTTTTTTCCTCTGTCTCTAATTGCTGGCTTTATAGTCCAGCTTTTGTGGAAATATCTCAATATTCATCATTCTGTTTAGTGTACACATCCCTTTATATTAGTTACTAAGGAGCTCACTCTCTCCTTTAATTGTCCCATTGCAGCTCTGCTCTTTTTACCTTGGAACTGTTCCTCCACCACGTTTTTCTCTGCATATGTTTCTCAAAATAGAGCGTGACATATTTTAGATTCCCACACATTGATTTTTGAATAAATATAATAGCACATAGTGAAGTGGTTAAAAACTTGAGCTCTGGAGTCTGACAAAGGTCCATATAGTCAAAACTATAGTTTTTCCAGTAGTCATGTACAGGTGTGAGAGTTGAAACATAAGAAGGCTGAGCACCAAAGAATTGTTGCTTTCGAACTGTGGTGCTGGAGAAGACTCTTAAGAGTTCCTTCAACAACAAGGAGATAAAGCCAGTCAGTCCTAAAGGCAATTAACCCTAAATACTCACTGGAAGGACTGACGCTGAAGCTGAAACTCCAGTACTTTGGCCACCTGATGTGAAGAACTGACTCACTGGAAAAGACCCTGATGCTGGGAAAGATTGAAGGCAGAGAAGGGGATGACAGAGGATGAGATGGTTGGATGGCATCACTGACTCGATGGACATGAGTTTGAGCAAACCCTGGGAGATGGTGAAGGACAGGGAAACCTGGAGTGCTGCAATCCATGGCATCACAAAGAGTTGGACACGACTGAACAACTGAATAGCTGGGTTCTACGATCCTTAGGATGCATACCAGACTCTACCGCTTGCTAGCTATGTACAACCTTGGGCAAGTTAATTAGCGTTTATGAGCTTCAGAATTCTCATATGTGAAATCAGGATAAAAATCAGCTTATTCTATAAGGACACACTAGCATTCAATAAGATAATGCTTATCAAATGCCTGGTTTATAGTAAATGCTTAATAAGTATTTGCTACAACTACATATATTACTGTAACTCATCCTGAAATTCTCTGGACTCTTAGAGCCACTTCACAGATAGGATTCATTAAGTCTAAGTTTAATTTTTCAATTAGCTGCAGAATTTATTTTCCCTTTAGTTAGGTTTTTATTTATATTCTTCTGGAATAATAGAATCCTAGCACAGTCTCCCTTGCTATTATAAAAATAGGCAAATGAAATTATATACTTATTCAGTGATTATGTATTGGATATCTGTTATATGGTAGGCACTATTTAGCTACTGAAGATGCAACAGATAAAATTTCCTGCTTTTTGGATCCCAATACTTAAATTGCTAATATGTATAAAGAAATGCTGTGTCAGAAATTTCCCAAAGCACTTTATAAATCTTACCCTCTTTAGTCATTTAAATGACCTTATGAGAGAATATACTTATCCACACCTTTACAAATAAGGAAACTGAAGCACAGAGACACTATGGATCTATTGTGATGAAGTAAGTGACATAGCTGAGAATTTAACTGAGGAAGTTTGGCTCCAGAGCTGTGCTTTTATGCATATATATATATATGCATATATATATATATATATATATATATATATAAATGACTTTCAGGTAGTGAAAATTTGGTGAAAAGGCAAATATGGGGAAATAGGACAGATTTTTGCTTAACTAATATTAACCATCATCAATTTGATACCAAAGGGTAAACTAGAATGGAGAACTGAAAAGAAAAATAAAAGTACCTTATAATCAACATAGCTAGAGAGTATTTACCTTAAAAAATAAGTTAAAGGCCATAAACATCTAGGCCCTTTCCTCCAATGCCTTTGAAAGATAGTTAAAATAAAGTTCCAATAATGTTATTTTTTAAAGTGTAGAAAATATTTCCAAAGAGTACTAAGTACTACATGAGAGTGGAAGGTGGCCATTAAGGTAACTGTCCCAGATGTCATTGCATGAGAGAATGTCTTCAATACACAATTGTCCTTCCAAGACTTTTTCCTGTACTTTCCTGGTGGTCCAGTGGCTAAGACTCTGTGCTCCTAATGCAGGGGTCCCAAGTTCCATCCCTGGTCAGGGAACTAGATCTGACATGCCTGCAACTAAAAGTTTGCATGCCTCAACTCAATATCCAACATGCTGCAACCAAGACCTGGTGCAGGCAAATAAATAAATAAATAAATAAATAAAAAGACCTCTCTGCTGGTTTTCCATCATCTATCATGCATTGGGCAAAACCTCTGAGCTTTAAAAATAGGTGAAACCTGCTCTGAAAGTTAAGCCCACAATGGAGTCTCTGGCTTTTAACTAGCATTTCTATGCAAACTCTGTTAATTGTCAATGTGAATTACATAAAGGGACACAGCAAAATGCCTGTGGCAGGATAGGTGCCTGATATAAGTTTATCTTTTATATTGAATTTTAGGAAAAATAGCATTTTATTGAAAGAGTAATCAAGCATTGTGATATTTGTACCCTCAACCCCGCTCTGAAGTTATATTCTTCCCACCTTTCATGGTAATCTGTCATTCTATCATTTTAAAAGATTACTAGAAACAAATTTTATTACAATATGTTATACAACTTAATTTTCTTCCCCTACCAGCCCACACCTATATACTTTCCCTTACATCATCCTCTCCATATTTATTGCGTATTTATCACTCCACCATTTTTAATGTTGTACTCAAGCCCTGCTTAGTCACAAAAAATATCCCTGACAAGTTCAGGTTCAGGCAGTTTTCTCTTTAAACTCTTAGCATGATTATCTAGGTTTCTTAACAATCAAATGAACATGTCTAATGCGGGGCGGGGGGACATGTGGGGAACAGTTGTAAAGCATAGATGAAAGTGAATATGAAGTAGACTCTTTAGGCTTAGCTCTCATCAAGGAATTAAGACAAATTCATAAAGGAATTTTTTAAAAACAGCACTTGATTTGATTTATACATATGTTACTTGGAGGCACATTAGATGCCAGAAAGGTAGCACGTTTAAAGTTGCTCTCAGGAATTAGCAGGGTAAGCGGGAAACTTTCAACTCAAAGGCAGGAAAAAAAAACTAGAGGTTACAGAAAATCAAGTGATACAGGAACAACACGCAGGTGGATGAACGTGGATGCCCTTCTCCTTTTTGTTTGTTGTTAATTCCTTTTACTTCTGCATTTCAAGAGCCGTCCTGGGCCTAGTGTTCAGTGTCCACTATTCTTCTTTGTCCTTCTTCACCTTCTTTGCACAATGAATAGAATGTGTGATTCTACATTGACAGGCTCCAAAAAAACCTCAGCTGTGTTGGGTAACTTTGAGCAAATCACCTAACTGCTTTAATCGTGTCCTTTATTTGCAAGTAAGATAAAAAAGAAAAAGAATTTCTCTTACAATTTTGGTGTAAATACAATGTCTGCATTGAACCTTCAAATGTTAGGTTATTTCTGTATATCAGTCATGATGCCCTCTGGTCCTTTGTGAAAAGTACATGTGTTTAAGCAAAAAGTAAGTAAATTGTGTCATCACTTCACATATGCTTGTCTTATCCCTAGAGAGCTTGCCAGAGCTCTCTGGGAATAGAATTTATGTTCTGTTTCTTTTTTCTTTTTCTACCTCAGGGTTCTTTGTACACCATGGATACTCAATATATCTTGTTTGGTAATGATTGACAAACAAGAACAAATTCAATTGCTCTGCTTCACCTTTAAGAAAGATGCTTGCCTCCGCTTGAATTCTGCATCCATTAACTGTCCCCTCCCTTCTGGGAGTTGTAGTGAAGCTAAAATCTAAATAGCTGTCTATTTTGCAATTGCTTGCCATATTTGATTTCTGGAAGATATAACAGTATATTTTGGGGGAGTGGGGAGAAGGTAAGGTCCTTTTATTCTGGTACATTTTTCTCTCCTAACTAACCATTAAGTCATAAGGACTGAGTTAGGTTCCATTGCCTTAAAGATCCCTTTTATGCTTTTGGTTCAGCTTAATGGTTTAATGAATGTTAAGTCTCAGCATTCTACCTTGTACTTTCTTTTACCTTTGCTAAACCTTAGTATTTATTGGACCTACCCATCTGACCACTCACTTCACTAAAGAAAAGGTGGTTTCAAAGCTGTATGTTCTCTCCACTGAAATTCCATGTCCTGAATGTGAAAAATAATGAGAATTATATACCCCAGGGGATATATAATTGGGAAAAATAATACCCTTGGATCAGACACAACTAGCTCCAAATCCTAGCTTTGTGATTTACTAGCTGTGCTTCTCAGTTGTTATTGCCCCAAACCTCAGTGCTTAAAAAAAAAATTATTTTGCTCATGATTTTGTAGGTCAGAAATTTAAGTAGGATCTGGATGGGAAGTTCTCACTTGAGATCTGTCATGCAGTTGAAGTTGTGTGTTGGCTGTTGCAGTCATCTGAAGACTCAGCTGGGCTGGATGTCTAAGATGGCACACTTGCATGCTTGTCCATTGATGTTGACTCTTGCCTAAAAACTCAGCTATGGCTGTCTACTGGGTCATCTACATGTGACCACTCCAATGAGACAGTCTCAGAGTGGTGGAAATTCATATGTGGTACCTAGCTGTCATCCAAAGAGAATGAGGCAGGAGCTGCAGGGCCTTTGTAACCTAGGAAACCATACAGCATCACTTCTGCCATATTCTGTTGGTTAGAGCAGTTAACACATTTCCCAGAAAAATGGAGAGAGGGTATAGACTTGACCTCAAGGTTGCATTATAGAAGACCATGTGGAGGTATTGGTGTGACTGTCTTTGGAAAATACCATCTGTTGTATCATACGATTTTTATTAAGTTATGGACACACTTTGAGCTTCAATTCTCTCATCCCTAAAATGGTGATAACTTGTGATAGCTTACGGTGAACGATGTTGGATTTGTGATCTCTGAAGAAGAACAGAGACCAGGCTTGATCACTCAAGAGCTTTTATGTAGCGGAGTTTTTTAAAGTGAAAAAGGGACAGAGAAAGCTTCTGACATAGACATCAGAAGGGGGACAGAGAGTGCCCCCCATGCTAGTGTTAGCAAGGAAGTTATATACTTTTAAAATTAGCTGTTACAATAGACAAAAGAATGTCTCGAGGTTGTAAAAATTTTATCAGACCCACTCCCACAATTTACATTTTAGGATAACAGAATTAGAACTTAACAATAGAAAGATCCTACCAGACCCAGTCCCATAATATACATTCTAAGAAATCAGGATTAGTCAGAAGGTTTTCAGGAAGGAGAAACTGACCTCAAGAAGGATGCATTGTTGTTATATAATCCCTAGTAAAGTGTTTAAACCGAGCTGTGTAATCATCATTTCCGGGCTTAAAGGAAAAAAAAGACTGTTTTATGTGACTAAGACTAAGGAATACAGAGAAAAAAAAAAAGTTTGTCCTTTTCTCCTCCTGGAGAACCCCAGACCCTTATCTCCTCCTCAAGAACCCCAGACCCCTTTCTCCTCCTCAGGGAAACCCCGGAGTTCTTATCAACCTGCCTAGAAATTGACTCTCTCAATTGTAGGGAATTTAACAATAATCCAATAGATAGGTACATGTTTGCTAAATATTTTTTTCTAAGTTTGACATCTTACATAGATATTTTGCATCCCCAAATCTAGTCTATCTGCAGACATTTTTGACATTTAGACATGTCTATAAATGCATGTCTCGGCACAGATAATTCTGAGATTATATCTGCATTTTCATACAGAAAGGACTTTCAAATCCACTGACTTGAATTTATTACAGTGACTGTAATATATCCAAATACTTCAGTTCTCTAATGGAACATTCCCTAACAGACTGTCATATCTAGTGTAGTTAACCATCCAAATTTAATTATTATTCAAGCAGTGAGACCTAGTATTCATTTTCTTGCAAAGAACTTGGCTTTGGTACCTATTGATATGTGCCAGGAAAAGGTTATTATTGAAATGGGAAAGGAGTCCTGACTCCCATCCTGGTTGCAGGATGGAACATTTATATTCTAGGATCATGATTGCTGGATTCATTTTGAGTGTTGAAATTTAAGCTGACCAAGCCCAGGAATTGTGCTTTCAGAAAACAAGCTCCCCACTCCCATTTCCACCTCAATTAACATCCCCTAGAGCCAGCTTTTTTCTTCAGTTATTATTTAGAGGAAAACCAAATGGTGCAAATTTGTAGTGATCATTTATGTCATATTTATTTTTTATGAATTATTCAGTGGTTTACCATCCAAATTTAGTTAACATGTTTGCTAATATGAAGGTGGGGAGGACTCAAACCTTCACATTTATTTATTTAATGGACACACCTAACTGAAAACAAAAGGTTCTTCAATAAGGGTTCTTTACTGTTATCAACAGGGGGTAGCAGAAAAGGATCACTATTTATTATATTATATTATTATAATAGTCATAATTGTCAAGTTGAATAAGACTATAAAGGGAGGAGGCCTGAATAAGAGAACACTATGCTTTTGTAAAATAATAATGTGGGTCAATTTTTAAATAAGTCATGCAAATACGGATATTCAGAAACTTTTCCCACTGGACTCTCCCATGCAACATACTGAAACTTTGTCACTGCTTATCAAGTAACTATATTTTAGGACCTCCTTTAATAAAACTGGCAGAATCCACCTGAAAAAGAGGGAAGGAAGGAGCTAGTGTTTAAACCTATAGCTCTGGCTGAGTTGATCCCCTTGTAACTGATGTAGATTTGCAGAAATTAGAGTTTGGAGATGCCATCACACTGTGCCCAGTTTTCTGTTAAGTTTTACAAGTAGTGAAAGCATGTCTGAAAGGATCAAAACAGAGATGAGTATGTTCTACTCTAAAAAAATATATTTAAAAAAGTTTCTTTGCACATATCTCTAAATTACCAATGGATTGCTTGCTAGAAAGTTTGAAAATTAAAATGAAAGGTATATTAAATAAAAGTGCAAGCTGTAATCCTGTGCATGTTTGGGCATTTGTGGCTTTGTGTACAAATTGTGTTATTGTGGCATAGATCTTAAATGTCATGATTTTTGTAATTTGTATGGAAACGCAAAAGACCATGAACAGCCAAAGATCTTGAGAAAGAAAAATGGAGCTGGAGGAATCAGAATCCTTGACTTCAGACTATACCACAAAGCTCTGGTCATCAAAACTGTGTGGTAGTGGCACAAAAACAGGAACATAGCCAATGGAACTATGGAGCTACTCTTCAGTGTAACAGGATAGAAAGTACAGAGATAAACCCGTGCACCTATGGTAACTTAATCTATGACAAAGGAGGCAAGAATATACAATGGAGAAAAGACAGTCTCTTCAATAAGAGGTGCATGTAAACAGATGAAATCCAAACACTCCCTATGACCACTCACAAAAATAAACTCACAGTGAATTAAAGACCTAAAAGTAACATCAGATACTATAAAACTCTTAGAGGGAAATGTAGGCAGAGAGCTCTTTGACATAAATCACAGCAAGGTCTTTTTTGATTCTCCTCCTAGAGTAATGAAGATAAAAGCAAAAATAAGCAAATAGGGCCTAATTAAACTTAAAAGCTTTTGCACAGCAAAGGAAACCATAAACAAGATGAAAAGACAGCCCTCAGAATGGGAGAAAATATTTGCAAATGAAGCAATTGACAAGAGATTAATCTCCCAGATATACAAGCAGCTTATGCAGCTGAGTATAAAAAGCAAACAAACAAATGAACAGCCCAATCAAAGCATGGGCAGAAGATTTAAATAGACGCTTCTCCAAAGAAGACATACAGATGGCTGAAAAGCACATGAAAAGATACTCAACATTACTTATTAGAAAAATGAAAATGGAAACTATAATGAGGTATCACCTCACACTTTTCAGAATGGCCATCATAAGAAAATCTACAAACAATAAATGCTGGAGAGGGTGTGGAGGAAAGGGAACCCTCCTCTCACACTGTTGGTGGAAATGTAAACTGGTGCAGCCATTATGGAGAGCAGTATGGAGGTTCCTTAAAAAACTAAAAATAGAGCTACCATATGATCCAGAAATCCCACTCTTGGTTATGTATTTAGAGAAAACCATAATTTGAAAAGGTGTATGCATGTGTGCGTGTTAAGTTGCTTCAGTCATGTCTGACTCTGCAACTCCACGGACTATTGCCCACCAGGCTCCTCTGTCCATTGATTCTCCAGGCAAGGATACTGAAATGGGTTGCCATGTCCTCCTCCAGGAGATCTTGCCTACCCAGGGATCAAATCTGTGTCTCCTGCATTGGCAAGCAGATTCTTTACCACAGAACCACCAGGGAAGCCCACCATAGAATGTTACTCAACCATAAAAGAGAAGGACATAGTGCTATTTGCAGCAACATGGATGGACCCAGAGACTGTCATAATAAGTGAAGTAAGTCAGACAGAGAAGGAGAAACATCATATGATATTGCTTATATGTGAAATCTAGAAACAAGGGTAAAAATGAACTTATCTATAAAACAGAAATAGTTACAGATGTGAAAAACAAACTTATGGTTCCACAGGGGTAAGGGAAGGGAGGGATAAGTTGGAAGATTAGAACTGACATATACACACTAGGATGGGGCTTCCCTGGTGGCTCAGTGGTAAAGAATCCCCCTGCACCCCCTATGCAGGTTCAATCCCCTGGAGAAGGAAATGGCAGCCCACTCCAGTGTTCATAATGGGAAAATCCCATGGACAGAGGAGCCTGGCAGGCTATAGTCCATGGGATCACAGAAGCGTCAGACATGACTTAGCAACTAAACAGCAAATATATAGAATAGATAACTAATAAGGACCTATTGCATAGCACAGGGAGCTATACTCAATACTTTGTAGTGGCCTATAATGGGAAAAAAATCTAAAAATGAGTGGATGTTATTATATGTATAACTGATTCACTCTACTGTACACTAAACACAACATTGTAAACCAAATATAGTCCAATAAAAATTACAAAAAATAAGTAAAATGTCATTTTTTGGACATTTAATAAGATAGAAGAGATCTCTCATCTTCATTGCATTACCTACCTTCTTGGAATACAAATCCCAAATGGCAAGTTTAGGAATGCTTTCTAGAATGAAATTGTGTTTTATGAGCCTGGATCATTTATACAAATTGGGCTCAATGCTGTGAGATGCATCTTACCATGATAAGATTTTTTATTTTATTCTCCCTAAAACAAAAATCTTAAATTTAAATCACTGAGAATGAGAGGTTGGTTGGGGATATTTTCCAGCTCTTTAGTTTCAAGACAGAAAGGGAAGTGCAGTTTATCGCCAAAAAAGTGAAGAAGGCATTTGAAATTCTGTTTCCTTATGAATGATGTCTCTGAGTCTTAAATGAGTAAGAATATGTTACATATTTAATATCCCTGATTTATAATATTATGATAAAGTAGTATATGTCAATCCAAATTATCTTGTCCCATGATATAGCAAGAATGGTATTACAATTTTATAGTTTTCTTTTGTTAAGAAGTTGTCATACTTATTTGAATGTCTTTTCTGCCAACCATTGTGCTAGGTGCTTTAATTATGTTATCTCACTTAATCTTTGCAACACTATAATAGCAATTTTTGCAGCTGGCAGTTTAACAGGCTGAATTCTAAAACATAAACTCAAGAATAATAATTTCAGGTTTAATTTTCTTCCTAGATTAGTGACACATTACACTTAATTAAATTGTTAAGTTTATCTTAAAATTATATTTTCTTTCCATGGAAACCATTTCACTTAGAGAAACAGGCACCTCCAGTTCTACCTCATGAGTTGCCCATGCAAAGTTTTATTTGTTGACTTGACTGAAATCGTAAGCATATGAAAGCCTTGGCTGGAACTGGTCCTATGTGAATTGAGAGAAACATAGAATGCAAAGCTTTCCAAAGAAGCATAATCAATTTTAGAGGCAATTAATACAATTGGACTAGAACTTAGCCTGGGAAGATTGAGCAATAGCAAGACAATAATTATAGCTTTGTGTACTCGCAATGTGTTTAAGCAATATTAAATATATTATTGCTAATTATCATAAAGCCCCTGAAAGTTAGGTATTGTTATTCTCATCATATAGATAAAAAAATGACCTAGAGGGATCAAGAATTTTATTTGAGGTCACACAATTGGTAATAAATTTAGCTAGTAGTATATAGCTTCAAGGATCCTTTACTATCTCTTGTGTTTGTCTCCTCTTCTTTCATTGGTTATTAACGGGACCATTTATTTTAAAAATAGAGATAATCCAGTCTTAATATTTGACATAACATATTTCAGAAACACTGAGATAGACTGAGGATGAGAGAATCAATTCAATTTATCAAAACTCTGTTGAATGTGAAAATGGTAAAACAAAAACCCAGTGATTTAATGGAACAACTAGTTCCATTAAGAGAGGTAAAGATTCAGGAGAGATTAAAGTTGTAATTTGGCAGTTGTAACACCAACACAGATGAAATCTAGTCTCTGTGTAACTTTATGCCTTGCATTATTTGATTTGCCATCTATTTTGATTAAATTATATCAAATAATTGCCAGATCTCCTCTGCAGTGTATGCTGCACAGACAGCTCAAGAGATAAGACTGGACAAGTAAAGCACTGAAGATGAATGATTGGATTGGGTTTCTACCCTGTCCATGAAGCAATCTGATTAACTGTGTAGAACATTTCTGCTTTTGTGATCACTGGGTTAGTCCTGGTGAAAGTTGCTCAGTCATGTCCGACTCTCTGTATAGTCCATGGAATTCTCCAGGACAGAATTCTGGAGTGGGTAGCTTTTCTGTTTTCCAGGGGATCTTCCCAACCAGGATTTGAATCCAGGTCTCCTGCATTGCAGGCGGATTCTTTACCAGCTGAGCCACCAGGAAAACCCAAGCATACTTGGACTGGGTAGCCTATCCCTTCCAGGAGCAGGTGCTATAAATACAATACAAACTCCTATAGGATATGTGCAGTTAATACAAATACTTGAAACATGTTGATGCAATGAATAGGTGTTAAGCTGTAGGAACTGTGACTGAGCATCACAACTGTTTATTTACATTGCATTGTAAAACATGATGCGGCATAAATGCCGTGTACCATCTTTTTTTTTTTTTTTTTTTAAGTATCCTGAGGAATGTTGCCAAACCATGTGTTTTAATTTGGATTACTCTAGAAGCAGACCTATGACACTATGAAGCACCTGGAAGGTGATTCCAGGAGGCACCAGTAGGGAAGGGCAAAAGTGAGAGCAAGGAGAAAATATAGGGTGCATAAATCAAATGATTACTGTTAGGAGTCCTTGGATTAATCTCACTAAGAAGCTCTGGATGATGTTGCTGAGTAACCCTCAAAGCTGCCCCCCCCACCCCACCCAAGATCTGAGAATACAGAGTTATTTTCCTCTAAATCCTGTTGTCATTCATTGAGGGCTGTTTCTAGTGATATTACAGACTTAGCACTAACGGCTTACCTGTGTGGGTCAAGAATCTTTGTGCAATGAGACAAATCTTTGGGCCGAGAGTTGCACGTGTTTGGCATAAAATGCCATTGGAGAGTAAGAAGCCAAGTGATGGCCCAGGCTCAGGAATAGGGCACCAACTACATCTGAAAGTCAGGTATTGTTACTCCTCTGACACATAGGTGATGTCTAGTAAGTCTTTTATTTGTTACATATTTATTCAAATATGTTACGTTTCAAAATTTACTAAGAATTTGCCCATCTCTTGTCCCCAGTGAGCTTGTCCCCAGGGAGATTAAAAGCAAAGAAGAAACATTCAGTTCAGTCACTCAGTCGTGTCCAACTCTGTGACCCCATGAATTGCAGCATGCCAGGCCTTCCTGTCCATCACCAACTCCCGGAGTTCACTCAAACTCACGTCCATCGAGTCGGTGATGTCATCCAGCCATCTCATCCTCTGTCATCCCCTTCTCCTCCTGCCCCCAATCTCTCCCAGCATCAGAGTCTTTTCCAATGAGTCAACTCTTCACATGAGGTGGTCAAAGTACTGGAGTTTCAGCTTCTATCTATAAAAAATCACCATATTAGTCCAAAGTTCCTTGGTGGCTCAATTGGCAAAGAATCTGCCTGCCATGCAGGAGATGCTGGTTTGATCCCTGGGTATGGAAGATTCCCTGGAGAAGGAAATGGCAACCCACTCCAGTATTCTTGCCTGGGAAATCCCATGGACAGAGGAGCCACAGTCCATGGGGTCGAAAGAATCAGATACAACTTAGTAACCAAACCACTACCACACCTAGAATAGTTGCTCATTTTTTTTTAATTATTCTGTCACATGATCTGAATTAATTTGAACCAAATAAGTGGTAGGGTAGTGTTTTAGACAATGTCAACATGTCACATCACCAGTATGATTTCTTGAATCAAGGGCAACGAGTTACTGCTAATTTCCCATTGAATACTGCATTACATTCTCTTTCTCCTTTTTAAAAATTACATTCAGAAAAATGTATTTCTTCCCTGACTTTAAACTCCTATGCAATTATTGCACCCTTGTTGACATTTCACTGTTACATCCATGTACCCCAAAGAGTAATTACAAAAATACAATGTGAAAAAAGAGAAACATCATTGTTTTAATTGGTGGGGATTAATCAAATCATAAACCCACTGCATATTAACCTCAATGAGCTGTTTCAGACTCTCACCTCCAAAGTTGATAGAAAGGTAACCTGAGCTCTCCTGTGAGGGCTGTTCATATCCATTAATTGTTACAATACAAGATACACGGGGTCTCAGCTGGTTGCCATTTCTTCTGTATTTGAAATGTGCTTCTCAGCAGAGATCCGAGAACACCACTGGGACTCATTTGAGTCTGACTTTCACATTAATTTTGCTGTGCTGTGAAGAGCAAAGGCAAAATCAATGTCCATCAGTGATTATTCAAGGTAAAATATCTAGTTATATTGAATACCAATGGCAGCACCAGGCATAAAATTTACTTAAGGTTTGTTGAGTTGACAGCCATTTATTCCAGTCCTGCTTCATTTTCCACGTTGCACATATTTTTTAAGGAAAATAAAACAGTTACAAGGAAAAAAAAATAAATTCTACTTACTGACTCAATTTGCCAAAAACCAGATCTATTTCAAAATGGTAGAGAATAATTAAAGTTGTAGGATTTTATAAACCTAACTAAGAATAATATCTTTCCAACTGGCAGAAGCCAAGTATTTCAGAATGCGTATTGATACAAAACCACGTGGCTCAATTAAATTTTCATAATGAAGGTTCTTTGTAACTTGTGACTGAGCATGAAAAAAAGAAGAGCCTCGAGCTATTTCTTGGTTCTTAAATAAATATTCTTAAGCTAAACACATGCTCATGGCAAAAGAGTAATAATACATCTGGGCTTAAAAGTTTGTTTCAGCTGTTAGGTTGAAATTCAAATATGTTCTCAATGCTATGTTATGCTTTTGAAAAAATTACAAATGGAAAACAAAGAATAATAGTGGGGCTTCCCTGGAGGTGCAGTGGTTAAGACTCCGCACTTCCATTGCAGGGGGTCAGGGTTCATTCCCTATCATGGAACGAAGATCCCACATGCCGAATGGCATGGCCAAAAAAATACAATAAAATAAGAATAATAAAGCAAGAAAATATTAAATCCTTCTTTCATTTTATCATGCCTGATGCTCCACTGCAACATTTTGGTTAAGTGATGGTAGAAGAGGGGTGGGAGGAGAGTCTGCAATCAGTGTTTGGGCCACTAGAAACTTCCAAGGCCTTCTTTGCTGTCACGGTGGATCAGATTATCACGTCATCATTTCCGTCCTTTCCATTAGCTCATTCAACACTGTTGCACAGGAGAGAAAAAGGAAAAAACACACCCCCAAACATTGAGGCCTTTCTTTGTCTTTCTGACAGCAAACAATCAGTCTGAGTTGTCTGTTTTTTCAGTGGCTCTTTCGTCACAGTGTGTGCAATACTTGGCATCTCGTATGAGCATTATCTTCCATGGTATTATCTTCCGAGATACAGATTCCAAGGATTCTCTTCCATTTTTACTCCACTGTGTTTTGTAATTTCACGTGAGAAATTTAGAACTTAACCCTGAGGAATATTTGCTTCCCTGGTTGTTCAGGTGACTGGCTCCAGGAGGCCAGGTGCAATGTACTGAAACAGAGAAAGCTTTATCCTCTCCACGTTATCTCCTTCTTTCTTTTTTTTTTAAATTTTTAAAAATTTTATTTTATTTTTTAACTTTACAATATTGTATTGGTTTTGCCATATATCAACATGCATCCGCCACAGGTATACATGTGTTCCCCATCCTGAACCCTCCTCCCTCCTCCCTCCCCGTACCATCCCTCTGGGTCGTCCCAGTGCACCAGCCCCAAGCATCCAGTATCGTGCATCGAATCTGGACTGGCTACTCGTTTCATATATGATATTATACATGTTTAAATGCCATTCTCCCAAATCATCCCACCCTCTCCCTTTCCCACAATATCTTCTTCTTTCAAGAGCCTGAGGTTCGACTTGATTTCTAGGTTGATGCGGTAGGGATGACGATGAACTAGAATGGGTGATTCTGAGGTCATGGGAGAAACTCTGAAGTTTAGGAACTCTGGTCTGTTTCAACATCAATGTATACCTGTCCTATGTTAGATCTAAGCCTTCACTGGGGCCATTATTCCTTCAGAGCATATGATATTTATGGCTATTGTTGTTTAGTCACTTTGTCGTGTCCGACTTTGTGTCACCGCATGGACTGTAGCCTGCCAGGCTCTTCTGTCCATGGGATTTCCCAGGCAAGAATACTGCAGTGGGCTGCCATTTCCTTCTCCAGGGGATCTTCCCAACCCAAGGACTGAAACCATGTCTTCTGCAAGTTTCCTGCATTTCAGCTGGATTCCTACCACTGAGCCATTGGGAAAGCTCTGTATTTGGCTATAGAACCCATTTATTTGGTGCACATGCGCTTGAGTAAGAAAATAGCAGTAGGTGATGGAAAGGGCCCAGATTATCAGGCATCGTGTAGAGTTCAGGAGACAGGCACTTGGGGATGTACGCTCAGTTGATACTGAGATGAATGAAATAATACTCTGCCTTCAAGGAGTTCACAACACTGAGGGAAACTAGCAGGTGCTAAAATAGCTATCGCTTAGAATAACAAGGTAATGACAAATGCTACCTATGATAAAGAGAGAAGAAATGAATTCTTAGATTTCCCAAAGCCTAGGAGACTTTACTTTGGGGAATGAAGTGGAAATATGCCACTTTCACATATAAGCCTTTCACATGGCTGCATTTAAAGGATAGACCGTCAGCCTCTGTATTCCTAGAAAAAATTATGACCCAAGGACTGAAGTTGTTGCTAGGTAGATTCCTGGGTAAGTTTCAAGTCAAGGTTTAAAGGGGGTGAGAAGAGCAACCTATACACAATATTAAGTTTTATTCTACACACTATGAATTCAGTACATCTTTTTGGAAAAAATATATTTTTTGCCTTCTATGCTTCATTGTCAGTTAGGGCATGGGGCAAGTTTATTTTTATTATTTGATTTTCATGCCTAGCACAGCACCTGGAATAAAGAGAAGGCTCTATAAACATGTAGTGACTGAATACATAAGGGCCAAGAGGAGACAGTTTATGTCTGGGAATTCACATCTCAGTTTTGTTGTTAATTATTCTCGTAACCTTGCCAATCTGCTTCAGCAACTTCGGTTTTCATTATGTGTAAAATGAGGGGTACAACTATTTGTGTCCCACGTAGGAGCACTATTCAATAATTTACTGCATTCATTTTGCCTGTTCTTGGAATTCAGTATAAATAGAATCATACAGTTTGTACTCCTTTGTCTCTGACTTTTTTCTCAAAATGAAATTTTGAGATTCATCTGTGTTGCTGATGTATCAATAGTTTGCCACTTCTTAAAATTGCAAAATAGTGTTCCTTTGTATTAATAAACCATAATGTATCAAACTGTGTGAATATGCTATTCATACAATTTAAATCAGTGTGTGAGTCAATCAATAATTCATGCAATGTATATTCATGTATGAATATGCCATTCTCCTGTTATGAACATTTGAGTTGCTTCCCACTTCTTAGCTATTTTATATAAATCTGTACTAAATGTAAATGTATATATATGTCTGTGTGTTTGCATATTTTGTAAGTCTCTAAATGCCTCCTCAACGTACTTTTGCCTGGCTCCCCAAAATTCAGTCTGTTTGATATTGGAGATATTTACTCTGCAACCCCCATTGCCACACAAACATACAGACAATGTCTATTCCTTCCTCTGAGTTTGTCCAGATAAAATTTGAATACATGGACTCTCCATCAATTAAACAAGTGGAAATGATTACTTTTCACTCAAGACATATTCTGCAGGAGAAACACTGCATGTGTTCAGCAAAGATAAGCTCCTTCTTGTGACAGCTTCTATCAGGTTCTCATCAGATAGCTCTATCTTCTTGTCACTGTTGTCAGTTATGGATGGTTCAGCATCCAGCCTTCTTGGAGGAGCCAAAAGTAGGCTCAGTGGCTGGTGTATAGTATTTATATGGAAACCGATGTCAAAGTTTCTGACGTTGGACACTCCAACTGTTTCTTTGTGGAGTCTTACTACAGAATAGAAAAACCATGCCACCAAAAATGCCCCCTGGCTATGGTCTCATAGATCAGAATAGGCATGAAGTGTAACTGTTCCTCCAGTATCTATCAAGAAAAGAGGGAGTGAAAAGGTAGACAGTTGGCTAGAATTCAAATGACTGGTAAGCTTTGAAGTAGGCTGATTAATCGTTATATCAGTCTGAACTATGGATTGATAGCATGAGAGGGTGGATCATTAGAATTTAAGATAAGGTATCATCTATAGGCCAGAATAACCACTGTAGATTAATACTATTATGTTGTCTTGATTTTTTTCTTGAGATAATTCTCTAATATCCTCTACATTAGAAATCCATCCATATTCTTGGTTCCAGAGAAGTTTTGGGGGACAAAAAGTAGGGAGGGTATAACATCTAAATTCTTTACACATATAAATGTTTAGCACATGTATATCCCCCTCATCATACACGGATATTCATGCAGAAGCTAAAAATTTGCCAAGTGTCTGTAACTTGTTTGTTAATGACCAAAATGAAGTGGCAACATGGTTGCTGAAGTCTGTGCCAAGTATGAACTTGTTTATTTTTGATCCTTTATTTTCCTCTTTGTTTCCTCAGATATCTATTAATTAGTCAGTGCAAAGTCAAATAAAATCCCAAGGGAAACCCCTGTAGTTGACTGCTATTAGCATGAACAGATAGAGGTCTGTCTGCTTAACTAAAATATAGGTTCCCGTAAGGTAGAAACTTGAGCATAGTAGGGCCTGAAGGAATAGTCCAGCTGTGGTGTTATCTCTATATTCTTTTATTCTTCCCATCATCGCCTTCTATCACCTCTCCCCACATCCTTCCAAAGCTGTAGAATTGGAGCAGTCACCATCTATGAAAACTATAAGCTCCAAGCAGAGGCCGGTAATGCCAAGGCAAGTTTCCCAGTCCTCACTTAGAAAAACACAAAATGACATTGTTAATTGGGGAGTAGATATCTGGAAAGTTGTACCAATATTCTCTTATCTAACTGGCCTTTCAAAATTGAATGCACTCGCTGGAACGGCCGGATCAGATACTGTCAGTCTTCACATTCTGGGGGAGATGATTTCAGGACTTCTCAGTCAGTCTCTGTTCAGCTTCGATTATATCAAATTTAAAAGAAGGTGAAACCAACCACGTTAGTTTCATTCCACTTCATTGACTGATATGTGAACTCCATTATGACAATCTCCTTTATTTTTCATCTAGAAATTTTCATCAGACTCAAGGCAGAGCTAATCAGTTCCTAGACAAAGCAGTTAGTTACTGTGAGACTCTAAGATGAAAGACACTATAAAAATGTATAATGATAATAATTAGAATCATAATATTAATGATAGTGGAATTAACACTTTGACCTTCATCTTCTTCTACAGGTAAAAACATCAGAATCTGAGCATCATCCCTGAAGGTAGAGCTGAAAAGGGCTTTTCCACACCTTGTCCTTCTCAAAAGCAATTAATTTTTACATTAGAAAGGATTATTAGAAGTCACAATAGTTTTAGAATATAATATTAATTTTCAAGGAAACCCTGGCCAACGATTCAAAATAACTCTTGAAACTTACTAATGACATCGTCTTACTATTCTGTAGAGATAGGTGGAAAATAGTTGGTGCTTCATTTGAGTTTTTTGATAAATAAATGAACAAGCAATGATGAAAGTATCAAGTACATACTCTATAGTAGCATTTAAGTGCCTAAAATGTTTGTTCTTAGCATTCACATTGTGGCAAATTTTGAAGACAAATATTAGAATACATTACAAAAGAAAAATAATCATAACCTAATTTACTATTCAGAAGAAACTGACAAGATGGCTTATTTCCTTCTAGCCTTCTTTTTCCTAAGTAAAAAGTAATTATTAAAAGTAATATTAAAAGTAAGAATAATAATAACTGTGATAAACTCAGTACAGTTTTCTATACTGCTTATTCTAGTTAACCAGTCTTCAATTGTTAACTCAGTTCTTTGGATTCTAAGGATCAGAAACCAATTCAGTTCACGTAAGGGAAGCAAGACAACCAACAAAAAACCAACAAAGGAGGTTTTGCATTCTTTTTTTTTTTTGACTTTTTTTTTTTCTAATTTTATTTTATTTTTAAACTTTACATAATTGTATTAGTTTTGCCAAATATCAAAATGAATCCGCCACAGGTATACATGTGTTCCCCATCCCGAACCCTCCTCCCTCCTCCCTCCCCATACCATCCCTCTGGGCCGTCCCAGTGCACCAGCCCCAAGCATCCAGCATCATGCATCGAACCTGGACTGGCAACTCGTTTCCTACATGATATTTTACATGTTTCATTGCCATTCTCCCAAATCTTCCCACCCTCTCCCTCTCCCACAGAGTCCATAAGACTGTTCTATACATCAGTGTCTCTTTTGCTGTCTCATACACCGGGTTATTGTTACCATCTTTCTAAATTCCATATATATGCGTTAGTATACTGTATTTATGTTTTTCCTTCTGGCTTACTTCACTCTGTATAATAGGCTCCAGTTTCATCCACCTCATTAGAACTGATTCAAATGTATTCTTTTTAATGGCTGAGTAATACTCCATTGTGTATATGTACCACAGCTTTCTTATCCATTCATCTGCTGATGGACATCTAGGTTGCTTCCATGTCTTGGCTATTATAAACAGTGCTGCGATGAACATTGGGGTGCACGTCCACTTCTAACACCATACACAAAAATAAACTCAAAATGGATTAAAGATCTAAACGTAAGACCAGAAACTATAAAACTCCTAGAGGAGAACCTAGGCAAAACACTCTCCGACATACATCACAGCAGGATCCTCTATGACCCACCTCCCAGAATATTGGAAATAAAAGCAAAAATAAACAAATGGGACCTAATTAACCTTAAAAGGTTTTGTATTCTTGACTGGCAGCTTTGACCTGGATTGGGAACTGAGAGCTGTTAGAGGCTGAGGAAGCACTAGTCAGTTTTTCTCTCTCTGTCTTAACTGTCCATTCTCTGCCTTCTCTGCTTTCTGTGAGTCTTCTCTTTTCCCTTCATCACCTGGCTCTTCCTTGTTATGGTCCCTAGAAAAAGGCCCAGAAGAAGCCAGTCTGGTTGGCATGCTTATTTACCATTTCCCTCATTGAGTAAGAGAGAGATATCACTTGTGTGCCATCCTCTAGCTATTTATGGGCCCCCCTAGGATCAAACTCCATCTCTAGTTCAGATAGCCTGATGTGCTTTCATTAAGTGAATATGTTTGGCCAACCAAGGCACTTTCTACGAAAAGACAAATTGAATGGATATGTTCGGTATGTATCATGTATCAGGTCATTGAAAACTTTATATTAACATTTGTTCATTCAGCAAATATTTATTGAGTATCAACTATGTGCCAACATTGCTGTAGGTGCTGAGGATACATCAGTAAATAAACAAGAATCTTGATTTTCATGGGCCTGAGATTCTACTGGGCAGAGACCAATAGTAAACAGAATGAATGAATGAATAAATAAATAAATAACATAGTGTGTTAGATTGTGATGAGTGCTAAGGAGAAAAATAAAATAGGGTAAGACATTATGGAGGAAAAAAGGAGGGAGAAAAATGCCTACATTGGTGAGGGTGGGGCAGTTGTTTGCAGTTATAGGTTGGTCAGGAAAGTGTTCTATGAGATAAAATTTGACTCAAGATTTGAAGAAGGTAAATGAGTAAGCTATATAATTTAAATCATATTTTTATTGCTTTTGTTATAATGATAAATATGACATAATATAATGTAATATACCTTTGTACCAGTTATTAAAATTCATTAAACAGTTTGGTTCCCAGGACCATTCTAAGCATACTCTGCCTGTTTCTCAATTCTCAGACCACCTCTCCGAGTTCGGTACTGTTACTCCTATTTCACAGGCTTCCCAGGTGGCGCTAGTGGTAAAGAACCTGCCTGCCAATGCAGAAGACATAAGAGACGCGGGTTTGATCCCTGGGTCGGGAAGATCCTCTGGAGGAGGGTATGGCAACCCAATCCAGTATTCTTGCCTGGAAAATCCCATGGACAGAGGAGCCTGGTGGGCTACAGTTCATGGGGTCTCAAAGAGTCAGATACTGACGTGACTTAGCACGCATGCACTCCTATTTCACAGACGAGGAATTGAAGCAGAAACAGGATTGGCTGCTTGTCTGTCTTCAAGTTAGTAAATGAAAGAGCTTGAATTTAATGGATTCTGGAGCCCAGCTCTTATATGCTACTGCTGTTCTTCCAGTGGCATACTATACTATTCATTTTTTAAAACTTTTTGTTTTGTGTTGGGATATAGCAATGGCAACCCACTCCAGTACCCTTGTCTGGAAAATCTCATGGACGGAGGAGCCTGGTAGGCTGCAGTCCATGGGGTCGCTAAGAGTCAGACATGACTGAGCAACTTCACTTTGACTTTTCACTTTCATGCACTGGAGAAGGAAATGGCAACCCACTCCAGTGTTCTTGCCTGGAGAATCCCAGGGACTGGGGAGCCTGGTGGGCTGCTGTCTATGGGGTCGTTGAGTCGGACACGACTGAAACAACTCAGCAGCAGCAGCAGCATAGTTGATTAACAATGTTGTGGTAGTTCTTGGAGAAGGCGATGGCATCCCACTCCAGTACTCTTGCCTGGAAAATCCCATGGACATGGGAGCCTGGTGGGCTGCAGTCCATGGGGTTTCGAAGAGTCAGACATGACTGAGCGACTTCACTTTCACTTTTCATTTTCACACTTTGGAGAAGGAAATGGCAACCCACTCCCATGTTCTTGCCTGGAGAATCCCAGGGACAGCGGAGCCTGGTGGGCTGCCGTCTCTGGGGTTGCACAGAGTCGGACACGACTGAAGCAACTTAGTGGTAGTTTTCTGGTGAACAGCAAAGGGACCCAGCCATGCCTATACATGTATCCATTCTCCCTCAAGTTCCCTTCCCATCCAGGTTGCTACATAACATTGAGCAGAGTTCCATGTGCTATCCAGGTCTTTGCTGGTCATCTATTTTAAATTGGTGACATACTAATTTAAAAAAATCAAATAAGTCCACAACTATACAAAGAAGAAAGATAAATGCAACAGAAAGTTTCCATCCGGGGCATGCAATAATGGTGCATTTTGATTAATATCCTACTCAGATAACTTTCTAAGTCTTCTTAAGCACATCTAAGATGGTGCACAGTTAACCTAAGGAAAACAGTAGTGTGTATTCTGTGCTATAAACTGCCTTCCCTCAAAATTATGTCGTGTACATATTTCCAAGTCAATAAGTATAGATCTATGTCATCATTTTTATAGAATTTGGAGTATTTCATCTTATGGATACATTGCTTTTTAGTCAGTCAGTTTTTTCCATCACTGACCATTTAAGTTAGAGAAACCAGTCTGTGTTCATATCTACCCTCACTCTTTCTCTTCCCTTTGAACAGCTGATATGAATTGCTAAAAGAACAATATGGCCCTTCAGCAATTAATACCCATGGTGAAGATCACTAGGATGAAGAGATGCAATTATCACGGACTCCCACAGGAATAGATGCTTATGACTCCCATAACACGTGTTGCAGGAATTTTTTCATTCAGGACATAGAAGTTGACTTTTCCATTTGTAGACTATGTTGATTCCAGTTATGGGGTTTGGGCAATTCAGTTGCTGGTAGGCTATTGAAATGGAGCGGAGCATCACCTCCTCTGGAAAACATTCCATGATGTCTTCATTAACGTGGTATCTTTGCTTTCCTGTAACTCCCTATGCTTACCATTCCCTCATACCACACTTTCCACACTTCAGTTACTTCTCTGCTCTGTTCTCTCCACTACACGTTCCCTTAACTTCTGTGTCTTCAGCACAAAACTCACTATTTCTGGCATCGAATACAGGGAAGGGAAAGGAGAGGGTGGGACAAATTGAGAGAGTAGCGCTGACATATGTACATTACATGTGTAAAGTGGACAGCTAGTGGGGAGCGCTGTAGAGCATGGTACTCTCTGATAACCTAGGTGGGTGGGATGGGGGATAGGTGGGAAGGAGGATCAAGAGGGAGCGGATATGTGTATACCAATAGCTGATTCACATTATTGTACTGCAGAAATTAACACAACATTGTAAAGCAATTATCCCCCAATTAAAAAATAAATAAAATGTTTTAGAGGAAGAGAAAGGAAGACTTCAAGAGGAGATGAAGAGCAGCTTAACTTAGTTACCAGAGATGAACAATAGGCTGAAACTGAAGGATGGAGGAAATAGCAAAGATTAAGGAGAGGAGAGAAGAAAAGCTGGAAGACAACATACGTGACCAAAAATATTGATATGTTGATATTGTCAAATGAACAATATCCTTCCAATAAAGTGCATTTAATATAATTTGAGAAGAATAAAATATTTATGCAAAAGACAATATATCCATTTACTGAATTGCAAACAATATTAAAAAAAACCTGTATTTACAGAGTTTTTATAGACATTTAATATCTATAAAAAAGGCTGTTGTCTCTGACTTTAAAAAGCTGTATATTCAATTTCATGATACTCTGGTTATATTATATTTTGAGGGTCTACTCTCTGTATGCCAGTGATATATTAGATAATGGACATTTAGATGTGAATACGTCGAGTCTTTCTCTCAAGGAGCACACAGTCAGATAGGATATTTGGAGTATCGTATGAGAAGTACAATTGTGGAAACGTGTTTATTATACAAATCCATATATTGTACAAGAATCTCCGAGAAGGGACTTCTTCAGAAGTGCATAGAAGCTCTTGACAGAGTTGTAATAGGAGTATGTGGCGAGGAGAGAGAGAAAAGCAAATGAGCCTTCAGGCGGCAGATGACAGGTGGATTTCCTGGACCAAGTTTGAGCTTTACCTTGCAGATGGATGATAAAAAGTCAGAAAAGGGATGACTCTTAACTTCTTAGAGCCTGTTAGGCTGACTAGACATTGGTACATTAGAGGAGGGACACAGAACAGTTCAACAGAGCAGCTACTTCTTTATGCCAAATGAACCTTTGGGGCAAGGAAATCTTAACATAAAAAGAACAGAGGTGCCCAACTGTTGAATTTCCCTCACCAGTACAGGTAGACAACTTTGGCAGGGTGGGTGGGGGTGGTGGTCTACAAATTAAAAGGTCTACAAATGATGCCTCTGAAGCCCAAACTGGTTAAGTGAGACAGGCTGGACTTTGGGGTAAGTTTTATAAAATCACTACCCTCAGGGCTGAAGGCTGCCCAGTCTATAGACCAGTCTATAAGACCCCATCCTAGAACATGCTAGGGAGGGGCTTGTACTCACCTAGGCAGGTCAGCTGCTTCTAAGAGGGTACATCTCAGTATGAGATCATTTCAGAGTTTAAAAAGTTATATAGGTTGAGCCAGAGACCTGTTCAATCTAATACCATACTCACTGGCTTTAGTTCTTTCCTCCTGAAACCCGTAGCTCATAACACATTTTGTTCTCCAGGATAAATGTCCCTAGGTCCTTCAGTTATCATGGTGTCCCCTGGTTTTACATTCTCCTTCCATCTTTGTTTCTATGACCTTCCCTATGACTTTCCTCTGGTTTTGTCTTGTTTTGGTCATGTGTCTTTTAAATAGTGAGATCCAGAATAGAAGTTCAAGATGAAAATTTGTGCCATTGTTAGACATCTTCTCCCAGGTGGGCTTTTGGTCCCTGGATGATAATGCTGCAAATATGTGACCCCTGGGAGACCAGTATCCAGAAATCTGGGTAGCAGCAGGGACTCCATTTTAAAAAGCCCTAGGCAGAGAGGGGACCGGTTATCTCGACCCATTTCAGTGAAAATTGTTATTTCACGGCTTTCTATTGCCGTGAAATAACAATCAGAAGCTGGGATAAGGCATACGACTTCCCCTGCCCAGGTGTCCCAATGGCAGCCCTGCAGAAACCAATTATGCTAATAATATTTTCATACTAAAAAGAAAGTGTGTGATTGCCGGTTATTTTGTTTCGAGTGGATGTCATTTTTTTCCATAGGGCAAATTTTTCATGCAATTTTGTTGTTTCCCTTTCCTCAAAAATGGATCTCAAATGACCCTAAGCCCCAGGTACAGGGCTCTTCTGGTGAGTTCTGAAGACGAGAGTGTAGGTACCAGGCTTTGCCCTAAGCTGATTTCAATCTCTAGCAAGTTAGCCTAAGTGCCAGGAATTCAGCTGCCCCATCTCATCCTGCCCTAGCCTCACCCAGCTCCTTAGTCATCTTCAGTCTGTGTCCAGACTTGGAACTCAAAGGCTGGTCCTTTGCGGCTCAGCATCGCATCCTGCTGATGAACTTCTGGTGGGATCGTCCAAGCTGAGGCTGGTTCGCACTCATGTACCACCACCGGGGGAGGAAGCTTGCTCCCCTGTCCAGGCCTTACCCCTGTCAAATCAAAACACGCCAACTCAAGCCCAATTCAAAACAACCTCAGCACTCTCCCTACCTCAAGTCCATTCCCACCCCTGCAGGAATGATGCCATCGCCATCAAATGCCCTTTCTTCTTCAGACTGATTTCCAGTAAACTCCAAAGCCATTTTTTTTCTAATTTGAAAAACCTCACCTCATCTAGCTTTTTGATCAGCACTTTGAAACCCCTGCAGATGAGTCTGAAGGATTTAACAGCAAGTCCTCTTTAACCTCACTTTGGCAAGTGGGTGGCAGTGTTTGGAAAATACT